>NW_027181826.1:6924718-7374718 GCF_029961685.1 Aristolochia californica | reverse complement strand
CAACCTTTAAGAATTAGAGAGATCGATGAAACTAAACAACACTAGCACAATCGGCTGCATTTAATTTAGTTCAACATTCTTCTCAAGATCTAATAATTTATGACGCAGCAAATCATCAAATCTCAATTGCTTCGCAGGTTAGAGAGATCAAACAATTACAGATTTGACATCTAACCTAGCAGTAGGTTGCAACGAGTAATAAACTAGTCGGCCTCCTAGGAATTAAATGAGACAATCATGAAAAAAATTTTCAGAAGAACAACACATAATCAAAACATAACTTGAATGATGAAAATAAATCAGATCTCACAATTGTATTGATACCGAGGCTTCAGTTTCCTTTGACCAAGTTTAAAAGTTTAGCCACGCAGGGCCATGAAGAAATCTAAAGAGAAAAACTAGAGAAAAGAGAGGAAAACCTAGAGAAGAGAAAATAGGGTCTGGGGCGCCAAACTCCTCTCTCTTTTCCTTTCTCCCCGTTTAGGGTTTTTCTTTTCATGCATCCGGTTTGGGTCACAGTGTACTTGCCGCGACTTCAAGCACGGTTTCGACCTAGATTCAGCCCGTATTGGTCAAAATGTAAAACATAAAAGTTATATAAAGTTTTCTTTTAATTCTTTATCATCTTGAATCATTTCAATCCGAGATCGTATGAGAGATTTATGCTTAGATTACAAATCACTGTTGAAACTGTCCAGAATCGCCCAATTAACTTCGTTTTGCACTTAGCGCTTCCAATCGCATCCTAAATCAAAATGTAAAAATAATAAGTATAAAATCCTAAGAATTAAGAGATAAAAATGTGAAATTTTGCATTCTCATCAAATTCCCCCACACTTTGTTTTTGCTCGTCCTCGGGCAAAACTCAAATTCACTTTCCCAAAAACACCAAGGCTGTAACACCATCAACTAAAAACAACCAAGCTCTTAAAAATTCATAACATATCATGAACAAAAATTCTTGAACAACTTAGAATTACTTAGTAATAATTCTCATTCAAATATGGAGTAAACTAAATAAGTAGACCCTCACAGAAATAAACACTCGACTCTTATGTGCTTGAAGGGTATGTGTTTCTCTCAAATTCATTCCAATGCAAATGATCTACCATAGGCTTGCATATCTTCTCATTCTCCTCCACTCAGATCACATGCATAACACAAATCATAAGGACTTTTGAAGGGTTGTAACGGGGTTTAGGATCAAGGTGGGAAATATTTGGGAATGTAGCTCAAAAGCCATTGAAACTAGTGGAGCAAAAATGAATCAACTCAAACTCAAATATATTAGACATGTAAAACCAATCACTCCACTCAGCATCTTCTTCAATTTGTATCTATCTCGTATAAATTGACCCCTTTCTTGGAATTTTAGGAGGAATTATGAACACTGATAGTTTGTAGCTTTAAAAGCCACTCCTTCCATCACTTCCTTTCTTCTATATTTTTTTTCTCTTCATTTTTTTTTTACTAACAATGGAACTCATGAATTTAGGATGAAAACATGTTCCATTTCACCTCTCATTACCATACCACAAATCCAGACACCCCCACACTTATTTCTTGCACACCCACACGAACCATAGTCATGAACAATGCTCCACTAGCTCTACGGCTTGGGTAAAGGTTTTTTTTTTTTTTCAGGTTTAAAGCTTGTAACCTGGGTTCACATAAAAAAAAAACAATAAAGCTCAAAGGGGTTCAACAAAAGGTAAAAATTAATTACAAGGTAGGCTGTTTGGCTTATGTAGCTTATAACAAAGAGGGCCTTAATCATGTTCAAGCATGCATGTGTCAATGTGACCTCAAAGAGAATCAAGGCAAGTTCTAGAGAAACAAATCCATGGAAGAATATCTCTCATGAAAGGAAATAGTGAGACTGATATGGATGTGTCAGTCTAAAGGCACAAAATCTCACCGGCTTTTGTCTACTAAATTTAGTCACTACCATCCTAAAAAGAAAATAACTAGACTAATTCATTCTCAGTTGGAAGATTACTTATTCAATCATGTTATGAATCTTTTAAGAGCCTAATTTAATCTTGCTCATGACATACAAAACCAAAAATCATTAAAAACCACAAAAACAAAGAAAAGTTTTTTTTTTGAATTTTTTTTATTTTTTTTCGGAAACACAACCTAAATCGCCTCCCCCACAATTAGAACTTACATTGTCCCCAATGTAAGGTGAAATGTAAAGAGAAGGCATAATTAACCAAAATATAAATGCAAAAATAAAGAGAAAAAGGAATGAACTCCCCTTGGGTTGCCTCCCAAGCAGCGCCTTTGTTTATTGTCATTGGCTCGACTCAGTGCTTCTGTAATTATGGGTCATCCCACACATAGTATTTCGTACAACTCTTGACCTTATCTCTTTGAGCCCTAGACAAACCAGGAGGTAGCATGTTAATAACCAAATAATTTACAATATTCGCATACCAAGGTAATGTCACACTCGCGGCGAGAAATTGCTCATTAGGGAACATTTCCTGCAAATGAAGTTCATCCTGCACATGCTCTTCTTCTTTCGGTGCACTAAGTTTACTGAAGATGATCATTGGTAACGTTCCTCCATCTCCAAGCAACATGTACTTGTGGTGACTGAGGACATGCTTCAAATCTGGAGTGGGAGACTGCAAAACAGAGGGTAAAGGCCTCTCGTTAGAAACTAGTAACTCAATATAAAGAATGTTACCTGAATGCTGTAACTGTGGAATATCATTCAACGCTGCAACAGTTTCTTGCAAATCAGAACTCAAGGCTAACTCCTTATTCTCTTTCTCAAGATGCTTACTAATGACAACTTCCAATTCATCTTTTCCATCAAGTTCAAAAACTTCCTATGTGAAAGAATCAATCACATCAATAAAATAAACAGGGTTATCATCACCAGGATATTTCATTGCATCATAAATGTTAAACTTAACAATTTCACCATCAAATTCCATGGTAAGTGTGCCACTATGAACATCTATCTTAGTCTTGGATGTCTTTAAGAATGGTCTTCCTAACAAAATAGGAGCAGTTTGGTCACCATTTTCCATATCAAGCACTTAGAAATCAGTAGGGAAAATCAAATCATTAACTTGCACAAGAACATCCTCAACTACACCCTTAGGATAGGCATTAGATCTATCAGCCAATTGAATCACAACACCAGTTTAATTCAAATGTCCAAGTTACAAAGAAGCATATATAGAATATGGTATGACATTAATCGAAGCTCCTAAATCTATCATGGCCTTCTCAAATCTGATGTTACCTAACTTACAAGGGATAGTAAACATACCTGGATCTTTGCACTTCGTAGGGAGTTTTCTTTGAATAATTGCAGAAACATTCTCCCCTACTCACACCTTCTCACATCCTTTAAGTTTCTGTTTCCTTTTAATTATGCACAGTTCTTTCAGGAATTTAGCCTAATGAGGCACTTGTTTAATAGCATCTAAAAGTTGAATATTTACCTAACATCTATAAAAAGTCTCATATAAATCTTTATTTTGCTCATCTTTTCTAGAATCTGCCAAAGCCTGAGTTAAAGGAGGAACTGGTTTATAATCAGAAAGAGGTGGAAACTTATGCTTAGGTACATCATCATCATCTGGAACGTTCCTGTCTGCCACGACTTCTTTCTCCTTTTCTTGCTCCAACAATGTAGGGGCTGCCTTTACCGGAATCTCAACTTAATTACCACTTCTCAAAATGATTGCACTTGCATTTTCTCTTGGATTTACTACTGTTTGAGAGGGCAATTTCCCCGAATTTTGTTCCTCTAGCCGACTAATTACGGTTGCCATCTGACCCATCTGTTTGTCCAAACTTTGAATGTTGGCCCTTGTCTCCTGTTGAAATTGCAAATTATTATTGGCAAGAGATTTAATGATATCTTCTAAAGACATACCAGAATTGGAAGTTTGGCCCGGTTGTTGTCTAGGATGATACGACTGCCTATATTGCTGGTAGCTTGGGTGATTTTGAGTCGCGGGCTGATTAACTTGTGGATTCCCATAGCTAAGGTTGGGATGATCCCTCCATCCCATGTTACACATGTTCGAATAGGGATCATACTTCCTTTGCGGTTTTCCAAGAAAACCACTAGCCACATTCACTTGCTCAGTGGGCTCCTCTTGAAGAGTTGGGCACATATCGGTTGGATGCCCTACTACTGAAAAAATCCCACAAGCCTTCACTGTTTTCATATTACCTACAACCATTTGACGAACAAGAGAAGTTAGACTCCTAATTTGTTGTTCAAGGGAGAAAATATTTACCTCATTAACATTCTTAGAAGGAAGGTCAAGCCTAGTGCCAAATTGTTGAGAATTGGCCGCCATATTTGCAATCCGGTTTCTCGTGGCCTCGGGAGTTTTATCCACCAAAGCTCGTCCACTAGCAGCATCAATCATGCTCCTATCAGTGGGTATAAGGCCCTCATAGAAATACTGGATAAGAAGTTGCTCGCTAATCTGATGATGGGGACAACTTGCACATAATTTCTTGAAACATTCCCAATATTCGTGTAGAGACTCTCCGTTATGCTGCCTTACACCACAAATTTCTTTCCGAATGTTGGCCACCCTTGAAGCTGGGAAATATTTCTCCAAAAACAATCTTTTCATCTCACCCCATGTGGTAATACTCCTGGAAGATAGAAAATAGAGCCAATCCTTAGCCAAATCCTTCAAAGAAAATGGAAAGGCTCGTAATTTAATTTGCTCTTCAGTTACCCCTATGGGTTTCATACTCGTGCATACCACATGAAACTCCTTTAGATGCTTGTGAGGATCTTCACTGCAAGACCATGAAAAGTGGGCAAGAGGTGTATTAGTCCATATTTTAATTCAAATATAGTAGTAGCGTCTAAAGTGGGGAACATTATGCATAAGGATTGTTGATTCAAATCTAGGGCCACAGGCTCTTTCAAAGTTCAATTTCCAGCCATGACTTCCTCCTCCACTAAATCAGGTTCATTATCAAATGGGGAATCAAGAGCTAGATCGTTCTCTTCAGAATTCCTCCGAGTTTCTCTCCTTAACCTGGGCAAATTTCTCTCTATTTTTGGATTGCGCTACAAATCATCTTGATTAGAAGATCGAGTTACAGTCATAAACAATCAAGGGAACTCTAATAAAACATTAAAAGAAATCAGGAAAAATCTAGAATAACGGAAACATATAAAATTCTAAAAATCCTAAAAAATAGTGGAATTTGGCTTCAAAGTCAAAATTCTGCCAAAACTGTAACAAGAAAAAAACTAACGATATTTTTTTTCAAAAATTTCAAGAACGAAATAATCATCACAAGAAGCACAAAAATCAACTAGAATCACTTCCCGGCAACGGCGCCAAAATTTGGTGTGTTGTCGCAGGCAACCAAAAATAAAACCTATACTCCTAAAAATATGTAGTAGTGCAAGTAAGGATCGATCCCACGAAGAGTGATTAGTCTACTTTTATGCGGGTTTTGAGTATAACGAAAAACACTAAAAAACAACTTAGAAACAATTCAAATTAAAAGAATCGAAATCAATCAAGAATACAAACCTTGGTCTAAGTCAACATCCACCATCGGAATTCCAAAACTGATCATCGATGCAAACATTTATCAATTCACACTTGAATATTCACCATTGGAACTATCCTCTTATCTCTCCTTTTGTAGTCAATTAGAGAACAAGCGATCCAATTAACTCTAACTACTTAACAACCCAAGACGAGCGCTAAAGGTTTAATCTAGCAGCAGCCTTAAGAATTAGAAAGATCGATGAAGCTAAACAACACAAGCACAAGCGGCTGCATATAATTTAGTCCAACATTCTTCTCAAGATCTAATAATTTCTAATGCAGCAAATCATCAAATCTAGATTGCTTCACAAGTTAGAGAGATCAAACAATTACGGATTCGACATCTAACCTAGCAGTAGATTACAATGAGTAATAAACTAGTAGGCCTCCTAGGAATTAAATGAGACAATCATGAACGAAAATTTCAGAAGAACATCACATACTCAAAACATAAATTGAATGGTGAAAATAAATCAGTTCTCACAGTTGTATTGATACCGAGGCTTCAGTTTCCTTTGACCAAGTCTAAAAGTTTAGCCACACAGGGCCATGAAGAAATCTAAAGAAAAAAACTAGAGAAAAGATAGAGGAAAAGCTGGAGAAGAGAAAATAGGGTCTGGGGCGCCGTACTCCTCTCTCTTTTCCTTTCTCCCCGTTTAGGGTTTTTCCTTTCGTGCATCCGGTTTGGGTCACAGTGCACGTGCTGCGACTTCAAGCCTGGTTTAGACCTAGATTCATCCCGTTTTGGTCAAAATGTAAACATTAAAGTTATCGAAAGTTTTTTTTTAATTCTATATCATCTTGAATCATCTCAATCCGAGCTTGGATGAGAGAGTTATGCCCAGATTACGAATCAATGTTGAAACTGTCTAGAATCGCCCAATTAACTTCGTTTTGCACTTAGCGCTTTCATTCTCATCCTAAATAAAAATATAAAAATAATGAGTATATTTAGGCACCAAATAATTATAAAAGCCTGAGCATTAAGAGATAAAAATGTGACATTTTGCATTCTCATCACTAACCCTCTCAATTTGTGGCACTGGTTTGTAGACAGTAGTCAAGAGGATCATATAACACAACTCCAAAATTTGCATGTGTTTCTCAAATCCAGAAATTGCAGCACTATGAAAAACAGAAGTAATTCTAGCACTCAACCCAACCACTATCTCTATGACAGCAGCACTAGAAGAAATTTGTGCAATCCTCTCTACCAATTTGTCATATTGAGCAGAATTATAGCTCTATCGCCCATCTCAATTTTCAGGATTCCTATCATATAATCTGGTGGCTTCTTTGACCCATATTCTCTCAGTAATTTCCTGATCAGTGAGCTATTATCCCATGAATACCTTGATGCATACATGTTAGAGAAGATGGCATGATAAAGAAACTTTACAATCAGCCATTGGACAACCAACTCAAATTTTACCATTAGCTGCTTATGAATAACACAAAATAGTAAATTATCAGCTATGACTTTCTTGATAACAGCCTTGTACTTACCATGGCTCCTCTCCACATCCCTAAGGGAAGTCAATGCAGTGTCACCAACATGCCATTGTTCAACTGTAGCACCCAAGTTTTTAATAATTCTAGTTGAATTGCCAGAGGAGGGGGATGAAGGCATTACAGCAGCTGCTGCCAAGTTCATCCCAGGATGAGTCTCTGTCCTGCTCAAACTCCTCTGTGCCAATTCCTCTGTTCCAGGTATAATTTCCATCTCAGGGTTATCAACAGCAGAAACCATTGTGTCACAGAATGGAGGACTGAAATATGTTCTCTTCCAGCTCCTTCCAGTTCCTACTTCCTTGAGGCACATATTCAGCCACTACAGTAAATGGATCCGGCTGTAAACCCAGTGCTTGTTCCCCCAAGTTGCAGTAACCCTCCAGGAGATCATTCCATGCTTGTAGGACTTTCCGGTTCATGCTATCAAATACTTGGTTGGCCTCTCCTGCCCAACCCAACTTCTCCATCTCCCTAAATAGCTTCAGCTAATGGCTTGGGTGTATTCCGTGTAAATTTCCAGCAATTCTCACATTCCCCTTTTTCACATGACCTCTAATTGTAGAATTCCAGGACTCCACCTCATTGGTTATCTGAACTGTGGGCAGATTGACCTTCAATACTGCTGGAACAGATTGGCCTTCAATACTGCTGGAAAAGTGTGCAGTGCTGAAAAAAAAAATTCACTGTAGCCTCTAATGTTCCGTTGGCAGTACCCAAATTATTTATTCTGACAGCTGATAGTACAGAATATAATTCCAGTTGTATGTCCCACGCAGCAGATAATTTTGGTTGCCTTGCCTCATCAAGTTGAAGTCTTCCCCCTGCTACAGATTTCAAAAGTTCAATTGCACTTCCCATATCAATTGGCACAATTTCAAACGTGCACCCAACATGTTGGAAGATAGAGCCCAAGCCCACACGACCAAGGAAGGACCACATATCTAGGAGTATTATAAGATAGCTACACGACCAAGGAAGGCCCACAAGATGGGCCCAATCACATAAGAAGTAGGACCCACCATGATTTCCACAAGTTGGCATCCTTATCACATAAGTTGAAAGATCAAGAAGAACTCACAAAGATATCTTTATCTTATGGTCACGTCCTAGAAGAGTTCTAGCTTGAGTTATATTTGTCTTTTATCTATATTGAGTTATTTAATTGTGGTAGGACTTATCTTTAAGTGTTAGAGTTTGGGTGTAATTGGGACAAAGGTAGTTTTATTGTAATTGGATCCTACTACCTTCCTCTACTATAAATAGAGGTTCATGTACTCTGACTATAAGAAGTTAATGAAGTCAATGAAGTATTTCTCTTTTTCATAAATTCAACATGGTATCAGAACAGGTTCTGTGAGTTGACATGGTCAACCCACAGAGGCAAGGTGATCTTTTTCTCTAAACCCTAAACCCTAAGTTTAGGTTCGTAGTTATTTGTCTTTTAGTCCCTACACCTGTAGATTCCTTTGCATTTTTAACCTCTATAATTAGCTTTTCATATTGAAATATATATATTGAAGGAAAGATATTTGAGTCTAATTTCCAATGAAAAAATATATTTTCCAATCGGAGTTATTTATAGAGAGATATCAATATTTGAATGAGCAATGGACAGATTGCAAAAGAGCTTCAAGCATCAGCAAAAAGCTTCAACTTTCAAAGTATTTTGTGCTATCAAGAAAGAAACTTTATATGGATAATTATATATCAAAAAAAATATATGTAATTTTATTTTCTTACCTATTCAACCAATTCTCGGTATGATTTTTTTATAAGGATATATTGATCTTGGAAGAGTCAATGGTCATTCTGGGAAAAAAGGAGAAACAGTACTTAGTTCAGCTAGATGGTAGAGACTGAAATCTATTAGATTATTTATCTTCTGATAATTATATTTTATGAAGAGATGTTATACTTGGATGAAATGGTATTTAATTCTAATTTTATAAGGAGAAAATTTCATTTCAATCTGATCTATATTGAAAGATATATTCGAATTAGAGGAATCAAAGGTCATGCTGGTATCCTGTTGCATTGAAAAACCCGAATTTAAGCCCATTGTTTTGCACCACTTTTTGAGTTGCTATATTAGGAAAATATCTCACTTCTCCCTGGTTTGAGGTTTTATTTATACATCTTTGTTATTTGGGCTTATTGTTACATCTATGATATTTGGTTAAAGCTGAGATCACTGCCATTACCTCCCAGTTTGAGGGGGAGAAGTAGAAGGAGTACAAGAAAGAGGTATTTTATTCCATATGTTGTGGATAATTTTATGTGGCCAATATTTTCAAGAAAGGGGGAGCACAAAAGATGAAGCTTATGCATCTAAGAAAAAATATTTATATCGGATTATAATTATTTCATGGATCCTTCTACTAGGTTTATTATTTTGGTTTGTGTTATATGTGTTGGAAGATGGTCGTGTTACATTACATCTATTGCTATTACGTATCTTTGGATGAGACATTATTATTGAAGAAGAGGTGGCCTCAGTACCTTTTCTCATACCATAATTTATTTGACTCTCAAAAATATCACGGTTGGGACACCATGAGAGTCAGTGCCCGGATTGGGACACCATGATAAATTTATCTCTCAAAAAAATCATGGTTGGGATACCATGAGAGTCAGTGTCCAGGTTGGGACACCATTATAAATAAACCCACTACCCCTTGTAATGGCTTTTATTACTCCTACTACTTGAGAGTCATTGTCCTGTGGAGGGACACGGTGGTGGACACTTCAGAGCTGTTATAATGTGGGATCCACCATGGTGCTCGAGATGGTGGGACCCACCATGAGGACGTGGGACACCAATAAGAGTCCTCACCCAAGCTAGCACAAGTTAAGGAATTAAGAAGCACAAGCTGAATTGAGTTAGAAGACTTGAAGAACAAGTGAGACCCACAAATATCTCACGAGCTGGCAACCTTATCAAGATGACCTGGAAGATCATGAGGGACCCACAAGGATAAGGCCATGAGCTGGCATCCTCCCTTAATTCAAATTAATGAAGAAAGAGTTCTAGTTCAACTCATATTAGTCTTCTATCTTAGAGAGTTAGAGTTAGAATGTAATTAGGATTGAAAGGCACACTGTATAAGGACTCAACCTCTTCCTCTACAATAAATAGAGGTGTTGTAATTTGGAATTCATCAAGTTATACATCTCAATCTCAAGTTACTCTCTCTCTCTCTCTCTTTTCTTGGCAAAACCTCTCCTTTCTCTTTTATTTTTTCTTCTCTCTACCCGAGAGCTCTTCTTCCCTTTTCTTATTTTTTCTTTATTCTTTCTCTTGATCGGATTTATGGAAAAGGGATCCTAAATTCAACATGGTATCGAAGAATTATATTTAGAATCCCTCATCAAAGGAATTCTCTAAAGAAGTGATGATCAACATCACTCAAAGAAGGCTCTTTTATGAAAGAAGAACACAAGCCGAGAGATAAGTGTTCAATTTTTTTTTTTATTTTCATGTTACTAGTTTTCGAATTTAGAAGATGATTTAAGGATGATTCTATGAATGCTTTCATCTTATTATATTATGGATATGCATGCCTCTCTATCTAGAAAGAGTTATTAAAATAATTTTGTCGGTTTGGAAATTTTGTTTACAGAGACAAGTCTATGAAAAGATTGTTTGAAAATTTATTTTCGTGGGATAAGAGTTCCCTTATAAGATTGTTATTGAGTCTCTTATGAGTGGTATTAGAGAAAAACATTAGAATAATAATTTAGCATCAATACTAATATTCCCCATACATCGAGCTGATTGAAGAAGTACTACTTGGTGTTATTATTAGAATTCTTTTTGAAGAAGGGCCTATCATGGCTGAAGAGAATATGAATATCAAAGGTGATATACCAAAAATCACCACCATGCCCTTACGTGGGGTATCAAATTTTAATGAGTTGGTCCACATCTGTTTGGAGGTTCCTCATAACAAAAGACCTACTTGGTCACCTCACCACCTGAGGACCACCTATTGATAAAGATGATATTTTTTTATAATAAATGGTTAAAAAATTATACTTTGGTGATTAGTTGGCTAATCAATAGCATGGAAGAACAAGTCTCCAACAATGTTATTCATCTTGACACTGCTAAAAAAATTTGGGAGACATGTGCTAAACTGTACTCTTGCCCGGATACTCTACATAGACCATATGATATTCTCCAAATAATGTTGAATACTAAACAAGGAGAGAATATGCATGAGTACTTGGCCCACTTCAGAGGCTTTGTTAAAGAGTGGAAGTTAGCTCAGCCTTCAACAACAAATATTTCTATCCAAGACAAATACAAGGAAGCTTTAATTACTGCTATTTGTCTTGCAAATGTTAAACCCCATCTTGAGATTGCCAAGAGTCAATTTTTGAGTGTTTTTGTTGTCCCCAAGTTTGATGATGTATGCACAACACTACTTCGTAATCCAGACACTTCTTCCTCCACTACTGACGTATCATCCGCTATGTATTCCGATCATAGAGGATCATCATCTAACCGCGGCCGAGGCCGAGGTAGAGGTTATAGAGGAGGCAGAGGAAGAGGTGGAAGGACTGGTGCTAGCAGAGCATATGGGAAAGAATGTACTCATTTTAAAAAAATGGTCCACACTATAGATAATTGCTATTACAGGGCATGCACTTACTGTGGACAATATGGTCATTATAAAGAAATATGCTATAAAGCCGATGGACAATCAGAATTCACAAGGGCTAATTACGTCTTTATAAGTGATACAAAAGAAGAACAACCCACAAAATCAACAACACAAAAAATATTTATTGATGAAGAGTATGAGTTATTTTAGAAAATGAAGACAATGTTGGGTTCTTCTCTTAGTTCCTCCGCAACTACTGCTGCCACTACGGCTTTAGGTATGCTATCCACCTCATCTTCATCCTGGATAATTGACTCAGGAACCTCCGAACATCTTACAGGTAACAAAAATTTATTACATTTTCTATCTCCGATTCTTTCACACAAATTTGTTACCATAGCTGACGGTTCTCAAAGCAAAGTCTAAGGGAAAGGTTCCACTTCTGTCACACCATCACTTCCGCTCACTGATATTCTTTTTGTTCCTACTTTCCTTTTGAATCTATTATCTGTTAGTCAGCTGACAAAATATTTTAATTGCTCCATACCTTCTCACCCACTTCATGTGTCTTTCAGGATCTTATAATGAAGTAGGTGATTGGTGGAGGCCACCATGAACAAGGGGGGCTTTACTACTTGGACATGCAGAAAATAAATATGGTTTCTACTACTAAAAATGAGTCAGGGTTATGGCACAATCAGTTGGGACATCCATCTGCACAGTCTCTTCATTATATGTTTCCTTCTCTTAAAGTAAGGTCAGAATTTCATTGTGAGGTTTTTCAATTGAGTAAACATCAAAGGAGTACATACTCTCCTCGTCCAAAAGTCAAAAGTGTTACTCCATTTTTGTTAATTCATACTGATGTTTGGGGACCCTTGAGTGTCTCCAATATTTCTCAAGAAAAATATTTTATTACCTTTATTGATGATTTCGGTCGCACAACTTGGTTGTTTATATTTAAGGAGCGTTCTGAGATACCTTTCATTTTTAAGTCATTTCATGCTATGGTACTCACACCATTTGGTCAAAAAATAAAAATTCTCCTGTCTGATAATGCCAAAGAATATATTTCCAAAGATCTTGATTTTTGTCAAGAAAATGACATTATCCATCAAACATCATGCGCCTACACTCCTCAACAAAACGGTGTCACCGAATGGAAAAATCATCATATTCTAGAGGTAGCTCGAGGTCTATTATATGTCATGAAAGTTCCATACTTTTATTGGCCTCAAGCAGTCTTGACGGCTTGCTTTCTTATAAATTGTCTACCTTTTACCATTCTTGGTAATAAATCTCCTTACTCTAGATTATTACCGAATGATGATCCATTTTCATTACCTTTGAAAATCTTCCTATGTCAATTTTTTTTCATAATTCATTACCTAGACACATCAAACTTGATCCTAAATCTATCAAGTGTATCTTTTTGGGATAATCTCGCACACAAAAGGGTTATGTTTGTTATAGTCCTACTCTTCAACATTTATTTGTGTCCAGGGATGTAGCATTTTTTGAAGACTCGTCATTTTATTCTGATAGCGCTCTTCCTGGTTTGTCCTCAGTCAACCGGTTGTGCCTCGTGATACAAAGATTATTCAACCCCCAGAGCAAGTGGCCGACACCACACCTGCTGAGTTACTAGATCCAACAGAGGTAAGTCCTTCATCACCAGTTATTTTGGCCCTCAATATGATACTCATCCTATTGCTATAAGGAAAGAACTTTGATCATGCACTAGACCTTCTACTTCTCATCGCATTTCAAATTTTGTGTCTCCTCATTGTCTCTCACCTTTATGTTGTCAGTTTCTTTCTTCTATTTCCTCCATATCTGTTCCACAGTCCTATCAAGAGGCTCTACAACATCCAAGGTGGAAGGCAGCAATGGATGAAGAAATGAAGGCCCTTAATGACAATCATACATGGTCACTAGTTCCTGTTCCCACAGGTAAATATCTTGTTGGTTGTAAGTGGGTTTATACAGTCAAACAAAATCCGGATGGGTCAATTGTATGACTAAAGGCTCGACTGGTTGCCAAACGTTATACTTAGTGCTATGAAATTGATTATGAAGAAACCTTCTCTCTAGTGGCAAAAATAAACTCGGTACGTATATTATTATCTCTAGCGGCCAATTCATCGTGGCCGATATATCAACTTGATGTAAAAAATGCATTTCTTAATGGTGATAATAAAGAAGAAATTTACATGCAACAACCACCTGGGTATGTGGTTGAGGGGGAGTCAGTATGTTGCCTAAAAAAATCTCTATATGGTCTAAATCAGTCCCCTCGGGCATGGTTTGAGAAATCTAGTCAAGCCATCATACGGGCCGGTTTTCACAGATACTCTGGAGATCACTCAGTATTTATTAAAAATACACCGAGAGGTAAGGTGATTCTGGCTTTATATGTTGATGATATTATTTTAAGTGGGAGTGATTCCGAGGGCATCCAGAAAACTAAGGAAAAAATATGTGCTTAATTCAAGACGAAAGATTTTGGACTACTCAAATATTTTTTGGGTATTGAAGTATTAAAATCCAGACATGGGATTGTGCTATCCCAAAGGAAGTATATGCCCTTGATCTAGTAGAGGAGAGAGGAATGATGAGATGCAAACCAGGAGACATTCCTATGGACTCAAATACAAAATTATGTGGAGGCACTGGAGAAGATGTAGATATTGGAAAATATCAAAGACTAGTGGGGCAGCTTATTTACTTGTGTGTAACAAGGCCGGATATTTCATATACAGTAAGTGCGGTAAGTCAATACATGCACAAGCCACAACTTAGTCATTGGCAAGCACTTGAAAGAATACTACGATATCTTAAAGGAGCTCCAGGAAGGGGGCTTCTCTATCAAAACCATGGTCACTTCAACATCGAAGGATTCTCAGATCCAGACTGGGCTGAATCCCCTGATGACAGAAAATCTACTTGGGGATTTTGTACGATGGTTGGAGGAAATTTGGTTACATGGAAAAGCAAGAGGCAAAATGTAGTAGCACAGTCTAGTGCAGAAGCAGAATATAGGGCCATGGCACACACTGTTAGTGAACTCATATGGATAAGATCTCTTCTGACTGAATTGGGTTTCTACAAAGAACCTCCAATAGATCTATACTGTGACAATCAAGCAACAATACACATTACATCGAATCCAGTCTTCCATGAAAGAACAAAGTATATTGAAGTGGATTGTCATTTTATACGAGAAAATTTCCAAGCTGGTTTCTTATCTCTAAAGCATATATCATCACAAAGTCAAGTTGCAGATATTCTCACCGAGCCAGTCACTCACAAGATTATGTCTACCATATGTAGCAAGCTAGGCATTTATGATGTCTTCTCACCCCCAGCTTGAGGGGGAGTGTTACAATGTAGGACCCACCATGGTGCTCGAGCATGTGGGACCATGAGGATGTGGGACACCAAGAAGAGTCCTCACCCAAGCAAGCACGAAGTAAGGAATTAAGAAGCACAAGCTGAATAGAGTTAGAAGACTTGAAGATCAAGTGGGACCCACAAATATCTCATGAACTGGACACCTTATCAAGATGAGCTGGAACATCATGAGGGACCACAAGGATAAGGCCATGAGCTGGCCTCCTCAACTCATATTAGTCTTCTAGTAGACTAGTTTGAATGGACTTATCTTAGAGAGTTAGAGTTGGAATGTAATTAGGATTAAAAGGTAAATTGAATAAGGACTCTACCTCTTCCTTTACTATAAATAGAGGTGTTGTAATTCGGAATTCATCAAGTTACACATCTCAATCTCGAGTTACTCTCTCTCTCTCTCTCTCTCTCTCTCTCTCTCTCTCTCTCTTTCTCTCTCTCTTTCTCTCTCTTTGCTTGGCACAACCTCTCCTTTCTCTTTTATTTTTTCTTCTCTCTACCCGAGAGCTCTTCTTCCCTTTTCTTATTGTTTCTTTATTCTTTCTCTTGCTCGGAATTATGGAAAAGGGATCCTAAATTCAACAAAAGCAATGCCGATAGACACACTACCTACAAAAGACAAAGTGTGCCCTACATCCAGCATTAGGAATGGAGTATGGAGCAATGTCTTACCGGCTAGGAGTTATTTTTACTCTCACTTATATTATGCCAACAGGGCCTCATGGAAGGACGTAACAGTGTGAGGGAGAGTGTTGGAAGATGAAGGCATATTGGAAGATGTGCCATTTTATATAAAAATATTCTATACATCATTTGCAGCAAGCTGGGATTTCTTGATGTTCTCTCACCCCCAGCTCGAAGGGGAGTGTTGGAAGATAGGGCCCAAGCCCACATGACCAAGGAAGTCCCACATATCTAAGAGTATTATAAGATGGGCTACATTAGTATGTCAATGCCCACCTCTCACGAGTTACTGCTAAACTAATGTATTCACTGGCCCTCAATTATGAGTGCCAATGTCGAAAGTCAGTAAATTAGTTAGCGGTTCTGGCTTAGCCGCTGATGAGGTCAAATTGTGACCGCAATGTTATTTTTGAAGAAACTGTAAAATGAAGACGGGGTTCGAGGCGCCAGCCCCGACGGGGGTCCAAGGGGGCTGGGCCCCTTGGCGGTGGGGTCCGGGGCCTGCCGGTAGGCCCCGACCCACGGTATGCTCTTAGTCACAAATGGGAGACCCAAAAATGAACGGAAATTAAAAGACTCAAGTGTGAAAGGGAATTAATGGAAGCAGCGGGAAACAGAGGCGAACTCTGTACTGACCGTCGCAGCGGTCAGAGGCCTCCATCGACACCGAAAGAGATAGGAAGCTCCCTATCTCTCATTACCGTAGTTGTCTTCCTCGATTCAGTGTTGCAAATCACCTATAAATAGAGGTATTCTTCAGCAACAACGGGCATCCAGAGTAATACCTATTCCCTATTCATTTTCTTTTTTAGTTTCTTCTTTTGTAAGTCCAGAAGCCATTGAAGCTCTTCTAAGAGCGTGTGGTGGGACGAAATTAGTTTTGTATTGAAATAAGGTTCAGCATTGGCTTTCTTCTTGATTGTTGTTAAGATGTTCCTGGGTTGAGCTTACTCTATTTTACATACACGACCAAGGAAGGCCCACAAGATGGGCCCAAGCACATAAGAAGTAGGACCTACAATGATTACAACGAGTTGGCATCCTTATCACATAAGTTGGAAGATCAAGAAGGACTCACAAAGACATCTTTATCTTATGGTCACTTACTAGAAGAGTTCTAGTTTGATTTATGTTTGTATTTTATCTATATTGAGTTATTTAATTGTGGTATGACTTATCTTTAAGTGTTAGATTTTGGGTCTAATTAGGACAAAGGTAGTTTTATTGTAATTGGACTATTCTACCTTTCTTTATTATAAATAGAGGTTCATGTACTCTGATTATAAGAAGTTAATGAAGTCAATGAAGTATTTCTCTTTTCTATAAATTCATATTATGATCCCAGATCTGACACATGGATTTGTAGGGAGGAAGAAGATGAAGACGAAAATCAAGCCAAAGGGAAGCTTGAAAACCCTAGGTTCATTAAGGAGAACACACACCCCTAAGCTCGTTGAGGAGAACTCAAAATCCTGTTTAACCTAAAATCAATACTTGTCTTTTTCATTACTCTTACCCCTTAAATAGGGTTCACCCTTACAAGGTTTAAGATAAATTATTACAAAAATACCCCTATAAATGAAATATTCCAAAAATACCCTATGGCTTAAAAATGAAATAAAATAAAGAAAATTAAAGAAAAACTATTAAAATAATAATGTTATTGGTGCATAACATTACACCCCCTGGAAGAAAGAGCTTGTCCTCAAGCTCGAATGTAGAATCTACTTGCTCGTGCCCTCTGGACTACAAAACTGGAGCATCCAACAAGAGAAGCAAATTTTTTTTTTTTGACACTGCTAGCTTCACTTTCTGTAGCATACCCCAATACGGATAAGCTACCGAACAACAAGTTGAATGATCACCTGCGCCAAACTGGTAAATTCTATCACATAATCCCACCATACCCAAGGTCTTTTGGACTCATTTGAAACCTTAAAAACACATAACTGTCTCAAGTTCTCAATAACCATGTCTTGCCCTTCCCTTCATATCCTTGACTAAAATCTTGTTCAGGATCAGGTGCACAATATCTCTCATGATTAATACATTGTGATTGGCATTGCTTGCTAATTGTGAATGCCTGAGGACAGTACCAAGTTATGTAGTGAGGTGTGAACTGGCGGTATCCGCCTTGTTCAAGCACCTACGCTGCACCCTTGAAATCCTTCACAAATTGCATCATCCTCTCATTAACAGTACTAAGCAAAGGCCTCGCCTTTGACGTATCCAATACAGACCATGAGCAGAAAAAATACAATACGCCAATCACAGAGTGATCAACTTCAGCACCTACTAATGTAAGAGTTCCTGCAAGTGGTTCAAGTGTTACCCTCAATGCATAAGCATTAGATTCATCACCACTGGAATCATACTTCCCTTTTCCAGCACTCTATTTTAATGCCTTGGTTGCATGAAAATAACCATCTGCATCCTCAAGAAGCACCTTGGCTTGGCTGCCGAGCAGCAATGTATGATGGACTGCCACAGCAGTACTGGTTGCTGCAGTGCCACAGCAGCATCACAAAACCATTTGGGGAAGAACCCAAGTGCTGCAAAACCAGCAGCTTCCTCCTGTCTCCTCTCCTTCCCAACCCAATTTTCATTCATATTAATCAATCAATTGGATACAAAAATATTAGATTCAAAACCATTCTTGATTGTGTAATTGTGTATTAACCTGCCCAAGAAAAAATCAATGGGTGGGGCACAGATAGGAAGGGCACGAGACAATGCGATAGGACTCATCACCTGCTGTTTTGCCATCTCCTCAAGCTTGGCAACTTACACCCTTGGTCTCATCTTCACCTTCTTCATACAGCCACTCTTCCACTTATTGGAGTTTTGCAGAAAATTCCTCCTTATCCGACGCAGTTGCAAAGTCATGATACTTGTCATGAAGCTTGTTTCTCATGTCATAAACATAAGCTTCAACATCATTCTTCTTCTCTTTGGTTTCTTCCATCACTCTGTCTTGCAAAGCCATCTCAAATTCCTTTTCTACAGCAATCTGAACATCTCCTCGCTGCATTGCACCATACACCAACTCTGCAACAGGTATTGTGGTTTTCTTCACCTTCTTTTTTTGGGCTTCCACCTTAGTATTAGTTTCCATCTGAACAGGCTTGTCTCCAGAGTCGGGAACACCATTTTCCGCTCCACCATTGGCAGCATCACTAGCATCACTATCATCATGCATATTTACATCATTATCATTTCCACCTGCGACTGGAATATCAATCGTGGCACCATCAGTAACCATTTTTGTAGGTTCTTTCGGTGGATACTTTGTTACTGGTACTTCAACTTCTTCTAAGAGAGTTGCTGACTCGATGGAAACAATACCATGCAGATTCAAACGAACTATGACTTTCAGTTTCACCTGCTCACCATTGGCAGATTGGAATGGACCAATCGTATATGTGCTAAGCTTAGCTGATCCTGGAAATTCGCTTGCATCTGCATAGCCAACGTCAACTGTAAATGTGCCAGTACGATAGAATGTCAACGCTTTGACACTTGGAATCGGATTGCCTTTTGGAAATACAACAGTGCTCTGCACATTATCTCCAGTGCCATTTTGTGAATCAGGGCCAGAACCTTTCCAGGACAGAGCAATTGAATACGGGAAACTCTCATTGACCTAAAATTCTCTGATTTTAAAGGTTGGACTAAGAATAGCAAATTGAAGTGCATACCCTCGGGCAACACACTCACTAACATTCATAGTACGCCTTGGCTCCTTTCCAAAAAACTCTGGTTATTCTCCTAATAATCGCTAGAATACGAGATCCTGATCCTACTACAACAGAATTAATGTTTTCAGCAGTAAGTCCAGCTTCCAACAAGGCCTTTTCAAGCGGGCCCTTAACCCTTGCCAAAATAGGACCTTTCGATGAATCCCTTTACATCCTTCTTATCCGTCAAACATTCACTATTAAGAGGTGCCTTTGGGTTTGCACTCAAAACCTTCTTCAATTCTCATCATCTATGTTGTTTGATTGAATACAAAATTGAGGTTGCCGATACTTAACCCACCCAATTTGGAAATTGGCTTCCCTCTGTTCTGCTGATAGGTGGATTGCGAGTGGGAGGTGGTGGCAAGAAGTCAAATCCCACCGGACTTGTTTCAGACAACGCCGACGGAGCCTCCTCAGTTTTCGGTGGCGAAGAGCAGGAGGACGTCGTGGCTTTTTTCCGAATGGAAGCTTTAAAACCCTAGGTTCCTTAAGGAGAATGCACACCCCTTAGCTCATTGAGGAGAACTCAAAACCCTTGTTTACTCTAAATCAATACTTGCCCTTTCTCATTTCTTTCATCCCTTAAGTAGGGTTCACGCTAACAAGATTCAAGATAAAATATTATAATAATGCCCCTACAAAATATTAACTATTTAACTGAAATAAAAATAAAGCAAAAGTAAATTGAAAGAAAAGAAATTAATTTAATAATAAATGACTCAGCCACTGAGCCTCTGCATGACTTGGCCTGCTATTGAGGTCATAACATATTGGCAGTTTATTCTTTAGTCAACATATTATTTGGTACACAACCTTCTAATGCACTTACAACGGATTATTTTATGGGTCCTTGGATTTTCCTTATTTGGTACATGTTATTGGGCCCAAGCCCATTTAAGCTGCTGCTATTGTGTCTCTTTGGTTGAGACATTATTATTGAAGGACTCCTCATTTACTGATTGTTGTCAGCATTGATTATTTTGATGAAGTAGAAAGCATATGGCGGCCATAGAATATTATCATTCGGGTGATTACCAGTTCCCCCCCTTAATTAGCATTTAATACTCCTACCATTTGAGAGTCGGTATCCTATTGAGGGACATGGTGATGGAGGTGTTTTATTACACTTCTGACCAATGCCTATAGACCCACTACCTACAAAAGATATGAGTGTGCCCAACATCTAGCATGAGTTATTTGACTGGAGTATGGAGTAAGGCCTCTTGGAAGAGACCACCAGCTTGAGGGAGAGTGTTGGAAGATATGGTGGACTTCCATTTTATACGGGAAGAACCTATACACCATTTGCAGCAAGTTGGGTGTTCATGATTTTCTCTCATCCCCAGCTTGAGAGGGAGTGTTGGAAGATGGACCCAAGCCCACACATCCAAGTGTGTTACAAGATAGGCTCAAGCCACAAAGACCAAGGAAGACCCACACATCCAAGAGATGTGGAAAATGGGCTCAAGGCCCATAGACCAAGGAGAAGGCCCATAGGCCCATATAGTGATAGCAGGATGGTAAATAAAGAGTCATCCCATAGAGATGGCATTGATGCAATTAGTTTAAGTTCCAAGGGTATTATTATAATATTGTAAGTTTATCAATCTATAAATTGAGCTTTAGGGGGAGGGTTAGGAAATAAGCCCATAACCTTTTCTTCCTCTTGTTTTCTCCCAATGGGTCTCTCTCTCTTTTTCTCCATGAGCTAAATCCATGGAGTCCTGAAAACCAACATAAGGTTCTGGTTTTTAAGCTAAACCTGGAGCTTTAACTCATTACAAAGAGAAAGCCCTTGCTTAATTATGACACTTATTAATTGGCCATATTTTTAGAAAGTATAATCAATGGTACCCCCAAACTATATTAATCAAAGTTTGTCTGACTTTAATAGCAAATAGTAGAGGTAATCCATCAATAAATTTTGATAATATATATTATTGGCATCATTTCATTGCATAACTTTGGTAATAAAGACATCTTTATACTAACTAAAATGACTTATTTTCTTACAACGAAGATTTTGAAGTAATTCTCTTTCTTGATCTGTGTTGGAAGTGAGAGTTCCAACAATGTGAATTAGAATGGCTTGGATGAGGATGTAAATTGCATCCTCTTCTTCAAAACAAACATGTTGTCCTTTATTTTCAATCATTAATTGACCTTGTTCATTGACAATAAGTTTCTTTGCAGCAAAAATTTCATTGTTCTGAGCTATGGTGGGGACATTTTGCCACCAACCTTTCAAGATTCCAGAGAATCCTGAAGTAATAATCTGAGATACGTTCCATTCATAGATATTTCTTCCATCATAGGACTTTTGATCTATATATAAGATTTTCTTCATACAAAAGGTCACAAGGTGTGGCCCTATGATAGTAAGTTTTTTGGCGAAAATCCCATTGTCTTTGTCATTGTTTATCATAATCAATTTTTTTTACAGAAAGTGTTTGTACAAGTTGTTGGTAGGATTCTTCTAATTGAGTGAAGTCATAATTGACATTTTTAGATTCAATTCTAGTGTCTAAAGAAGAATTGGAAATAGTATCTACAACATTTTCAGTGGAGGTAAAATTAACCTCAATTACATTGAGATTTATATTTTTTAATCTCTCTAACAACTTTTTAGTAAATTCATGAGATGGTTGTATCTTAAATCCTTTAACAAAGGGAGGTCGTTTAAGTGAAGGAATATTATACTTAGTGTGAGAAATAGGTGGTTTTTTTAGGGACAGATAAAGACTCTTGTCCTGGGTGTTTTCATGAACAACTTCTTCAATTCTATTGAGTTGTTGACCTATTGATGGGAGAGTTAAATTTGTGAAATTATTTTATTTCTAAACTTGACTAATCTGGTTTGGCTGAGATTCAAGTGTTATATAAGCCACCCCTTTTACAAATGAATTAGATGATTCTAATTTGAGAGGTTCAGGAGGAGGATGTATAGATTGTACATTTGTGCCTATCTGAAGATGCCAAACTCTAATTTCATTAAGAGTATTAATCTCTTGTTTTTCTTTGTATTCAGAATAAATTACTCTATGCCAATATTCAAAATATATAATTTTATTTTCTTAAGCAAGGTAATCATAAAATTTTGTGGCAAGAAATTTCTTGTCTCTAGAAGAAGGATATTTGTTGAAAAACCATGCTTTAAATTTGGCATTACCAGGGTATAAAAAATCAGCTTGGATAGTTGATCGATCTATCTTAAATTCTTCACTAATCATAATTAAATAGTGAAATGATCGATTTCGCTCAGGGTAAGAGATGTTTTTTCTTCTTCTTTCCTATGATAAATTCCATGAGGAATTTGGTTTTGGGAAAGTCTAATTCATTCCACAGAAATATCATCTCAGGTAGCTGGATAAGGTGTTTCAGCTTCGGGCTTCCGAGATGTAGACCCAACATCAGAGTATCGTGATGTAGGCGGTAATGATACTCAATATTGGGGATGAGTGTTGGTTTCGGAAATTGAGAACCACATCACCATCCATGAATTAAATTATTTGGTCAATATCAATATCGATTAATGGTCTTGGAGGGACTACCTTAGGTATTATCCAAATTTCAGGAAACTTAATTTCCTCACATGAAATCATTCTAGGACTAGAAACATTAGCACTTAGTAAATCTATTTCAATAATAACAGTTTTACCAAATTCTGGATGTATTTTCACTTTGGGTGCTAAGTTATTCATTTACTTGAAATGGATTCGCATGATTGTAGCCAATGGTTTCTGATCTGAGTAAAAAGTTATATCCCTGGATTAGGATCCTGAGTAGTAATGCTTCCATTAATTTTCTATCTTTAAAAATAGAGTTAAATTAGGGTGAATATTAAAATAAACCGGCCCTCAGGTGAGACTGGTTTCAAAGACATCCATAAGAGAGGGGTTCCAATCCAAATTTCTACCATCTCTTAAAATGGTGTGAAGGCTGAAAGAATCAGGATAGAAACAAACAAACAAGTTAGAAAGAAAAAATAAGAAAGAAAGTAGAAAGAAAGAAAGAAAAAGAAAGAATGAAAGAAATCAAGAAAGAAAAAAGAAAGAAATAAACAAGAATGAAAGAAAGAATGATGAAGAAAGAAAGGAAAAATAAGAAAGATATAAAGCAAGATGTTGAATTTATGGAAAAGATAAAAACTTCATTGACTTGTTATAATCTAAGTACATGAACCTCTATTTATAATAGAGGAAGGTAGTAGAGTCCAATTGCAATAAAACAACCTTTGTCCTAATTACACCCAAAATCTAACACTAAAAGATAAGTCCTAGCTTAATTAAATAAATCAATGTAGATAAAAGACAAACATAACTCAAACTAAAACTCTTCTTGGTCATGACCTTAAGATAAATATACTTTTGTGAGTCCTTCTTGATCTTCCAACTGATGTGATAAGGATGCCAGCTCATGGTAATCATTGTGGGTCCTACTTCTTATGTGGTTAGGCCCATCTCGTGGGCCTTCTTTGGTCGTGTGGCCCATCTTATAATACTCTTAGATATGTGGCCCTTCTTTGGTCGTGTGGGCTTGGGCCCTATCTTCCAACGCTCCCCCTCGATTTGGGGATGAGAGAACATCAAGAACTCCCAGCTTGCTGCAAATGATATATAGAATCGTTTTTTGTATAATGTGGCAGATCTTCCAACACTCCCCCTCATGTTGGTGCTCTCATTCATGAGGTCCAACTGGTATAATATTAGTGAGAGTAAATCATTCCTAGCCACTAAGACATTGCTTTGAGTGTCCATCTCCACCACCGTGTCCCTCCATAGGACAACGACTCTCAAGTGGTAGAGTAGTAATATATGATATTAAAGGGGGGGGGGGGGAGTAACATAAATATAATAATAAATTCCTCCGTCATAGACTCCCAACCATGATATTTTTTGACAGGGCCCATAATGGTTTCCCAACCGTGATATTTTTTGACAGGGTATCCTCCGCCATGGTTTCCCAACCATGATATTTTTTTTTTTTTACATGGTCCATCATGGTTTCCCAACCGTGATATTTTTTGACAAGGTATCCTCCGTCATGGTTTCCCAACCATGATATTTTTTGACGGGGTAAAATAAATGATGATATGAAGCCACCTCTTCTTCAATAATAATGTCCCCAAAGAGACATAATAGTTGTAGCTGAATATAACACAACCATCTTCAAACTCATAGAACATGAACCAAAATAATAAACCTTGTAGAAGGACCCATGAAATAATCATAATCTGAAATAAATATTTCTTTTGTGCTCCCCTTTCCTTGAATATTTTGGTCACATAAACTTATCCACAACATATGGAATAAAATACCTCTTTCATGTACTTCTTCTACTTCTCCCCCTCAAGTTGGGAGGTAATGGCAGTGATCCCAGCTTGAACCAAATATCATAGATGTAGCCATAAGCCCAAATAATAGAGATGTATAAATAAGCCCTAAAACCTGGGAGAAGTGAGATATTTTCCTGATATATCAACTCAAAAAGTGACGCAAAAAAATTGGCATAAATTCGGATTTTTCAATACAACAGAATACCAGCATGACCTTTGATTCTTCCAATCCAAATATTTCTTTAAATATAGATCAGATTGACATGAAATTTTCTCCTTATGAAAGTAGACTTAAAATAAATTTCATAAAAGTATAAATTAAATTCATAAAATATAATTATCAGAAGATAAATAATATGATATATTTCGGTCTCTGTCATTTGACCGAACTAAGTACTATTTCTCCTTTTTTTTCCATAATGACCATTGACTCTTTCAAGATCAATATCTCCTTATAAAAAAATCGTACTGAGAATTGGTTGAATTTTTAAAACAATAAACTTACGTATCTTTCTTTTTATATATAATTCTCTATATAAAGTCGCTTTCTTGATATCATAAAATACCTTGGAAGTTGAGGCTTTCTGCTGCTGCTAGAACCTCTTTTTCAATCTGACCTTTGATGTTTCAAATATCGATTTATATTTGTAGATAACTCATGTAAAAAATTGGTTGAATAGGTAAAAGAGTAGACTTAAAAATCTTTCTTTTGATATATAATTCTCCATATAAAGTCTAGTTCTTGATTGCAAAAAATAACTCGGAATATGAAGATTGCTGCTACTAGTCGAACCTTTTTGCAATCTGACCTTTGCTCATTCGAATATCGATATCTCTCTTTAGATAACTCCGATTGGAACAAATCATTTTTATTTGGCAATTAAACTCAAATATATTTCTTTCAATATGTAATTTGTAATATGAAAAACTCCATATAGAGGTAAAAACCGCAAAGCAAACTATGGCTATTGGGACTAAAAAAAATAATAACTACGAACCTAGCCATAGGGTTTAGGGTTTAGGTATTAGAGAAAATGATCACATTACCTCTGTGGGTTGACCACGTCAACTCACATAATCTGCTCTGATACCATGTTAATTTGGGTCCAAGGCCCATCCCAAAATGACTAGCCTACTTAGGGAACCTCTTTCCCAACTAATAAACTCAAGCTCTTTGTACACACTAATCCAAGTGGGACTATTCCTTAATTTTTTTTCGAGATGCTTAACTTGATTAATTCTGAATTACAACACCTCTATTTATAGTAGAAGAGGAGGTAGAGTCCTTATACAATTAGCCTTTCAATCCTAATTACATTCCAACTCTAACTCTCTAAGATAAGTCTATTCTAACCAAACTACTAGAAGCCTAACAAGAAAGGAAGAAGAAAGAAAGAAAGAAAGAAAGAAAGAAAAATAAGAAAGAAAAACAGAAGATAACAAATAAACATAGAAAATAAGAAATAAATAAACTATAAAGAAAGAATAAAAAAGAATACAAGGAATTATTTCTTTCTTCTTTCATTATGATTCTTTCTATCTTGTTTCTTTCTTTTTTTGTTTCTTTTTCTTTTTCTTTATTTTTCTTTCTTTCTATCTATCTTTCTTTCTTCTTTCTATCTTTTGTCTTTCTTTTGTTTTTTATTTCTTATTTTTTTAATCGCTTTTTCTTTCTTTCTTTCTTTCATGTTTCTTTCTTGCTTTTTTTTTTGTTTCTTTTTTTTTCATTTCTTCTTTCTTTCATAGTTTCTTTCATGTTTCTATATTTCCTTCTTGTTTCTTTCTTTATTTCTTTCTTTTATTCTTTCTTTCTTCTTTCTTTCTTTCAATCTTTCTTCTGCCTTTCTATCATAGTTCTTCCTTTCTTGTTTCTTGCTTTATATATTTCTTATTTGTTTCTTTCTTCATTCATCTTTCTTTCTTTCTTTCTTGTTTCATTCTTGCTAGAAACAAGAATGAAAGAAAGAAAGAATAAAAAAGAATGGAAGAAGAAAGAAAGAAAGGAAGCAAAAATAAAGATAGAGAGAAAGAAGAAAGAATAAGGAATGAAATTAGAAAGGAAGAATGAAAGACAAGGATAACGAATGAAACATAAAAGAAAGAAAGAAAAAAAGTTGAAATAAATAAAAAAGAAAGAAAGAAAGAATGAATGAAGAAAAAAATAGAAAGAAAGAAAGAAAGAAACATGAAAAACCAAATTGCCTTATCTTTTGGTTTATGAGAAAAAACGAAGAGTGAAAACTAAAGTTTGGATTTAAAAAATGAAAATTGAACATAAAAAATGGAAATTCACAAATGCAGAGAAAGATAATTCCAAAAAGTCTCTCTAATTATTGGGGATTATAAACTCTTTTACTTTTTATATATTAGGTTTTGCAATCAGCAAAAAAAGGGGAGGGGGGGGGGGGGGGTTGGTGGTAGGTTGGCTGAGTGTTGACTCCTAATCCAGAAGACTTTTCTTACAAAAATATAGCCCATTACGCATGATTGATCAATTAATCACGTTACAATAATCTATGATTGTTAGGTCAACTTTTTCTAAATGGGAAAAATGGTTTTTTTGGCTTGGGTAAATATCCCACCACACGTTCACTTTAGAATTTAATGAGAATTTATTGAATCAAAGTTTTTTATCTTTAGGTCATTTGCATCTTCAACATGTTTCATCCATGCATATCCATATTTAAAACATGTTAGGATCAATCAGAAATTGTTTTTTTATAAAATTCTAAGCTATTAGGGATTGTACTAGTGGAATTTCCCAAACATGGATAACAAAACTTTGGTGTTCATTTGTGGTGTGTGAATAAATTTTCTTTACTTATATTTATTATTGATTTTAATTTTTTGCATACACAAACTCTAAAATTTTCATTTTTCTGTGATCTATTTGCCTTATCTTTTTGTTAATGAGAAAAAAGGGGAGAGAGAAAACTCAAGTTTTGATTTAAAAACCAAAATTAAACATCTAAAATGGAAACTCACAAATGCAATGAGAGATAATTCCAAAAGTTCACTGTACTTTTTAGGGATTGTAAACTCTTTTAGTTTTTATATATTAGGTTTGCAATCAACAGAAAAGGGGGGGGGGGAGGGATTTTTAACTGAGTGTTGACTCCCAATCCATAAGTAATTTCTTACAAAAATATAGCCCGTTATGCATGGTTGATCGATTAATCACTTTACAATGATCTATAATTATTTGGTCAGCGTTTTGTAAATGGTAAAAAATGGCTTGTTTGGCTCGAGTAAATATCCCACCACACGTTCACTAGAGAAATTAATGAGCATTTGTTGTACTCCTTGAAAGTTTTGGATCCTTATGTCATTTGCATCTTCAACATGTTTCATGCATGTTTATCCATATTTAAAACATGTTAGGATCAATTAGAAATCTATTTCTTATAAAATTCCAAGCAATTAGGGTTTGTACTAGTGGAATTTCCAAAACATGGATAACAAAACTTTGGTGTTCATTTTTGGTGTGTGAATAAATTTTATTTACTTATATTTATTTATTTTTGCACACACAAACTCTAAAGCTTTCATTTTTTTGTGTTCTATTTGTCTTATCTTTTTGTTTATGAGAAAAAAAATAAGAGAGAAAACTCAAGTTTGGATTTAAAAATGAAAATTGAAGATCAAAAATGGAAATTCACAAATGCAGAGAGAGATAATTACAAAAAATTTATGTAATTTTTTGGGATGGCCAACTCTTTTAATTTTTATATATTACGTTTTGCATTCAACGAAAAAGAGGGGAGTAGAGGGGGAAAATGATTTTTAACTGAGTGTTGACTCCCAATCCATAAGACATTTCTTAAAAAATATAGTCTGTTACGCATGATTGATCGATCAACTTTTTGTAAATAGGAAAAAATGGCATGTTTGGCTCTGGTAAATATCCCACCGCTCGTTCACTTGAGAATTTAATGAGCATTTGTTGAACTCCTTCAAGGTTTTAGATCCTTAGGTCATTTGCATCTTCGATATGTTTCATCCATGTATATCCATATTTAAAACATGTTAGGATCAATTAGAAAACCATTTCTTATAAAATTCCATGTTGTTTGGGGTTGTACAAGTGGAATTTCTCAAACATGGATAAAAAAACTTTGGTGTTCATTTGTGGTGTGTGAATAAATTTTATTTACTTACATTTATTATTGTTTTTAATTTTTCATAGACACAAACTGTAGAATTTTCAATTTGTTGAGATCTATTTGCCTTATCTTTTTGTTTATGAGAAAAAAAGGAATTGAGAAAACACAAGTTTGGAATTTAAAATTAAAAATGAGCATAAAAAAGGGAAATTCACAAATGCTAAGAGAGATAATTCCAAAAAGACTCTAATTTTTAGGGATTGGAAACTTTTTTAGTATTTATATATTAGGTTTTGCAATCAATGGAAAAAGGGGGGGGGGGGGGGGGGGGATATTTTTAACTTAGTGTTGACTCCCAATCCATAAGACATTTCTTAGAAAAATATAGCCCGTTAGGCATGATTGATTAAACAATCACTTTACAATAATCTATGAGTGCTAGATCAGCTATTTCTAAATGGACAAAAAAATGCTTGTTTGGTCGAATAAATATCCCACCGCATGTACACTTGAGAATTCAATGAGCATTTGTTGAACTCCTTCAATGTTTTGGATCCTTAGGTCATTTGCATCTTTGACATGTTTCCTCCATGTATATCCATATTTAAAACATGTTAGGATCAATTAGAAATCCCTTTATTATAAAATTCCATGCTGTTAGGGGTTGTACAAGTGGAATTTCTCAAACATGGATAACAAAACTTTGGTGTTCATTTGTGGTGTGTGAATAAATTTTTTTTTACTTAAATTTATTATTGTTTTTAATTTTTCGCATACACAAACTCTAGAATTTTCATTTTGTTGTGATCTATTTGCCTTAAATCTCTGTTTATGAGAAAAAGGAAGAGAGAAAACAGAAGTTTGGATTTAAAAATTAAAATTGAACATAAAAATTGGAAATTCACAAATGCTGAGAGAGATAATTCCAAAAAGGCTCTCTAATTTTTAGGGATTGGAAACTTTTTTAGTGTTTATATATTAGGTTTTGCAATCAATGGAAAAAGGAGGGGGGGGGGGGGGGGGGGGGGGGGGGGGTGTAATTTTTAACTGAGTGTTGACTCCCAATCCATAAGACATTTCTTAGAAAAATATAGCCTGTTAAGCATGATTGATCGAACAATCACTTTACAATAATCTATGGTTGTTAGATCAGCTTTTTCTAAATGGACAAAAAATTTGCTTGTTGGGCTCGGGTAAATATCCCACAACATGTACACTTGAGAATTCAATGAGCATTTGTTGAACTCCTTCAAAGATTTGGATCCTTAGGTCATTTGCATGTTCAACATGTTTCATCCATGCATATCCATATTTAAAACAAGTTAGGATCAATTAGAAATCTCTTTCTTTTAAAATTCATAGCTATTAGGGATTGTACTAGTGGAATTTCCCAAACATGATAACAAAACTTTGGTGCTCATTTGTGGTGGGTGAATAAATTTTCTTTACTTATATTTATTATTGTTTTTATTTTTTTTCATACAAAAACTCTAAAATTTTAATTTTGTTGTAATCTATTTGCCTTATCTCTTTGTTTATGAGAAAAAAAAAGGAAGAGAGAAAACTAAAGTTTGGATTTAAAAATGAAAATTGAACATCTAAACTGGAAATTCACAAATGCGGAGTGAGATAATTCCAAAAAGTCTCTCTAATTTTTATGGATTGTAAATACTTTTAGTTTTTATATATTAGGTTTTGCAATCATTGAAAAAAGGGGGCGTGTGATTTTAAACTGATTGCTGACTCTTAATCCATAAGTCATTTCTTACAAAAATATAGCCCATTACGCAAGATTGATCGATCAATCACTTTAGAATGATCTATGATTGTTAGGTAAGCTTTTTGTAAATGGGAAAAAAATGGGTTGTTTGGCTTGTGTAAATATCCCACGACACGTTCAATCGGGAATTTAATGAGCATTCGTTGAACTTCTTCATGGTTTTGGATCCATAGGCCATTTGCATCTTCAACATGTTTCATCAATGCATATCCATGTTTAAAACATTTTCTGATCAATTAGAAATCTCTTTCTTATTAAATTCCAAGCAATTAGGGGTTGTACTTGTGGAATTTGTCAAACATATATAACAAAATTTTGTTGTTCATTTGTCGTGTGTGAATAAATTTTTTTTACTAACATTTTATTTTTTATTTTTTGCATACACAAATTATAAAATTTTCATTTTGTTGTGATCTATTTGCCTTATATTTTTGTTTATGAGAAAAAAGGAACAGAGAAAACTCAAGTTTGGATTTAAAAACGAAAATTGAACATCTCAAATGGAAATTCACAAATGCAAAGAGAGATAATTCCCAAAGGTCTTTTTACTTTTTAGGGATTGTAAACTCTTTTACCTTTTATAGATTAGGTTTTGCAGTCATTGGAAAAGAGGGGGCATGGGACTTTTAATCGAGTGTTGACTCCCAATCCATAAGTCATTTCTCAAAAAGATATAGCCCGTTACTCATGATTGATCGATTAATCACTTTATAATGATCTATGATTGTTAAGTCAACTTTTTGTAAATGTGAAAAAATGGCTTGTTTGGTTCAGGTAAATATCCCACTGCACGTTAACTTGAGAATTTAATGAGCATTTGTTATACTCTTGAAAATTTTGGATCCTTAGGTCATTTGCATCTTCAACATATTTCATGCATGTTTATCCATATTTAAAACATGTTAGGATCAATAAGAAATCTCTTTCTTATAAAATTCCAAGCTATTAGGGGTTGTACTAGTGGAATTTCCCAAACATGGATAACAAAACTTTTGTGTTCATTTGTGGCATGTGAATAAATTTTCTTTACTTACATTTATTATTGTTTTTAATTTTTTGTGTACACAAACTCTAAAATTTTCATTTTGTTGTCATCTATTTGCCTAATCATTTGGGTTATGAGAAAAAATGAAGAGAGAAAACTCAAGTTTGGATTTAAAAATGAAAATAAAATATCAAAAATAGAAATTTACAAATGTAGAGAAAAATATTTCCATAAAGACTCTCTAATTTTTAGGGATTTTAAACTCTTTTATTTTTTATATATTAGGTTTTGCAATAAACGAAAAAGGGGGGGGGGGGGGGGGGGGGGGGGGAGGGGAGGTTTAACTGAGTGTTGACTCCTAATCCATAAGTCATTTGTTAAAAAAAATATAGCCCGTTACACATGATTGATCGATCAATTAGTTTACAATTATCTATGATTGTTAAGTCAAAAGTTTTTAAATGGGAAAAAAATGGTTTGTTTGGCTCGGGTAAATATCCCACTGCATGTTCAGTTGAGAAATTAATGAGCATTTTTTGTACTCATTGAACGTTTTGGATCCTTTGGTCATTTGCATCTTCAACATATTTCATGCATGCTTATCCATATTTAAAACAAGTTAGGATCAATTAGAAATCTCTTTCTTATAAAATTCCAAGCTATTAGGGGTTGTACTAGTAGAATTTCCCAAACATGGATAACAAAACTTTGGTGTTCATTTGTGGTGTGTGAATATATTTTATTTACTTACATTTATTATCTTTTTTTAATTTTTTGCATACACAAACTCTAAAACTTTTATTTTGTGTGATCTATTTGCCTTATCACTGTATTTATGAGAAAAAAAATGAAGATAGAATGTTATGATCCCGGATCTTAAACATGGATTCGTAGGGAGGAAGAAGAGGAAGACGAAGATCAAGCCAAAGGGAAGCTTGAAAACCCTAGGTTCGTTAAGGAGAATGCACACCCCTGAGCTCTTGGAGGAGAACCCAAAACCCTGTTTAACCTAAATTCAAAGTTTAACTTTCTCATTACTCTTACCCCTTAAATAGTGTTCACCATTACAGGGCTTAAGATAAAATATTACAAAAATACCCCTATACATAAAATATTCCAAAAATACCCCTATGGCTTAAACTAAATTAAAATTAAGTAAATTAAAAAAAACTATTAAAATAATAGTGTTATTGCATACATAACATTACACCCCCTTGGAAGAAAGAGCTTGTCCTCAAGCTCGAATGTAGGGTCTATATGTCGACGTCTCCACCTGCTCCCAAGTAGCATCTGCAGTAGTTATGTCCGCCTTCTGGATGCCCAAAACTGGCGCATTCCCCCTAGTAACCAATATATTGTTTTTGTCGAATGTAGGGATGCGTGCCGAACATCGCTACATCTCCCTAAGCAACATCTCTGACCTCCCTCAATCATGGACTGGTGTGAAACTACCCCTCATGGAGGGCCCCCATTGGCAAGGTTGCACTGCCTACACTTTGCCAACATGGCAGCAACAACATCATGACCAGCCCCCTGGGATTGAGAAGACTCAGCAACACTGACCCCCTCCATTTGCTACACCTTGAAACACTCAGAGGTCTGAAACCATCATGGACAACAGGATCAGCATGGTGACGATGTATGGTTGGTTGTTCCATTTCATAGTGAAGTGCCAAGAGCAAGATCGCTGCCCCTGTAGAACTATCTAGGCCACATGTTTCCGGTAATTCAGACGAGCAGTCAGGTAAATGAAAAACACTAGGAAGCCCACTGCATGCTTTTTCCTCATTACCATCATCAGCAGAAAACCCAGCTTTCCAAGAATCCAACCAACTGTTCCTTCTCAAAAATCCAGACAGCACAAGCTGCTGCTCACTATCCTGGAGTACAACAAGCACCTCACCATATGTACATTCCATGTTATTTGCGATCAGTACCACTGCTGTTTGAATCCATTTCAAATGAAATTGGTCATTAAGTTCCAAATTCAGAGGGAAGTGATGAAAGGAGACCACTATGCTGACTGCAATACGAACTATGAGCACTGTTTTCAGCAATGCCACTGTTGGCTGTACTAGTTGCAGCAGTGTCACAGCAGCAGCATTTATACTCTGGGCATACGCCACCCAGAATTTAATATTTTTCCCGTCAACAACTAGAAAAATCATTCCCCACAGCATAACATTCAAATTCTGGTCAAGAGAACCTTTATCAGTGAGAAACTCCTTATCTGCCAACAAAATCAATGGGATGAAGACAATCTTTAGCAAGACAACCCCTCTGCCACCTATGATTTCATCTGAGATGAGAGCAATGGCAGGTAAGTCATTAAATACACCACGAACAGCATTAATGTTCCCCCCATACACAAGCATTTGGTCAAAGTCAGAATTTTCCAGGTGGTGCTCAGCTGAATTATAATTTTCAGGTTGTAGTTGCTGCTGGGGTGATCTTATCTTCACTGCAATATCAGCAGCAATTTTAAATATCAACACCCTCTTGGGCTCAAGAGTTCTACTAATGGGACAAGCAGTCATAACAGAAATTATTTTTGTTGCTGCCCCTGTCCGGCATGAATTAGCTACCTCCTGCAGAGGAGTATCTGTTGTGCCCACAACAACAGATAATTTTGCACCAGAAGTTACTGCTGCGACTACTCCTAGAATTATCAGCACTGTTCGCAGCAGTGGCACTGTTGGCAGCACTATCTTCTGCCGTGTCAAAACAGCATAGTACAATCCAGCTATTCATTAGATTGAGTTGGAACAAAACGTAGAACTTCCATTCTTCAAATAAACACTGCTATGCTGCTGGCCTAAAGATGGACCTATCAGTTTTCTGTTGGCCAACTTGTTTGCACAGATCTGAACAGCAATAATCACTGCAGCATGTCCTTGATTCTCATGAGCTATAGATGCAACCTGTGATACATTTTCATTTTTTTACATATGCTAGGTACTGCTCATCTTCATCACTGCTAACCGGTTTTATTTTTTTCCGTAGAGTCCATTGCTGCATTGCCACCACAGCAGCAATTTGAAAAATTGGAAGTGGCTCTCCTGTCCACCACAAGAATGTAACAAAAGCAGAAATTTGAAACTGTTGAACCCATTGCTGCATTGTCATAGCAACAGCAACTAAAGTCTAGACTAATAATCCGACCACTCTATCTACTTGAGCCCTTGCCCGCAGCCCTTTCTCTCTCAACCTCTTAAGGACACATTGAGCTTCTTCTGAACTCTTTGCAACCAACCCAATATAAAAAGCAACAATTGGTAAATGCCCAACCTTCAACATCTCAATGCAAAAACCAATCTCATCTTCCAGTTGCTTCCCTATACACCATACTTGAACAAAAACTGTAAGGCTGAACGCATTAGGAGATATATACCATTTTTTCACCTCCTTAAAACAACAAACCAGGAAGCTTTCACCATTTGCAACTTCATCCTTGCATTCTAACTCCACACCAAGATTCCCAAAAGCAACCTGTGATTCCCAGCCATCACAAGGATTTACAGACAATTTGCTTTTGTTTTCACAAAAATGAAGGCATGAAGTAAATATACCAAACTCAGAAAACAATTCTTTCAGCTTCTCATCATCTATGTTGTCCTCCAAGTTCTTCAAGTGTAGGTGCACCCCTTGGTACTTGTCTACAATTTCTTGATTATTCTGCTCAAACCGTCCCTTCAATTCCATCTCCCTTTCTGATTTCTTCTGTGCTTTCCCAACATACCACTCCTTGTCATCAATTTTTTTGTCACTAAGCCCCCCAACAGCTAGAGCAGCAGCTTCTACATTCTCAAAGTTAACAAATCCAAAACATTTGGATTTCCCATCTCCTTCTCTCATTACTACAACACTTGTAGTGTTTCCACACTCACAAAATAGTTTCTTCAAATCTTCATCACCAAAAGTCACACCAGGTTGAAGAATTTTGACAAACAGTGGTCGAGCAGCATACAAATCATCCAAAAAAATTAATACAACTTTTTGAAATGGACTGTTACTGCTGGAAAAGTGACCCAAAACAACCACATTGTTGCTGTATTCGTTCACCACAATAGAATACATCCCATGCCCCTGTGCAAAAAAATTTTGACGGGAGAAATAGCTAGGGCCCTCTGCTGCTTGAATTTTAAGATGGCCATGATTCCAGAAAGAGTAATTATTCTCTTTGGCGTTGCCGACCAGTCAACAACATCACGTTGAGGCTTTAATTCAAACAACTTCAAAGCACTAGGAGCCCCATTAGAGCATGGAGATAAAGGTTCATAAACAGAGAGGGTTGCACGCTCCATTGTAAGAAAGTGTGGAACGGTAATTGCATACCTGATTTTGTGCCTAGCAACCATGAATGGAAGTCCGTTTACAACACCACTATCAGGGGCCTCATCTTGTTGAAGCCATTTCAATTCGAAATCCACTGTACGAGACCTCTCTTCTTCAGCCAGGGCCACGATTTCTACTTCGAAATCGAAATCTCTGGATTTTTGTGCATGTCGGTTCGTATAAGCCGTCAATGGTGCTTGTCTGAATTTTCCATGCCCCTTGCCAACACCGAGCAGCAGGAAGGCATGGCCGAAATTTAGAACCTTTCTGCTTAACGACCAACATGTCTTTTGGTTCCACTATAGCAGAGTAGGTCTTCGAATTTGTGGTCATCCTGCCGTCTGATTTCGGAAGTTCGGGGAGCTTTTTCGAGACAGCGAGCTCTTGGATTTCATGCGTCTTCTATTCAGGAGGACATATGGTGTCCAGTGAGAAAGGTTTGATGCCGAACCCCCTACCGGATTTTTCGATGAAGGTTGTGCTGAATACCCTTCCGATTTTGAACATTCTGAATCCCCAATTTTGGATGTCACCACTGCCATTGGAGAGACAGAGGGCTCTTTGATTTCTTACTTTTCCTGCCCATCCGAGACAGCGTCTCGATCGACTGCCTCTCGTTCAGTGCTATTTTCATGTGTGGAGATTGTGCAATTTTTTGGCCCCTGGCCTTTCTGCCCGTCCGAGACAGCGTCTGCTATCTTTCATGCTCGGAGAATTTAGGTCATATGACCTTCTACTTTTCTGCAGCAATGAGTTTCTCCCTTCTAGAACGTTTAATGGAAGTTGCACGTCGTGCACTTATTTCTTCCAATTCCTTGCACATAGCATCCAATTTTTCTTGGGATATAGAATAGCCCATTGTATTCCCGATCTGATACCAGTTGTTATGGTCCCGAATTCGTAGGGAGGAAGAAGAGGAAGACGAAGATCAAGCCAAAGGGAAGCTTGAAAACCCTAGGTTCATTAAGGAGAACGCACACCCTTGAGCTCGTTGAGGAGAACTCAAAACCTTGTTTAACCTAAAATCAATGCTTAAATTTCTCATTACTCTTACCCCTTAAATAGGGTTCACCATTATAAGGCTTAAGATAAAATATTACAAAAATACCCCTATAAATATAATATTCCAAAAATACCCATGTGGCTTAAAACTGAAATAAAATAATTTAAATTAAATAAAAAACTATTAAAATAATAATGCTATTGCATGCATAACAAAGAAAACTCACGTTTGGATTTAAAAAGATGAAAATTGAGCATAAAAAATGGAAATTCACAAAGGTAGAGAGAGATAATTACTAAATCTTTATCTAATTTTTACGGATTGTAAACTCTTTTAGTTTTTATATATTAGGTTTTGCAACCAACGGAAAAGGAGGGGGGGAGGGGATTTTTTACTGAGTGATGACTCTCAATCCATAAGACACTTCTTAAAAAAACATAGCTCATTACACAAGATTGATCGATCAATCACTTTACAATGATCCATGATTGTTAGGTTGTCTTTTGATAAATGGGCAAAAAATTGTTTGTTTGGCTCGGGTAAATATCCCACCGAACGTTCACTTGAGAATTTAATGAGCATTTGTTGAACTCCTTCAAATTTTTGGATCTTTAGGTCATTTGCTTCTTCAACATGTTTCATCCATGCATATCCATATTTAAAACATGTTAGGATCAATTAGAAATCTCTTTCCTATAAAATTCCAACCAATTATGGTTTGTACTTGTGGTATTTCCCAACATGGATAACAAAACTTTGGTGTCCATTTGTGGTGTGTGAATAAAATTTCTTTGTTTAAATTTTTTGCATACAGAAACTCTAAAAATTTTATTTTTTTTGTGATCTATTTGCCTTCTCTTTTTGTTTATGAGAAAAAATGGAGAGAGAAAACTCAAGTTTGGATTTAAAAACTAAAATTGAACATCTAAAATGGAAATTCACAAATGAAGAGAGGGATAATTCCAAAACGTCTTTGTACTTTTTAGGAATTTTAAACTCTTTTAATTTTTATAGATTAGGTTTTGCAATCATCAAAAAAGGGGGGAAGTGTGATTTTTAATTGAGCGTTGACTCCCAATCCATAAGTTATTTCTTAGAAAAATATAGCCCATTATGCATGATTGATAGATCGATCACTTTACAATAATCTAGGATTGTTAGATTAGCATTTTCTAAATGGGCAAAACATGGCTTGTTTGACTCGGGTAAATATCCCACCGCACGCTCACTTGAGAATTCAATGAGCATTTGTTGAACTCCTTCAAAGGTTTGGATCTATAGGTCATTTGCATTTTCAACATGTTTCATCCATGCATATCCATATTTAAAACATGTTTGGATCAATTAGAAATCTCTTTCTTATAAAATTCCAACTTATTAAGGGTTGTACTGGTGGAATTTTCCAAACATGGATAACAAAACTGTGGTGTTCATTTTGTGGTGGGTGAATAAATTTTCTTTACTTATAGTTATTATTGTTTTTAATTTTTTCCATACACAAACTCTAAAATTTTCATTTTGTTGTGATCTATTTGCCTTATCTTTTGGTTTATGAGAAAAAAAAGGAAGAGTCAAAACTCAAGATTAGATTTAAAAATAAAAATTGAACATCTAAAATGGAAAGTCTTTCTAATTTTTAGGGATTGTAATTAGACAAGGTTTTGCAATCATCAGACAAGGGGGAGGGGGGTGGGGGGGGGGGGGGGGGGGGGGGGGGGGGGGGGGTGGGTTGGGTGTGATGTGAGTTTTAACTGAGTGTTGACTCCCAATCAATAAGTCATTTCTTACAAAAATATAGACCGTTACACATGATTGAGCGATCAATCACTTTACAATGATCTACGATTGTTAGGTCAGCTTTTTGTTAATAGAAAAACTGGCTTGTTTGGCTCTACTAAATATCCCTCGGCAAGTTCAATTGGGAATTTAATGAGCATTTGTTGAACTCCTTCAAAGTTATGGATTCCTTTGGTCATTTGCATCTCCAACATGTTTCATCCATGCATATCCATCTTTAAAACATGTTAGGATCAATTAGAAATCTCTTCCGTATGAAATTCCAAGCAATTAGGGAATTTCCCAAATATGGATAACAAAACTTTGGTGTTCATTTGTGGTTTGTGAATAAATTTTTTTTTCTTACATTTATTATTATTTTTAATTTTTTTGCATACACAAAAAAAATTTCATTGTGTTGTGATCTATTTGCCTTATCATTTTGTTTATGAGAAAAAAGGGGAGAGAGAAAACTCATATAACATGGAAATTCACAAATGCAGATAGAGATAATTCCAAAAAGTCTCTGTACTTTTTATGGATTGTAAACTCTTTTAGTTTTTATATATTAGGTTTGCAATCATCGAAAAGAGGGGGTGGGGGGGGGGGGGGGGGGGGGGGGGGGGGGGGGGGGGGGGGCATGAGATTGTTAGGTCAGTTTTTTGTAAATGGTAAAAAAATGGCTTGTTTGACTCGCATAAATATCCCACTACACGTTCACTTGAGAATTTAATGAGCATTTGTTATACTCCTTGAAACGTTTGGATCCTTAGCTCTTTTTCATCTTCAACATGTTCCATACATGTTTATCCATATTTAAAACATGTTAGGATCAATTTGAAATCTCTTTCTTATAAAATTCCAAGCAATTTGGGGTTGTACTAGTGGAATTTCCTAGACCTAGATAACAAAACTTTGGTGTTCGTATGTGGTTTGTGAATAAATTTTCTTTACTTATATGTATTATTTTTTTTTATTTTTAGCATACACAAACTCTAAAAATTTCATTTCGTTGTGATCTATTTTCCATATCTTTTAGTTTATGAGAAAAAAAGGAAGGGAAAAAACCCCAGTTTGGATTTAAAAATAAAAATTTAACATAAAAAATGGAAATTTAACGTTCAGTTGAGAATTTAATGAGCATTTATTGAACTCTTTCAAAGTTATGGAACCTTAGGTCATTTGCATCTTCAACATGTTTCATATATGCATATCCATATTTAAAACATTTAAGATCAATTAGATATCTCTTTCATATAAAATTCAAAGTTATTAGGGGTTGTACTAGTGGAATTTCCCAAACTTAGATAACAAAACTTTTGTGTTTATTTGTGGTGTGTAAAAATTTTTTTTTTACTTACATTTATTATTATTTTTAAATTTTTGGACACACAAACTCTAAAATTTTTATTTTGTTGTGATCTATTTGCCTTATCTTTTTGTTTATGAGAAAAAAAGGGAGAGAGAAAACTCAAGTTTTGATTTAAAAATATAGCCCATTACGCATGGTTGATCGATCAATCACTTTACAATGATCTATGATTGTTAGATCAGCTTTTTTTAAATGGTAAAAAAATTGCTTGTTTGGCTCGTGTAAATATCCCACCGCACGTTTACTTGAGAATTTAATAAGTATTTTTTGTAGTCCTTGAAAGTTTTGGATCCTTAGGTCATTTGTATCTTTAACATGTTTCATGCATGCTTACCCATATTTAAAACATGTTATGATCTTATAAAATTCCAAGCAATTAGGGGTTGTAATAGTCGAATTTTCCAAATATAGATAACAAAACTTCCGTGGTCGTTTGTGGTGTGTCATTAAATATTATTTACTTATCTTTATTATTGTTTTTAATTTTTTGCATACACAAACTCTAAAACTTTCATTTTGTTGTGATCTATTTGCCTTATCTTTTTGTTTTTGAGAAAAAAAAGGAAGAATGAAAACTCAAGTTTGGATTTAAAATTGAAAACTGAACATCAACAACGGAAATTCACAAAGGCAGAGAGAGATAATTCTAATAAGTCTACCTAATTTTTAGGGATTGTCAACTCTTTTAGTTTTTATATATTAGGTTTTGCAATCAACATAAGAGGGGGACGGGGGGTGGATTTTTAATTGTGTGTTGAATCCCAATGCATAAGACATTTCTTAAAAAAATATAGCCCGTTACGCATGATTGATCAATCAATCATTTTACAATGATCTATGCTTGTTTGGTCAGCTTTTGGTAAATGGGCAAAAAATGGCTTGTTTGGTTCAGGTAAATTATCCCATCGCACGTTCACTTGAGAATTTAATGAGAATTTGTTGAAATCCTTCAAAGTTTTGGATCTTTAGGTCATTTGCATCTTCAACATGTTTCATTCATGCATATCCATATTTAAAACATGTTAGGATCAATTAGAAATCTCTTTCTTATAAAATTTCTTGCTCATAGGGCTTGTACTTGTGGAATTTCTCAAACATGGATAACAAAACATTGTTGTTCATTTGTGGTGTGTGAATAAATGTTCTTTACTTACATTTATTTTGTTTTTAACTTTGTGCATACACAAATTCTAAAATTTTCATTTTGTTGTGATCTATTTGCCTTATCCTTTTGTTTATGACAAAAATAGGGAGAGAGAAAACTAAAGTTTGGATTTAAAAACGAAAATTGCACATCTAAAATGGAAAATCACAACTGCAGAGAGAGATAATTCCAAAAAGTCTCTGTACTTTTATGAATTGTAAACTCTTTTAGTTTTTATATATTAGGTTTTGAAATCATCTGAAAAGGGGGTGGGGGCATGGGATTTTTAACTGAGTGTTGACTCACAATCCATAAGTCATTTCTTCCAAAAATATAGCCCATTACGCATGATTAATCGGTTGTTATGGACCAATAGCATACTGAGTCGGGTAGGGGCATCATGGCTGAGTCATGGGCTCATTGAGTTATTTGCATCATGCCTGAGTCAATTAATTAGTCATTAAGTTAATTTACTTTTCAAGTTGCATGTCGTAGAGGGGCATATCCGTAATTTTTGGTGCTCTTGAACTTTGTTGACGTGAACCCTACTTAAGGGTGTAAGGAATGGAAAAGACAAGTGTTTCTCCTAAACGAACTCAGGGTGTGCTTTAACCTAGGGTCTCAAGTTTCCCTTTGGCTTGATTTTCTTCTTAATCTTTTCCCCCTGTGAATCTTCATGTGAGATTCAGGACCGTAACATCTTGGTATCATAACTTGAACATAGGTGATTCGTCTGTGACAAGTTGCGAACAATTGCCAAGAGGTGTGCGATTAGCAGTAATACGGGCAAAAAATGCAGCAATGTTGGCAGAAAGTGAGGCGCAAATGAAAAGAATCGACCAAACAATTAGTTGGATGTGGGATATGATGTTTGAAAGAAATCTGCCCCCAAATCGAAGAGCGGAAGACTTGAGATTGGCCGAAATCGAGAACCATCGCGTCAAGGCCTTAGAGGGAAAGGTCGCTGCTCCGGAAGATGAACAGTTGCTGCCCATCGTTCGACCTCAAATCGCGTCGGAACAACCAGATTTGGGTTCGACCTCAAATCTCCCCTATTCACGACAACCTAAACTTCTCCCATAATTGAAGACGGAAAATTTCCTAGCGGAAAAGCCCCATGTTGCTGTCTGTTCGCCGTCGGCAACAACTCAGGCTCTACTTCATCATGGGGCATCAAAAAATTTCTACCCAGCAGCTTCAATTTTCCGCCATTAGCGGTTTATGTGAAAAGAAAGGCAACAAATTCAGAGACTTTGATTTCGAAGGGGAAATCGTTGCCCTGGTGGAAGATGAGAAGTAAGGACCAGCAAGTTTCGATCGGAAATTGCTACTATCGTGCTGCAGCCTCTTGCCCTCCACCTCCAAGTTGGAAACCGACTTGAACGCCTAATGTGAAGAAATGGCAAAGCTCTTCCCAAACTATTCCGACAGCCGTCGGTTTCTCTTATACCAGCAGACAGCAGAGCGGATCGAAAATTGAAGTTTGGCATTATATTATCGGGAGGACAGGCTCCTGGTGCCCACAATGTTGTTTCCGGAATTTATGATCATTTGCAGGATCGTGCCAATGTAGCACCCCTTATGGATTCAAGGGAGGTCCCACCGGAGTGATGAAGTGCAAATACATAGAGTTGTCATTAGAATTTATCTACCCTTAGAGAAATCAGGGTGGGTTTGACATGATATGTAGTGGAAGGGACAAGATTGAAACTCCATAGCAGTTTAAACAAGATGAAATGATAGCAGTGAAACTGGATTTAGATGGTCTTGTAATCATTGGTGGGGATGACTCTAATACAAATGCTTCTCCTTGCTGAAGATTTCAGGGCAAAAAATATGAAGACTCGAGCTATTGGGTGTCCAAAGACAATTGATGGGGATTTTGTTATGATGGTTCCTGCTATGTTCATAAAATCCGCAGAGAAGGTGTTTGAGAGAATGGCGGATAGGTGTGTTGTCACTTGGAACATCCTCTTATCATTTCAGTCTGAGATCCCTTATGTTTAGCCCAATCTGAAAAGCCTATTTATGTGGAATGGTCAGAAGATCTGCAAGGCAGGAAAGCAACACGTCTTTCTGGACAATTTGACAATTTAAATTTTAAACTGAAGAGGGCCTTTAACATGGCTACAGTCAAATCTTTTTTCAGCACTCCACACTGTTCCATCAATATTGAAGGTCAATCCGGCAATCAACTCCAGTGTCTGATCCAGCTCCTTAGCAGAGATGTGCCTCTTAGACAGTCTAAGAAATGTGGAGATACATCAGCTAAAACATCAAAGCCAGTGGCATAACATGAACAGAAAGAAATCTTCTTGCTTCCCACTATTCAGATCACCATTCTTTTGCAGTTAAAGATACTTGTGGTTTTTACTGAGAACTTTGCGAAAGGACTTGACTTGATTGGCCAACAGGCAGCCATTACATGTGGATCAAGTGCATATTCATATGAAAATTTTGCCTTGGCATGTATCACAATTACTTTGAAGGAATTGAATTTATTGTCCAAACTTGTTTGCAGTGGGGATTGTGTGCAGAAGTTAAACAAGCAAAAATTGGCATCCCATTATTGGGATATGGAATTGGATTTTAGTGGAGGAAAGTACTCTACATTTTTACGATTATTCCATGGTGACCGGGGCTTACTAGAGGCTATTTTTTATACATCATGTATGCTGCAGCATGGGACTGACTTCCCCCTCTTTTGCATTTTATCTCAACAGCAACTCCTCTCCTGCTCAGATCTTGACAAATATGGATCAAATATTCATCCTAAGTACGACTCTCTTTTGTCCCCCAAGTCAACTATGGTGTGGTTGCATAATTCCAATAGAGTGTATCAGAAATGGATGGAAGAAAGAGCATTTCAGAAATTAGTAGACTTGGATGTTTTATCATGCTTCACAGAGCTAGGTCTGGAAGTGCTGCTAAGAGCAGAAGTTGCCAGGGGTGAAAAGCTCAAGTGCAGTGAAGGTGGGAAGAAGAGGGCAGCCCTTGCATGCTATTTTGCTGACTATGTCTTCAGCAATTCTCATAACGTAACCACTCAGTGCAACAATGCAATTGCTGCAGCAAATCAGGTGGTTGGAGAGTACATAAATCCATATGATATCAAACTTGATGTTTGCTACCCATCAATGGTGGAGCCAGAGCTGAGAGTAAAACAATATGCAACCCAGAAAAGTGTGGGTGTTGATGTGTGCATGGATTATGAAAGGCATTTCTACCTCAATCTTCCTGAGGTTTAGAAAGCTCCCCATTTTACTACAGAACCAACATCTGACGTTGCTTGTGTAAACATACTCAGCACTAATTTTTTTACAAAGTGGAGAGTTAATGCTGATCCATGGGTCCCTATCCTAGAGCCACTTATTGTTGGCAATGCAACCTCAATCCAAACATTGGAATGGATGGTGGAAGAACTACTAAAGGATACGTTGCAGAGCTGGGCTTTATGAAAAGTCCAGGATTGTGATGGGGTAACATAGAGTTCCTTCTCCAACCAAGATCAAGGCATGATACATATGGTAGCTGCACTTGTAGCTGCTGGTGCTCATGCTGGGGCTGTGACAGATCCCACTTTACAAAATTGGTCAAAGGTGCAGCTACTTGTGATGCTTGTGAGGTTTCCTTTGTTGTTGCTACTAGAAATTAGTCATGCTATTCACATTCCAAAACTTCGGGTGCAGAAGAAACCAGCAACAAATGTCCTTTGTGGCCTCACATTGGGTTACAACTTTGTCATAATTCCAATTTTTGCCATCGCAGGAGCCATCTACGTGGCCCACACGGCCAACAGCTAACATTGGAGTGCAAAATCTTTGTCCATGGTGCTACATTGGAGCGCTTACACTAATTGTGTCATCCAGTGGCTGACACAGATGCTGCGTCTGCAACATGGGAAGATGTGGAGACATTCTGCCAAGCCTACCCTTCCTTCGAGCTTGAGCACAAGCTATTTCTGTAGGGGGAGTGATGTTATGGACCAATAGCAGACCGAGTCGGGCAAGGGTGTCGTGGCTGAGTCATGGACTCATTGAATTACTTGTGTCATGGCTGAGTCAATTAATTAGACATTAAGTTATTTAGTCATTAACTTAATTTATTTTTCAAGTTGCAAGCTGTAGAGGGACATATCTATAAATTTTGGTCTCTTGAACTTTGTTGACGTGAACCCTACTTAAGCGGTGTAAGGAATGGAAAAGACAAGTCTTGATTTTAGGTTAAGGGGTGTGCGTTCTCCTCAACGAACCTAGGGTCTCAAGCTTCCTTTCGGCTTGATTTTCTTCTTCCTACATCTTCTCCCTCTATGAATCACCGTGTGAGATCCGGGACCGTACCATCGATCAATCACTTTACAATGATTTATGATTGTTAGGTCAACTTTTTATAAATGGGAAAAAAACTTGTTTGGCTCGGGTAAATATCCCACCACTAGTTCACTTGAGATTTAATGAGTATTTGTTGAATTCCTTCAAAGTTTTGGATCCTTAGGTCATTTGCATCTTCGCCATGTTTCATCCATACATATTGTTGGAATATATGTTGTAATTAGGGTGGCACTGATGTAATTAGTTTATGTTTCTTGTCTCTTCTTCACTCTTATTAGGGTGAAGGGTATATTTGTAATATTTGTAGTTTTGATATCTATAAATATACCTTATGGGGGAGGGTTTGGAACAAGTCTATAACCTCCAGTTTTCTCCCAATGATGCCTCTCTCATTTTTCTCCATGACCTAAATCATGGAGTCCAAAAAATCAACATGGTATCAGAGCATTGATTTTCAGGACTCGTAGCTATGGTATTTTTTCTTTTCTGATGGTTTATTTTTCATAGTTATAATTTTTTTTTTTAATTTTTATTTTTATGTTTACTGCTAGTTTTACTCTGTCTCCATGAGACAAACAGCAGTGCCCAAAAAAAAAACAGAGATTCGGAATCAATTCTCAATTTTTTGCCTTTCCCTGTCGAGTCTTTTCCCTAAATTGTTTCATGTAGTCTGCTTTCCATTTGAGAAGAATCCCGCCAATGGGTTTCTGTTGCTGGAGTGGAACTTGACAAAATAATCTCCCGCTGACATTTTTTTCTTCTTTGCCAGAGACCTTCTCAGACAGGGATAACGACGAAGGGGCAGGTAACAAAAGCTTGCCCGGATCTTAGTCTCCCCGACTGTCGACCCACCATCGCTGAAAGTCTCTATCTGTAGCGGTGGGGGTGTTTGGCATACCTTGATGTTGAATTTATGGAAAGTGAAATACTTCATTGACATCAATAAATTGTTGTAATCAGAGTACATGAACCTCTATTTATAATAGAGGAAGACAGTAGAGTCCAATTACAATAAAACTACCCTTGTCCCAATTATACCCAAACTCTAACACTTAAAGATAAGTCGTAACATAATTAAATTACTCAATATAGATAAAAGACAAACATAACTAAAACTAAAACTCTTCTTTGATGTAACCATAAGATAAGATACTTTTGTGAGTCCATCTTGATCTTCCAACTTATGTGATAAGGATGCCAACTCATGATAATCATTGTGGGTCCTACTTCTTATGAGTTTGGGCCTATATTATGGACCTTCCTTGGTCGTGTGGCCCATCTTATAATAATCTTAGATATGTGGGCCTTCCTTGGTCATGTGGGCTTGAATTTATCTTCCAAAACTCCCCCTCAATCTGGGGGTGAGAGAACAACATGAACTCGCAGCTTACTGCAAATGATGTATAGAATATTTTTGTATAAAATGGTACATCTTCCAATATGCCTTCATCTTCCAATACTCCCCCTCACGCTGTTGCATCCTTCCATGAGGCCCTGTGGCTTAAGTGAGAGTAAAAATCACTCCTAGCTGCTAAGCCATTGCTTCATACTCCAGTCCTAATGCTGGATGTAGGGCACACTCCGTTTTCTATAGGTAGTGTGTCTATCGGCATTGCTCTAAAGTGTCCACCACCGTGTCCCTCCACAGGAAAACGACTCTCAAGTGGTAGGAGACATAAAAGCCATTACAAGAGAGGGGGGGGGGGGGGGGGGGGGGGGGGGGGGTGGGAGATAACATAGATGTAATAATAAGTTTCTCCATCATGGTTTCCCAATGTGATATATAACACGAAAGAGAACCCAAGAAATAATGTCCCCAAAGAGACATAATAGCAACAACTGTATATAACACGACCATCATCCAACACATATAACACGAACTAAAATAATAAACCTTATAGAAGGACCTATGAAATAATCATAATCCGATATAAATATTTTTTTTTTAGATGCACAAGCTTCATCTTTTGTGCTCCCCCTTTCTTCAATATTTTGGTCACACAAACTTATCCATAACATAAGGAATAAATACCTCTTTCTTGTACTGTTTGTACTTCTCCCCCTCAAGTTGGGAAGTAATGGCAGTGCTCCCAGCTTGAACCAAATACCATATATGTTGCAATAGGCCCAAATAACATAGATGTATAAATAAGCCCTCAAACCAGGGAGAAATGAAATATTTTCCTGATATAGCAACTCAAAAAGTGACACAAAACAATCAGCTTAAATTTGGATTTTCAATGTAACAGAATAACAACATGACCTTTGATTCTTCCAATGAGAATATATATTTAAATATAGATCAGATTGACATAAAATTTTCTTAGTATGAAACTAGACTTAAATAAATTTCATCCAAGTATAACATCTCTTTATAAAATATAATTATCAGAAGATAAATAATCTGATAGTTTTCAGTCTCTGTTATCTGGCCGAACTAAGTACTGTTTCTCCTATTTTTCCAGAAGGACCATTAACTCTTTCAAGATCAATATCTAATTATAAAAAAATAATACCGAGAATTGGTTGAATAGGTAAGATAATAAACTTACATATATTTCTTTTGATATATAATTCTCCATATAAAGTCTCTTTCTTGATAGCATAAAATACCTCAGAAGTTGAGGCTTTCTGCTGCCGCTCAAACCTTTTTTTAAATCTGACCTTGGCTGCTTCAAATATCGATTTATCTTTGTAGATAACTCAGATAAAAAATTGGTTGAATAGGTAAAAGAGTGGACTGACAAATATTTATTTTGATATATATCTCTTTATATAAAGTCTAGTTTTTTATAGCAAAAAATACCTTGGAAACTGAAGCTTTCTGCTGTTGCTCGAACCACTTTTGCAATTTGACCTTCGATCATTTAAATATCGATATCTCTCTATTGATAACTCCAATTGGAACCAATAATTTTTATTTAGAAATTAGACTCAAATATCTTTCCGTAAAAATATAATTTTCATTATAAAAAACTACGTATAGAGGTAAAAACCCAAAGCAAACTACGGGTCTAGGGACTAAAACAAATAACTACCGACCTAGACTTAGGGTTTAGGGTTTAGAGAAAAGGATCACATTACCTCTGTGAGTTGACCAAGTCAACTCACAGAACCTGCTCTCATACCATGTTGAATTTATTGAAAAGTAAAATACTTCATTGACATCAATAACTTGTTGTAATCAGAGTACATGAACCTCTATTTATAATGGAGGAAGGTAGTAGAGTCCAATTACAATAAAACTACCCTTGTCCCAATTATACCCAAACTCTAACACTTAAAGATAAGTCCCAACATAATTAAATAACTCAATATAAATAAAAGACAAATATAACTCAAACTAAAACTCTTCTTTGACGTGACCATAAGATAAGATATTTTTGTGAGTCCTTCTTGATCTTCCAACTTATGTGAAAAAGATGCCAGCTCATGGTAATCATTGTGGGTCATACTTCTTAGGGGCTTGGACCCATCTTGTGGGCCTTCCTTGGTCGTGTGGCCCATCTTATGGTAACATAGATGTAATAATAAGTTCTCCATCATGGTTTCCCAATGTGATATATAACACGAAAGAGAACCCAAGAAATAATGTCCCCAAAGAGACATAATAGCAACAACTGTATATAACACGACCATCATCCAACACATATAACACGAACTAAAATAATAAACCTTATAGAAGGACCTATGAAATAATCATAATCCGATATAAATATATTTTTTTTAGATGCACAAGCTTCATCTTTTGTGCTCCCCCTTTCTTCAATATTTTGGTCACACAAACTTATCCATAACATAAGGAATAAATACCTCTTTCTTGTACTGTTTGTACTTCTCCCCCTCAAGTTGGGAAGTAATGGCAGTGATCCCAGCTTGAACCAAATACCATATATGTTGCAATAGGCCCAAATAACAGAGATGTATAAATAAGCCCTCAAACCAGGGAGAAATGAGATATTTTCCTGATATAGCAACTCAAAAAGTGACACAAAACAATCAGCTTAAATTTGGATTTTCAATGTAACAGAATAACAGCATGGCCTTTGATTCTTCCAATGAGAATATATCTTTAAATATAGATCAGATTGACATAAAATTTTCTTAGTATGAAACTAGACTTAAATAAATTTCATCCAAGTATAACATCTCTTTATAAAATATAATTATCAGAAGATAAATAATCTGATAGTTTTCGGTCTCTGTTATCTGGCCGAACTAAGTACTGTTTCTCCTATTTTTCCAGAAGGACCATTGACTCTTTCAAGATCAATATCTAATTATAAAAAAATAATACCGAGAATTGGTTGAATAGGTAAGATAATAAACTTACAGATATTTCTTTTGATATATAATTCTCCATATAAAGTCTCTTTCTTGATAGCATAAAATACCTCAGAAGTTGAGGCTTTCTACTGTCGCTCAAACCTTTTTTTAAATCTGACCTTGGCTGCTTCAAATATCGATTTATCTTTGTAGATAACTCAGATAAAAAATTGGTTGAATAGGTAAAAGAGTGGACTGACAAATATTTATTTTGATATATATCTCTTCATATAAAGTCTAGTTTTTTATAGCAAAAAATACCTTGGAAACTGAAGCTTTCTACTGCTGCTCGAACCACTTTTGCAATTTGACCTTCGATCATTTAAATATCGATATCTCTCTATTGATAACTCCAATTGGAACCAATAATTTTTATTTAGAAATTAGACTCAAATATCTTTCCGTAAAAATATAATTTTCATTATAAAAAACTACGTATAGAGGTAAAAACCCAAAGCAAACTACGGGTCTAGGGACTAAAACAAATAACTACCAACCTAGACTTAGGGTTTAGGGTTTAGAGAAAAGGATCACATTACCTCTGTGAGTTGACCAAGTCAACTCACAGAACCTGCTCTCATACCATGTTGAATTTATTGACATCAATAACTTGTTGTAATCAGAGTACATGAACCTTTTTTTTATAATGGAGGAAGGTAGTAGAGTCCAATTACAATAAAACTACCCTTGTCCCAATTATACCCAAACTCTAACACTTAAAGATAAGTCCTAACATAATTAAATAACTCAATATAAATAAAAGACAAATATAACTCAAACTAAAACTCTTCTTTGACGTGACCATAAGATAAGATATTTTTGTGAGTCCTTCTTGATCTTCCAACTTATGTGATAAAGATGCCAGCTCATGGTAATCATTGTGGGTCATACTTCTTAGGGGCTTGGACCCATCTTGTGGGCCTTCCTTGGTCATGTGGCCCATCTTATAATAATCTTAGATACGTGGGCCTTCCTTGGTCGTGTGGGCTTGAGCTTATCTTCCAACACTTGAGAAGCCATTTTGGCGCTTATAGAAGCTTCGTTGTTGTGTTGAGTTGTTTATTTCTGGAAGTCTTCCCGAAAGCCTTCCATATTGATCGTATTCATTACCCAGTGATCTAGCCTGCTGATTCTATTGTTGTAAAAAAATTTCCTTTCATTTTTGCTATTTTTTTTTCAGTTTTGCTATTTTTTTCGGAAGTCATAGAGTTTTCTCTTGTGGCTTTCTTCAGAAAATACTCTAGTATCATTTACTCATTGTTTGTCTCCTCTGCTGGAGTCTGGCTGGCTTGTACTTCCGTAATTGACCAGCTCACCTGATCCAACAAATTTTATCTCCGGAAGAATCAAAATATCATGCTTCACTCTATTACAAAAGCTGCATTCTTATACAGAAAGGAGACCAACCAACGATTCTTATCTGGAAATAATCTCTACTGCATATGAGGATTTGATCCCGTGAGATTAATCTGGCAATAAAGTTTGCCTTGCAGTCATTACTGGTATCTAATTTTCTCTAATCTTAACAATCTGCTCGGCATTCACCAGCCGTGAGTTGTCGTTTCTAGAGCTTGGTTGTTGCGGGATGACTCTATTGTCCTGAGTCCTTCGGTGTCGTGGAAAAGAAGGAAACATTTTCATTACTATTGCCTACGATATTGGGAAAGAGACCAAAATCCGGAAGAAAAATTTGAACAGCTGCACTATTCGGCGTTGAGAGGAGGAAGATGACTGTTGCAAAATTTAACGTTTCCTTACTTAGGAAACTAAAAGTACTTTCTAATTTCAGTTGTGAGGTTTGTCAATTAAGTAAACACATTAGGAGTACATATTCTCCTCGTCTTACAACTACAAGAGTTGCTCCTTTTGAGTTAATACATTCTGATGTATGGGGACCTTTATGTGTCTCAAATATTTCCCAAGTTAAATATTTTTTCATTTTTGTTGATGATTTTACCCGAGTGACTTGGTTATATTTATTTAAAGAGCATTCAGAAATTCTTCATTTGTTTAAAAAATTTCATGCTATGGTATTGACACAATTTGGGAAGAAAATTCAAATCCTTAGGTCTGATAATGCTAAGGAATATTTGTCTAATGAATTCAAATCATTTTGTGAGGGTAATGGGCTTATCCATCAAACATCATGTACATATACCCCTCAACAAAATGGTGTTGCTAAAAGGAAGAATCGTCACCTTCTTGAAGTTGCTCAGGGCCTCCGCTACTTCATGAAGGTACCCTATTTTTATTGGCCTCATGCTATACTTACGACATGCTTTCTTATTAATAGGTTACCTTCATCAGTTCTTCACAATAAAACTTCTTACTCTGTTTTATTTCATGGTGAATATCCATTTTCTCTTCCTCTTAAAGTGTTTAGATGTACATGTTTTGTTCATGTTACTTCCCCACAAAAAAATAAACTTGATCTTCGGTCTATGAGGTGAAATTTTTTGGGGTACTCTCGCACCCGAAAGGTTATGTCTGTTACAATCCTACCCTTCGGAGGATGCTTGTTTCTCGGTATGTGACATTCTTTGAGGACACCTCCTTCTACTCCTCCCATGATGCTCCTCTTGGATGGACATCTCCTTCTACCACTCCGTGTTTTCTTGTGCCTTTCAATGTTGATATTAATCCACCCCTGACGCACCGGCCGTACCTTCTCCTGTGGAGTTGTCGAATCCACCAAAGGTAAGTCCTTCTCCTCCTATGTTTGGGCCTGAATTTGATACTAGGCCTATAGATTTAAGAAAGGAACGTCGTTCCTATACTACTTCACATCCTTTCTCAAATTTTATGTCTCACCATCGCTTGTCTTTCGCGTGTTTTCAGTTCCTTGCTTCTCTTTCTTCAACTTTCAATCCACAGTAGTATCAGGAGGCTTTGAGGCATCTAGGATGGAAGGCCGCTATGGATGAAGAAATGCATGCCTTATATGAAAATCAAGCTTGGTCCTTAGCATCACTCCCAAAAGGTAAAAGACCGGTTGGTTGTAGATGGGCGTTTTCGGTGAAACATAACCCGGATGGATCGATTTCTTGTCTTAAAGCTCGACTCGTTGCTAAAGGTTATACTCAGTGCTATGGGATAGATTATGAGGAGACCTTCTCTCCTATTGCCAAATTGAATTTGGTACGTATCATCTTATCTTTTGCTGCTAACTCATCATGGCCCGTATATCAATTGGATGTCAAAAATGCCTTTTTAATTGGTGATATACGTGAGGAAAATTATATCGTTAAACCACCTGGTTATGTGGTTGAGGAGGAGTCGGTATGTCGATTAAAAAAATCTTTATATGGGCTTAAGTAGTCCCATCGGGCTTGGTTTGATAATGTTACAATGTGGGGCCCACCATGGTGCTCAAGCTGGTGGGACCCACCATGAGGACGTAGGTCATCAAGAAGAATCCTAGAGGACTTGGGACACCAAGAAGAGTCTTCTCCCAAAGCAAGCTCGACTAAAGGAATCAAGAAGCACAAGCTGAGTTGATTTAGAAGGCTGGAAGATCAAGTGGGGCCCACAAGAGCTCACGAGCTGGCACAATTATCAAGGTGCACTGGAGAATCATGAGGGGCCCACTAGGATAAGGCCATGAGCTGGCTTATCCATTATATTCACGTGGATAATAAAGAACTCCTAGTTCTACTCCAATTAATCTTCTAGAAGTTCTAGTTTGATTGACTTACTTATATTGAAGAGTTAGAGTTAGAATGTAATTAGGATTGAATGACAACTTGTATGAGGACTCTACCTCCTCATCTCCTATAAATAGAGAGGTTGTAATTCGGAAATAATGAGGTCACACATTCAATCCCGAGTTGGTTCTCTCTCTCCCTCTCCTTACTTGACGCAACTCACCCTTTTCTTTTTCTTTTTTCTCTTCCCTACAGAGAGCTTTTCTCCCCTTTTCTCGTTTTTATTTCTTATTTCTCTTGTTCGTGATCATGGAAAAGGGATCCTAAATTCAACATGGTATCAGAGCAACATATTTAGGATCCTTCGACAAAGAAATGCTCTACAGAAGTGATGATCAACACCACTCAAAGAAGGCTCTTGAATGAAGGAAGAACACTAGCCAAGAGATAAGTGTTCAAAAATATTGTTTTTATGCTACTGGTTCTCGTTTTTAGATGATGATTCAAGGATGAATATGTGAATGCTTTCATCTTATTATGTTATGAATATGCATGCCCCTCCATCTAGAAGGAGCTATCAAAACAGTTTTATCGGTTTGGAAATTCTGTTTACCGAGACCAGTCCATACTTAGATTATTGAATTTTTTACCGTGGGATAAGATTTTCCTGATAATAGAAGATTTCTATTGAGCCTCTTATGAGTGGTTTTCTGGAAAAAAAATTATTTAGCATTGATGCTATATTTATATATGCTGAGTTGATTAAAGAAGTGCTACTTGGTGATATTATTTGAAGTTTTTGAAGAAGAAGAGCCTATCATGGCTGATGAGAATATGAATATCAAAGGTGACATACCCTTACGTGGGGTATCAAATTTTATGAGTTGGTCCACCTCGGTTAGGAGGTTTCATATAACCAAAGATCTACTTGGTCACCTCACTACCTGAGGACCACCTATTGATGAAGATGATATTTTTTATATGAAATGGTTGAAGAATGATACTTTGGTAATTGGTGGGCTGATAAATAGCATGGAAGCACATGTCTCTTGTAATGTTATTCATCTTGACACTGCTAAACATATTTGGGAGACATGTACTAATACACTGCATAGACCCTATAGTGCTGGCAGAACAGATGATATTAAATGCACTCATTGTAAATTTTGTGGCCACACTATAGACCAATGCCGTTATAGGGCATGCACTTACTGTGGTAGATATGGCCACTATAAATAAATATGCTATAAGACTAATGACAAGTCATAATCAACAAGGGCTAATCAAGCCCTCAGTGATGCGCAAGCAAACCATCCCCCAACACCAGCTGCACAAAAAATTATTACTGATGAAGAGTATGAATTATTTCAGAAAATAAAGACCATGCTAGGTTCTTCTCCTAGCCCCTCTGCCACTACTGCTACCACTACTGCTTCAGGTATGCTATCTGCCTCCTCTTCATCCTAGATAATTGATTCAGGAGCCTCCAAGCATCTTACAGATAACAAAGCTTTATTAGATTCTTTATCTCCGAGTCTTTTACACAAGTTTGTTACCATAACTGATAGTTCTCAAACCAAAGTCCAAGGAAAAGGTTCCACTTCTGTCACCCCATCATTTCCGCTCAATTTATTTTTGTTCCTTCCTTTCCTTTAAACTTGGTCTATGTGAGTCAGTTTACAAAATATTTTAATTGCTCGGTTTCCTTCTCACCTACTTCATGTGTTTTTAGGATCTTATAATGAAGCAGGTGATTGGTGGAGACCATGAACAAGGGGGGCTCTACTACTTGGATGTGCCAAAAGTCAATATGGTGTCTACTATTGAGAATGAGACACGATTATGGCACAACCGGTTGGGACATCCTTCCATACAATCTTTTCATCATATGTTTCCATCTCTTAAGATAAGGTCAGAATTCAATGGTGAGGTATGTCAGTTAAGTAAACATCAAAGGAGTACATACTCTCCTTGTCCAGAAGTCAAAAGTAACATTCCTTTTTCATTGATTCATACTGATGTTTGGGGGCCTTTGAGTGTCTCTAATATTTCTCAAGTCAAATATTTTATCACTTTTATTGATGATTTCACTCGCACAACTTGGTTGTTTATTTTTAAGGAGCGTTCTGAGATACCATCTATTATTAAATCTTTTTATGCGATGGTACTCACACAATTTGGTCAGAAGATAAAAATCCTCCGGTCTGATAATACCAAAGAATATATTTCAAAAGACACTCCTTTTATCAAGAGAATGACATTATCCATAAGACATCATGTGCCTACACTCCTCAAAAAAACAGTGTAGCCGAACGAAAAAATCGTCATATTCTTGAGGTAGCTCGAGGTCTATTATATGCAATGAAAGTTCCATATTTTTTTTGGCCCCACGCTGTCCTTACAGCGTGTTTTCTTATAAATCATCTACCATCTACTGTTCTTGGGAATAAATCCCCCTACTCTAAACTTTTGCCACATGATGATCCATTTGCATTACCATTGAAAGTCTTCTGTTGTCAATGTTTTATTCCTAATACTTTACCTAAACACAACAAACTTGACCCTAAATCTATAAAGTGTATCTTTTTGGGATACTCGCAAACACAAAAGGGTTATATTTGCTATAGTCCCTCTTTGCAAAGTTTATTTGTGTCCAGGGATGTAACATTCTTTAAAGATTCCTCATATTATTCTGATAGTGTTCCACCTGGTATGTCATCAGTACCAAGTTCTCCTCGACCGGTTGTGCCTCGTGATACAAAGATTATTCAGTCCCCAGAGACAGTGGCCGATACCATACCTGCCGAGTTGTCAAATCCACCAGAGGTAAATCCTTCATCACCAGTTATTTTTGGTCCTGAATTTGATACTCATCCTATTGCTATAAGAAAAGAACCTCGTTCATGCACTCAACCTTCTACTTCTCATCCTATCTCCAATTTTGTGTCTCATCATCGCTTCTCACCTTGATGTTGTTAGTTTATTTCTTCTATTTCCTCCATATATGTTCCACAGTCATATCAGGAGGCTCTACAACATCCAGGGTGAAAGGCAGCAATGGATGAAGAAATGAAGGCATTCAATGAGAATCATACATGGTCACTGGTTCCTCTACCTATAGACAAAAAACCCATTGGTTGCTAGTGGGTTTATACAAGTAAACATAATCCAGATGGGACTATTGCACGACTGAAAGGTCGACTAGTTGCTAAAGGATACACTCAATACTATGGCATTGATTATGATGATACATTCTCTCCAGTGGCAAAAATGACCTCGATACGTATATTATTATCCTTGACAGCTAATTCATCATGGCCAATATATCAACTGGATGTCAAAAACGTTTTTCTCAATGGCGATATAAAAGAAGAAATTTATATGCAACAACCACCTGGATATGTGGTTGAGGGGGAGTCCGTATGTCACCTTAAAAAATCTCTATATGGGCTAAAACAATCCCCACGAGCATGGTTTGAAAATTTTAGTCAAGCAATCATACAGGCAGCTTTTTACAAATGCTCTATAGACGACTCAGTATTTATTGAGAACATAACAAGAGGTAAGGTGATTCTAACTGTTTATGTTGATGATATCATTTTAACTGGAAGTGACTCTGAGGGCATTCAAAAAATAAAAGAAAAAATATGTGCTGAATTCAAGACAAAGGATCTTGGATTACTGAAATACTTTTTGGGTATTGAGGTCTTACAATCCAGACATGGGATTATTCTATCCCAAAGAAAATATGTCCTTGATCTACTAGAAGAAACAGGTATGGTGGGATGAAAACCAGTAGACACTCCTATGGATGAAAATACAAAGTTATGTGAAGGCACTGGAGAAGATGTGGATATTGGCAAATATCAAAGGTTAGTAGGGCGTCTTATTTACCTATGTGTAACGAGGCCCGATATTTCATATGCAGCAAGTGTGGTAAGTCAGTACTTGCACAAACCACAACTTAGTCATTGGCAAACACTTGAGAGGATACTATGTTATCTAAAAGGGGCTCCTGGAAGCACGGTCCAGTGCAGAAGCAGAATACAGAGCCATGGCACACACTGTAAGTGAAATTTTATGGATAAGGTCCCTTCTCACTGAATTGGGATTTTATAAAGAAGCTCCAATGGATCTATATTGTGACAACTAAGCAGCAATATATATTGCATCGAATCCAATCTTGCATGAGAGGACAAAGCACATTGAAGTTGATTGCCACTTTATACGAGAAAAATTCCTAGCTGGTCTCTTATCCCTGAAGCACATCTCCTCACAAAATCAAGTTGCAGACATCCTCACCAAACCAGTCAGTCACAAGATCATGTCTACCATATGCAGCAAACTGGGTGTTTATGATGTCTTCTCACCCCCAACTTGAAGGGGAGTGTTACAATGTGGGGCCCACCATGGTGCTCGAGCTGGTGGCACCCACCATGAGGACGTAGGTCATCAAGAAGAATCCTAGAGGACTTGAGACACCAAGCAGAGTCCTCTCCCAAAGCAAGCTCGAGTAAAGGAATCAAGAAGCACAAGCTGAGTTGATATAGAAGACTTGAAGATCAAGTGGGGCCTTCAAGATCTCACGAGCTGGCACAATTATCAAGGTGCACTGGAGAATCATGAGGGCCCCACTAGGATATGGCCACGAGCTGGCTTATCCCTTATATTCATGTGGATAATAAAGAACTCCTAGTTCTACTTCAATTAGTCTTCTAGGAGTTTTAGTTTGAATAGACTTACTTATATTGAGATTTACTTATATTGAAGAGTTAGAGTGAGAATGTAATTAGGATTGAATGATAATTTGTAAGAGGACTCTACCTCCTCCTCTCCTATAAATAGAGAGGTTGTAATTTGGAATTAATGAGGTCACACATTCAATCCCGAGTTGGTTCTCTCTCTCCCTCCCTCTCCTTACTTGACGTAGTTCACCCTTTTCTTTTTATTTTTTCTCTTCTCTATCGAGAGTTGTCCTCCCCTTTTCTCATTTTTCTTTCTTATTTCTCTTGTTTATGATGATGGAAAAGGGATCCTAAATTCAACAGATAAATTTAGTCGAGCACTTCTACGGTTTGGTTTTTGTTGGTGGTCGGTTGATCATTCAATATATTATAAAGATACTGTCAAAGGGAAAATATTATTGGCTATATATGTTGATGATATTATCTTAACCTGTGATGATGCTCTGAGCATACAAGAAGTGAAGAAGAGACAGGAAATGTAAATTAATTACATCAGTGCCACCCTAATTACATCATATATTCCAGCACATATCCATATTTAAAACATGTTAGGATCATTTAGAAATCTCTTTCTTATAAAATTCCAACCAATTAGGGGTTGTCCAAGTGGAATTTCCCAAACATGGATAACAAAACTTTGGTGTTCATTTGTGGTTGTTACAATGTGGGACCAACCATGGCTACACGAGCTGGTAGGATCCACCATGAGGTCAAGAGATGTCAACAAGGGCCCTCATACAAGTTGGCTCAAGCTACGAGATAAGGAATATGAGCTGGAATTAAATAGAAGATTTGAAGATCAAGTAGGACCCACAAAGATACCACGAACTGGTATCTCTTTCAACATGACCTGGAAGATCATATGGGACCCACAAAGATAACACCACGAGCTGGCTTTCTATCTTGGTTCACAAGCTTAAAGAAGAGTTAGAAGTTGAGTTAAATTAGTCTCTTAGATAGATAATGTAATCTGATCATGATAGACTTATCTTAGAGAGTTCAAGTTGGAATGTAATTAGGAGTCCTAAGATTACTTGTACATGGAATCTATCACTACCTCAACTATAAATAGCTTGGAATTTTATAAGAAAGAGATTTTTAATTGATCCTACACGTTTTAAAAATATGGATATGCATGCTTGAAACATGTTAAAGATGCAAATGGCCTATGGATCTAAACCTCATTAAATTCTCAAGTGAATGTGCGATGGGACATTTACCCGAGTCAAACAAGCCATTATTTTTGGCCATTTGAAAAATGCTGACCTAACAATCATAGATGATTGTCAAGTGATTTATCCGTCAACCATGCATAATGGGCTATATTTTTATAAAAAATGACTTATAGATTGGGATTCAACCTTAGTTAAAAATCCCTCGCCTCCCCCCTTTTCCTGAAGATTGCAAAACATAATATATAAAAACTAGAAAGAGTTTACAATCCCTAAAAATTACAGATAATTTTTAGAATTATCTCTCTCTACAATTCTGCTTTTCCATTTTAGATGTATCCTTTTTGCTTAAATCAAAACTTGAGTTTTCACTTTTCCCTTTATCTCGTAAACAAAAAGAGAAGAAGGCAAATAGATCACAACAAAATGAAAATTTTAGAGTTTATGTATGCAAATAATTTAAAACGACAACAAATGTAAGTAAAGAAATTAGTTAAAAATCCCTCGCCTCCCCCCTTTTCCTGAAGATTGCAAAACATAATATGTAAAAACTAGAAAGAGTTTACAATCCCTAAAAATTACATATAATTTTTGGAATTATCTCTCTCTAAAATTCTGCTTTTCTATTTTAGATGTATCCTTTTTGCTTAAATCAAAACTTGAGTTTTCACTTTTCCCTTTATCTCGTAAACAAAAAGACAAGAAGGCAAATAGATCACAACAAAATGAAAATTTTAGAGTTTATGTATGCAAATAATTTAAAACAACAACAAATGTAAGTAAAGAAATTAGTTAAAAATCCCTCGCCTCCCCCCTTTTCCTGAAGATTGCAAAACATAATATATAAAAACTAGAAAGAGTTTACAATCCCTAAAAATTACAGATAATTTTTGGAATTATCTCTCTCTACAATTCTGCTTTTCCATTTTAGATGTATCCTTTTTGCTTAAATCAAAACTTGAGTTTTCACTTTTCCCTTTATCTCGTAAACAAAAAGATAAGAAGGCAAATAGATCACAACGAAATGAAAATTTTAGAGTTTATGTATGCAAATAATTTAAAACAACAACAAATGTAAGTAAAGAAAATTTATTCACACACAACAAATGAACACAAAAGTTTTGATATCCAAGTTTGGGAAATTTCACTAAATCAACCCTAATAGCTTGGAATTTTGTAAGAAAGAGATTTTTAATTGATCCTACACATCTTTTAAAATATGGATATGCATGCTTAAAACATGTTAAAGATGCAAGTGGCTAGGGGTGGCTTCGAGCCGAGCCGGTTCACGAGCCGGCTCGGTTCGGCTCGGTATCGGCTCGGTTCGATTCATCATTTTTCGAGCTCGAGCCGAGCTCGAACACCGAAATCGGCTCGTTTACCTTAACGAGCCGAGCTCGACCGAAGCTAGGTTTGGTTCGTTGGCTCGCGAGCCAGCTCGAAATGAGTCGGATCGGCATGAATCGGTGCGGGATCGCGAGCGAGCGGGGGAGCAGGAGCGAGAGCGAGGGGGGGAAAAATTCCCCACCCCCCCCCCCCCCCCCCCCCCCCCTCGTCACCGCCGACCCCTCCCATCGGTTGTTGTCGCCGCCTCTACCGCCGTCGTAGCTGTTCTCCGGCGTTTATACCGCCGTCGCAGCTGCTCGCCGGCCGCCTCTGTGTCCGTCTGTTCGATTTCTTCCTCTCCTCGCCGTCGCCTCCGCTTCCGTCACCGCCGATTTCGTCGCCGCCGACTCCGTCGTGGCCGTCATCTCCGACGATAAATCCTCCCCGGCGCCGTAAGCCCCTTCCCTCGGGGTCGTCTCGGCGGAAAACCAGAACAGGGGAGAAATAATCTCCCCCTTCCTCGCGAGAAGATGATCTCGCACGTGCGATTTCGCACGTGCGAGATCATAAAATAAAATAAAAACTTTTTCCTCTGGAAAAATTAAAAATAAATTTTATAGAAATAATTTTCTATAAACTATTAGTGTCTCGTGTTTTTTTTAACACTTTTCTAATTGAAATTTTTTATTAAAAATCATATAATTTTCAAAGTAAGATTTTTTGTACCAAAATGGGGTAGAAAACTGTATAGAAAATTTTTGAATAAGTATTTAACAGTTGATACTGTAATACTTTTAGCATGAAATAATTTTCATTGCAATTTTGTGTTTGATATTTTATTTAATTAAAAATTTATCGATAAGTATAATAATATATTAGATTGATTATTAATTTTTATTTATTTCCCTAGAAGAGACAATAAAAGGTCCATTTAACTTTCCTAAGAAAATTTTAAAATATTTCCTATAATTTTCTAATAAGTCACTAATAGTAATAAGATTTTATTTAAAGGTTTTTTTGGGAATATGTATCATAGGAAAAATATTTTTAGTTTTTCCTAAAATATAAATTTTTATCTAGGGGCACTAAGGAGGCCATAATAAATTATGGCCAAATTCAAAAATTACAAAACAAGCTAGACAACAATTGGAGTAAAAAATATTAATATTGGTGCATTTTAATCCATTATTGAAATTCAATCTTGAACCTCCCCTATCATTATATTTCTTAAAAATGTATGCATAATTTTATATATAATTTATTCAAAGCCACCCCTACGTGCGAGATCATAAACAAGGGAAAAAAAAAACTCTTTGTCCCTTCCTCATGGCTCTTAAATAAATTGAAAAGATATTTTAGTAGAAATACGTTTCCAGAGACTACTTTTTTCAATAAATGTTGAAAAAAAAATTTTAATAGAAATATAGGGACCATTAGTGCCTCGTATTTTTTCAAAATATTTTTCTAATTATAAATTCTTTTTAAAAAATCCTATAATTTTTCAAGTAAGATTTTCTTGCCAAGATGGTTAAGAAAACCATATAGAAAAATTTTGAATAAGTATTTGACAGTTGATGATATAATACTTTGAGCATGAGGCAATTTTCATAGTAATTTTGTGTTTGACATTTTATGTGATTAAAATTTTATCGATAAGTATAATAATATATTAGATTAATTATTAATTTTTATTTATTTCCTTAGAAAAGGCAATAAGAGGTCCATTTAATTTTCCTAAGAAAAATTTAAAATATTTCTTGTAATTTTCTAGTAAGTATGTAATAGTAATATGATTTTATTTAAAGAATTTATAGTTTTTATTTGGGTGATTGTAAATTGATAGTGATATTTTATTTTATTTTGTTGTGTTTGATTATTGTATGGAGTTTATTTATAATGTTATGCAATGTATGGAGTGTTTAGATTATTTTATGGAGTGTATAAACAATTTCATGAAGTGTTTATGGAATATATAAACAATTTTATGGAGTATTTATGGAGTGTTTATGCAGGTATTATGTATATTGATTATGCCCAATTTTAAGTAACGGTCATGCCGAATTTTATACAAGTATTATATATATAGATTATGCTCAATTTTAAGTAGAGGTTATGCCCAATCTTATACATATATTATATATATAAGTTATGCCCAATTTTATGTAGAGGTCATGCCCAATTTTATATAAAATGTATGCATAATTTTATATACATTTTATTCGATATATATTTTTTGAAAAGTTTGAAATGTATGTTGAGGCTCGAGCTCGGCTCGAAGCTCGGCTCGAAATATTTAAATCAAGCTCGACTCGAACATAGGCAGGTTCGGGCTCGGCTCGGCTCGATGCCACCCCTACAAGTGGCCTATGGATCCAAACCTCATTAAATTCTCAAGTGAACGTGCGGTGAGATATTTACCTGAGTCAAACAAGCCATCATTTTTGCCCATTTGCAAAAAGCTGACCTAACAATCATAGATAATTCTAAAGTGATTTATCAGTCAATCATGCGTAAGAGCTAATATTTTTTTAAGAAATGACTTATGAATTGGGAGTCAACGCTCAGTTAGAAATCCCCCGCCTCCCCCCCCTTTTCCCGACAATTGCAAAACCTAATATATAAAAACTAGAAAGAGTTTACTATCCCATAAAATTACAGGCATTTTTTGGAATTATCTACATTTGTACATTTCCATTTTAGATGTAGACTTTTTTCTTCAATCAAAACTTGAGTTTTCACTTTTACCTATATCTCGTAAGCAAAAAGATAAGAAGGCAAATAGATCACAACAAAATGAAAATTTTAGAGTTTATGTATGCAAAAAATTTAAAACAACAACAAAAGTAAGTCAAGAAAATTTATTCACACACCACAAATGAACACTAAAATTTTTGATATCCAAGTTTGGGAAAGTTCACTAGTTCGACCCTAATGGCTTAAAATTATATTAGAAAGAGATTTCTAATTGATCCTACACATGTTTAAGAAATATGGATATACATGCTTGAAACATGTTAAAGATGGAAATGGCCTATGGATCCAAACCGCATTAAATTCTCAAGTGAACGTGCGGTGGCATATATACTCGAGTCAAATAAGCCATTATTTTTGCCAATTTGCAAAAAGCTGACCTAACCATCATAGATGATTGTAAAGTTATTTATCGGTCAATCATGCATAACGGGCTATATTTTTATAAGATTGGGAGTCAACACTTAGTTCAAAATCCCCCACCTCCCCACTTTTCCCAACGATTACAAAACCTAATATATAAAAACTAGAAAAAGTTTACAATCCCTAAAAATTACAGACACTTTTTGAAATTATCTCTCATTACATTTGTACATTTCCATTTTATATGTATACTTTTTTCTTAAATCAAAACTTGAGTTTTCACTTTTCCCTTTCTCTCCTAAACAAAAAGATAAGAAGGCAAAAAGATCACAACAAAATGAAAATTTTAGAGTTTATGTATGCAAAATATTTAAAACAATAACAAATGTAAGTAAAGAAAATTTATTCACACACCAGAAATTAACACAAAAGTTTTGATATCCAAGTTTGGGAAATTCCACTAGTACAACCCTAATAGCTTGGAATTTTATAAGAAAGAGATTTCTAATTGATCTTACACATGTTTTAAAATATGGATATGCATGCTTGAAACCTGTTAAAGATGCAAATGGTCTATGGATCCAAACCTAATTAAATTCTCAAGTGAACGTGCGGTGGGATATTTTCCGGAGTCAAACAAGCCATTATTTTTGCCCATTTGCAACAAGCAGACCTAACAATCATAGATGATTGTAAAATTATTTAATGGTCAATCATGGGTAACAAGTTATATTTTTGTAAGAAATGACTTACGGATTGGGAGTCAACACTCAGTTAAAAATCCCTCGCCTCCCCCCTTTTCCTAACGATTGAAAAACCTAATATATAAAAACTAGAAAGAGTTTTCAATCCCTAAAAATTACAGACACTTTTTGGAATTATTTCTCTATACAATTGTGCATTTCCAATTTTGATGTATACTTTTTTCTTAAATCAAAACTTGAGTTTTCAATTTTCCCTTTTATCTCGTTAACAAACAGATATGAAGGCAAATAGATCACAACAAAATGAAAATTTTAGAGTTTATATATGCAAAAAATTTAAAAATTTATTCACACTCCACAAATGAACACAAAAGTTTTGACATCCAAGTTTGGGAAATTCCACCAGTTCAACCCTAATAGCTTCAAATTTTATAAGAAATAGATTTCAATTTGATCCTACACATGTTTTAAAAATATGGATATGCATGTTTGAAAGATGTTAAATATGCAAATGGCCTATGGATCAAAACATCATTAAATTCTCAAGTGGAAGTGCGGTGGGATATTTCTCCGAGTCAAACTAGGAATTATTTTTGCCCATTTGCAAAAATCTGACCTAAATATCATAGATGATCGTTAAGTGATTTATCAGTCAATTATGCATAACAGGCTATATTTTTGTAAGAAATGACTTATGACTTGTTATTCAACACTCAGTTAAAAATCCCCCGCCTCTCCCCTTTTCCTGATGATTCCAAAACCTAATATATAAAAACTAGAAAGAGTTTACAATACCTAAAAATTATAGACATTTTTAAAAAATTTCTCTCTCTAGATTTGTGCATTTCCATTTTAGATGTATAATTTTTTCATAAATCTAAACTTGAGTTTTCACTTTTCTCTTTATCTCGTAAACAAAAAGATAAGAAGGCAAATAGATCACAACAAAATGAAAATTTTAGAGTTTATGTACACAAAAAATTTAAAACAACAAAAAATGTAAGTAAAGAAAATTTATTCACACACCAAAAAATGAACTCAAAAGTTTTGATACCCAAGTTTGGGAAATTCCACTAGTTCAACCCTCATAGCTTGGAATTTTATAAGAAAGAGATTTCTAATTGATCCTACACATGTTTTAAAAATATGGATATGCGTGCTTGAAACATGTTAAAGATCCAAATGGCCTATGGATCCAAACCTCATTAAATACTCAAGTGAACGTGCGGTGGGATATTTACTTGAGTCAAACAAGCCATTATTTTTACCCATTTGCAAAAAGCTGACCTAACAATCATAGATGATTGTAAAGTGATTTATTGGTCAATCATGCATAACGGGGTATATTTTTTGTAAGAAATGACTTATGGATTGGGAGTCAACACTCAGTTAAAAATCCCCCACTTCCCCCCTTTTGTTGACGATTGGAAAACCTATTATATAAAAACTAGAAAGAGTTTAGAATTCCTAAAAATTACAAACACTTTTTTGGAATTATCTCTCTTTACATTTGTGCATTTCCATTTTAGATGTATATTTGTTTCTTAAATCAAAAAATGAGTTTTCAATTTTCCATTTATCTCGTATCCAAAAAGATAAGAAAGCAAATAGATCACAACAAAATGAAAATATTAGAGTTTATGTATGCAAAAAATTTAAAACAACAACAAATGTAAGTAAAGAAAATTTATTCACAGACCACAAACGAACACAAATGTTTTGATATCCAAGTTTTCGAAATTCCACTAATTCAACCCTAATTGCTTGGAATTTCATAAGAAAGATATTTCTAACTGATCCTATACATGTTTTAAAAATAAGGATAAGCATGCTTCAAACAAGTTAAAATTGCAAATGGCCTATGGATCCAAAGCTCATTAAATTCTAAAGTGAACGTGCGGTGGGCTATTTACCCGAGTCAAACAAGCCATATTATATTTGCCCATTTTAAAAAGCTGACCTAACAATTATAGATGATTGTAAAGTGATTTATTGGTCAATCATGCATAACGGGCTATGGATTGGGAGTCAACACTTAGTTAAAAATCCCCCGTCTCCCCCCTCTTCCCGACGATTGCAAAACTTAATATATAAAAACTAGAAAGAGTTTACAATCCCTAAAAATTACAGACACATTTTGGAATTGTCTCTCTCTACATTTGTGCATTTCCATTTTAGATGTATACTTTTTTCTTAAATCTAAACTTGAGTTTTCACTTTTCCCTTTATCTCATAAAGAAAACGATAAGAAGGCAAATAGATCACAACAAAATGAAAATTTTAGAGTTTATGTATGCAAATAATTTAAAACAACAACAAATGTAAGTAAAGAAAATTTATTCACACACCACAAATAAACAAAAAAAATTTGATATCCAAGTTTGGGAAATTCCACTAGTTCTGCCTTAATAGTTTAGAATTCTTTAAGAAAAGGATTTCCAATTGATTCTACACATGTTTTAAAAATATGAATATGCATGCTTGAAACATGTTAAAGATGCAAATGGCCTATGGATCCAAACCTCATTAAATTCTCAAGTGAACATGCGGTGAGATATTTACCCAAGTCAAACAAGCCATTATTTTTGCCCATTTCCAAAAAGTTGGCCTAACAATCATAGATGACTGTAAAGTGATTTATCGGTCAATCGTGCGTAACGGGCTATATTTTTGTAAGAAATGACTTAAGGATTGGGAGTCAACACTCAGTAAAAAATCTCCCGCCTCCCCCCTTTTCCCGATGATTCCAAAACCTAATATATAAATACTAGAAAGAGTTTACAAACCCTAAAAATTATAGACACTTTTTGGAATTATCTCTCTCTACATTTGTGCATTTCCATTTTAGATGTATACTTTTTTCTTAAATCAAAACTTGAGTTTTCACTTTTCCCTTTATCTCGTAAACAAAAAGATAAGAAGGAAAATAGATCACAACAAAATGAAAATTTTAGAGTTTATGTATGCAAAAAATTTTAAACCATAACAAATGTAAGTAAAGAAAATTTATTCACACACCACAATTGAACACAAAAGTTTTGATATCCAAGTTTTGGAAATTCCACTAGTTCGACCCTAATAGCTTAGAGTTTTATAACAAAAGAGATTTCTAATTGATTCTACACATGTTTTAAAAATATAGATATGCATGCTTGAAACATGTTAAAGATGCAAATGGCCTATGGATCCAAAACTCATTAAATTCTCAAGTGAACGTGCGGTGGGATATTTACCTGAGTCAAACAAGCCATTATTTTTGCCCATTTGTAAAAAGCTGACCTAACGATCATAGATTATAGTAAAGTGATTTATCGGTCAATCATGCGTAATGGGCTATATTTTTGTAAGAAATGACTGATGGATAAGGATACAACACTTAGTTAAAAATCTTCCGCCTCCCCCCTTTTCACGACGATTGCAAAAGCTAATATTTAAATACTAAAAAGAGTTTACAATCCCTAAAAATTACAAACTCTTTTTGGAATTATCTCTCTCTACATTTGTGCATTTCCATTTTAAATGTATACTTTTTTCTTAAATCAAAACTAGAGTTTTCACTTTTCCCTTTATCTCGTAAACAAAAAGATAAGAAGGCAAATAGATCACAATAAAATGAAAATTTTAGATTTTCTGTATGCAAAAAATTTTAAACAACAACAAATATAAGTAAAGAAAATTTATTCACACACCACAAATGAACACAAAAGTTTTGATATCCAAGTTATGGAAATTCCACTAGTTCAACCCTAATTGCTTGGAATTTTATAAGAAAGATATTTCTAATTGATCCTACACATGTTTTAAAAATATGGATATGCATGCTTGAAACATGTTAAAGATGCAAATGGCCTATGGATCCAAACCTCATTAAATTCTCAAGTGTTGCGCGGTGGGATATTTACCCGAGTAAAATAAGCTATTATTTGTGCATATTTGCAAAAATCTGACCTAACAATTAACAATAATTATGCAGTGATTTATCGGTCAATCATGCGTAACAGGCTATATTTTTGTAAGAAATGACTGAGGGATTGGGAGTCAACACTCAGTTAAAAATCCCCCGCCTCCCCCCTTTTCCTGACGATTGCAAAAACTAATATATAAAAATTAAAAAAACTTTACAATCCTCTAAAATTACAGAAACTTTTTGGAATTATCTACCATGATCTGTTTGTTTATCAGAAAAAAAGGGAGAGAAAACTCATGTTTGGATTTAAAAACAAAAATAGAACATCTAAAATAGAAATTCACAAATGCAGAGAGAGATAATTCCAAAACAATTCTTTAATTTTAAAGGATTGTAAACTCTTTTAATTTTTATATATTAGATTGTGCAATCATCAAAAAAGGGGGCGCAAGCGATTTTTAGCTGAGTGGTGATTCCCAATCCATAAGTCATTTCTTTCAAAAATATAGCCCATTGTGCATGATTGATCGATCAATCACATTACAATGATCTATGATTGTTAGGTCAGCTTTTTTGTAAATGGGCAAAAAATGGCTCGTGTTGCTCGGGTAAATATTCTACCGCATGTTCACTTGAGAATTTAATAAGTATTAGTTGTACTTCTTGAAAGTTTTGGATCGTTAGGTCATTTGCATCTTCAACATGTTTCATGCATGCATATCCATCTTTAAAACATGTTAGGATCAATTGGAAATCACTTTTTTATAAAATTCCAAGCTATAAGGGGTTCTACCAGTGGAATTTCCCTACTGTGGATAACAAAACTTTGGTGTTCATTTGTGGTGTGTGAATAAATTTTTTTAACTGACATTTATTATAGTTTTTTTATTTTTTGCTTAAAAAAACTCTAAATTTTTTATTTTGTCGTGATATATTTGACTTATCTGTTTGTTTATGAGAAAAAAAGGGAGAGTGAAAACTGACGTTTGGATTTACAAATTAAAATTGAACATCTAAAATGGAAATTCACAAATGCAGAGAGATAATTCCAAAAAGTCTGTCTAATTTTTAGGGATTTTAATATCTTTTAGTTTATATATATTAGATTATGTAATCATCGAAAAGAGGGGGGGTGGGTATTTTTAACTGAGTGGTGACTCCCAATCCATAAGTCATTTGTTTGAAATATATAGCCTATTATTCATGATTGATTGATCAATCACTTTACAATGATCTATGATTGTTCGGTCAACTCTTTTTAAATGGGCAAAAATTGGCTTGTTTGGTTTGAGTCAATATCTCACTGCACGTTCACTTGAGAATTTAATGAGCATTTGTTATACTCAAATGTTTTGGATCATTAGGTCATTTACATCTTCAACATGTTTCATGCCTGCATATCCATATTTAAAACATGTTAGGATCAATTGGAAACCTCTTTCTTATAAAATTCCAAGCGATTAGGGGTTGTACTAGTGACTCATGGTGTGTGAATAAATTTTCTTTACTTACATTTACTATAGATTTTTATTTTTTGCATTAAAAAACTCTTAAATTTTCATTTTATTGTGATCTATTTGCCTTTTCTTTTTGTTTATGAGAAATAAAAGGGAGAGAAAAAACTCAGGTTTGGATTTAAAAAGGAAAATTGAACAACTAAAATTGAAATTCACAAATGCAAAGAGAGAAAATTCCAAAAAGTCAATGTAATTTTCAGGGTTTGTGTTGAATTTATGATCCCTTTTCCAATATTCTGAGCAAGAGAAAGGTGAAAAAAAAAAAAAAAGGGAGAAGAGCTCTCGGGTAGAGAGAAGAAAAAAATGGGAAAGAGAGATGTGCCCCAAGCAAAGAGAGAGAGATTTACTCTAGAAGGAGATGTGTAACTTAATTAATTCCAAAGTACAACACCTCTATTTATAGTAGAGGAAATGATAGAGTCCTTATACAATTAACCTTTCAATCTCCAAATTACATTCCAACTCTAACTCTCTAAGATAAGTCTATCATGAAAAGATAACATAATCTACTAGAAATCTAATTTGAGTTGAACTAGAACTCTTATTCAATAACGTGAATATAAGGGAGGACGCCAGCTCGTGACCTTATCCTTGTGGGTTCCACATGATCTTCCAGCTCATATTGATAAGATTACTAGCTCGTGGTATCTTTGTGGGTCCCACTTGATCTTCAAGTCTTCTAACTCAATTCAGCTTGTGCTTCTTATCTTCTTAACTCGTGCTAGCTTAGTTGAGGACTCTTATTGGTATCCCACGTCCTCATGGTGGGTCCCACCAGCTCGTGCACCATGGTGGACCCCACATTGTAACACTCCCCCTCAAGTTGGGGGTGAGAAAACATCATAAATGCGCAACTTGCTGTAGATGGTAGACATAATCTTGTGAGTGACTGGCTTGGTGAGAATATTTGCAACTTGACTTTGTGATGATATATGCCTTAAAGATACAAAGCTTTCTTGGAACTTTTCTATTATAAAATGATAGTCCACTTCAATATGCTTTGTTCTTTCATGGAAGACTGGATTTGATGTAATGTGTATTGCTGTTTGATTATCACAATATAGATCCATCAGAGCTTCTTTGTAGAATCCCAATTCAATGAGAAGAGATCTTATCCATTGGAGCTCACTAACAGTGTGTGCCATGGCTCTTTATTCTGGTTCTGCACTAGATTTTTTGTCATTCGGAGATCCGGCCCAGTCTGCATATGAGAATCCTTCGATGTTGAAGTGACCATGGTTTTATAGAGAAGCACTCTTCCTAGAGCTCCTTTCTGATATCGTAGTATCCTTTGAAGTGTTTGCCAATAACTAAGTTGTGGCTTGTGCATGTATTGACTTACCACACTTACTGTATATGATATATCCAGCCTTGTTACACACAGGTAAATATGTTATCCCACTAGTCTTTGATATTTCCCAATATCTACATCTTCTCTAGTGCCTCCAAATAATTTTGTATTTGAGTCCATAGGAGTGTTTGCTAGTTTGCATTGAGGGGACTGGTCTGATACCATGTTACAATGTGGGACCCACCATGGTGCATGAGCTGGCAGGACCCACCATGAGGATGTGAGATACCAAGAAGATACACTTGATAGATTTAGGATCAAGTTTGCTATGTCTAGGAAATGAATTATGAACAAAGCATTGACATCCAAAGACTTTCAAAGGTAGTGAGAACGGATCATCATTTGGTAATAATCTAGAGTAAGGAGATTTATTACCAAGAACGGCAGATGGTAGACGATTTATAAGAAAGAAAGCCGTAAGGACTACATGAGGCCAATAAAAGTAGGAAACTTTCATGGCATATAACAAACCTCGAGCTACCTCAAGAATATGACGATTTTTCCGTTCGGCTAGAAAGTTTTTTTGAGGAGTGTAGACACATGATGTTTGATGGATAATGCCATTTTCTTGACAAAAAGAGTCAAGGTCTTTGGAAACATATTCTTTGGCATTATCAGACTGGAGTTTTTTATTTTTTGACCAAACTGTTTGAGTACCACAGCATGAAATGACTTAAAAATAAATGGTATCTCAGAACACTCCTTAAATACAAACAATCAAGTTGTGCGAGTAAAATCATCAATAAATACAATAAAATATTTTGCTTGAGAAATGTTGGAGACACTCAAGGGCCCCAAGACATCAGTATGAATTAAAGAAAATTGAGTAACAGTTTTGACTTTTGGACTAGGAGAGTATGTACTCTTTTGATGTTTACTCAATTGACAAACCTCACAATGAAATTCTGACCTTACTTTACGTCCAAGTAGTAAAGCCCCCCTCTTGTTCATGGCTTCCACCAATCACCTGCTTCGTTATATGATCCTGAAATACACATGAAGTGGATGAGAAGGTAACAGAGCAATTAAAGTATTTTTTCAGCTGACTAACAGATAATAGATTCAAAGGGAAAGTAGGAAAAAAAAGAATATCAATGAGCGGAAGTGATGGTGTGACATAAGTGGATCATTTCCCTTGGACTTTGGTTTGAGAACCGTCAGCTATGGTGACAAACTTGTGTTAAAGACATGGTGATAGAGAATGTAATAAATTTTTGTTACCTGTAAGGTGCTCAGAGGCTCCTGAGTCAATTATCTAGGATGAAGATAATGTAGATAGCATACCTAAAGCAGTAGTGGTATCAGTAGTTGTGGAGGAACTAGAAGAAGAACCCAGCATTGTCTTCATTTTCTTAAATAGCTCATACTCTTCATTAGTAAAAAATTTATGTGCTGCCAATTTTGTGGGCTATTCTTCTTTTGTATCACTCACAAAGGCTTGATTAGCCTTTGTCAATTCTAACTGTCCATTGGCTTTATAACATATTTCTTTATAATGACCATATTGTCCACAGTAACTGCATGCTTTGTAATCCTTTTAATAGCATTGATCTATAGTGTGGCCAAATTTCTTACAATGAGTACATTATTTTCCATATGCTCTATCGGAACCAGTCCTTCCACCTCTTCCTCGGACTCCTCTATAACCACTGCCTCGGCCTCGACTGCGGTCAGATGATATTCCTTTATGATCTGAATACATAGCCGATGATACTTCAGTAGTGGAGGGAGAAGTGTCTTGAATATGTAGTGTTGCATAGACATCATCAAACTTGGGGACAACAGAAGCACTCAGAAGTTGACTGTTGGCAATCTCAAGATGGGGTTTAATATTTGCAAGGCAAATATTAGTAATTAAGGCTTCCTTCTACTTGTCTTGGATAGAAATATATGTGGTTGAAGGCTGAGCTAACTTCCACTCTTGAATAATGCCTCTAAAGTGGGCCAAGTACTCATAGATATTTTCTCCTTGTTTAGTATTCAACATTCTTTGGAGAATATCATATGGTCTATGTAGAGTATCCAGACAAGAGTACAGTTTAGCACATGTCTCCCAAATTTATTTAGCAGTGTCAAGATAAATGACATTGTTGGAGACATGTTCTTCCATGTTGTTGATTAGCCGACTAATCACCAAGGTATCATTTTTCAACCATTTGTTATAAAAAATATCATCTTCATCAATAGGTGGTCCTCGGGTGGTGAGGTAACCAAGTACGTATTTTGTTATAACAAACCTTCGAATCGATATTCTCCTTGGCCATGATAGGCCCTTCTTAAAAAAAATTCTAACAATAATACCAAGTAGTATTCTTCAAACAACTCGATGTATGGAGAACTTTAGCATTGATGCTAAATTATCATTCTGATTTTTACTCTAATACCACTCATAAGAGACTCAATAACAATCTTCTATATTAGAAGACTCTTATTCCAACGAAAAAAAATTCCAACAATCTGATCATGGACTGGTCTTGGTTAACAGAATTTCCAAACCGACAAAACTATTTTTGATAGCTTCTCTAGATGGAGAGGCATGTATATCCACAATATCATAAGATGAAAAGTATTCACGTACTCATCTTTAAATCATCTTCTAAATTCTGAAACCAGTAACATGAAGGTAAAAAAACTTAAGCACTTATCTCACAGTTTGTGATCTTTCTTTCCAAAAGAGCCTTCTTTGAGTGGTTTTGATCATAACTTCTTTAGAGCATTCCTTTTGACGAGGGATCCTAAATTTAATGCTCTGATACCACATTTAATTTAGGTTCCATTTTCCAATATTTTGAACAAAAGAAAGGAGAAATAAAAGGAAGAAAAGGGAAGAAGAACTCTCGGGTAGAGGGAATAAAAAAAGGAAAAGAGAGATGTGCGCCAAGCAAAGAGAGAGATATTTACTCAAGAAGGAGATGTGTAAGTTAATTAGTTCTGAATTACAACACCTCTATTTAAAGTAGAAGAAGGGATAGAGTCCTTATACAATTAATCTTTCAATCTCCTAATTACATTCCAACTCTAACTTTTAAAGATAAGTCTATCATGATATTGATTTTCAGGACTCCATTAATTTAGTTCATGGAGAAAAAGGAAAGACCCCCATTGGGAGAAAACTAGAGGAGGAAGGGTTATGGACTTGATGATTAACCCTCCCCCTGAAGCTCTATTTATAGATTTATGAAACTACTATATTACAATAATACCTCCGAACTTAGGGTTTAGGGTTTAGGATTTTAACCTTGGAACTTTAACTTAATTACATCAATATCATTTCTATAAGATAACTCTGTATTTACCATCCTCCCATCAATGTATGTGGGCCTATGGGCCATCTCCTTGATCTGTGGGCCTTGAGCCTGTCTTCTATATCTCTTAGATGCATGGGTCTACCTTGGTATTATGGGTTTGGGCCCATCTTCTAATAAACTTGGATATGTGAGCCTTCCTTGGTCGTGTGGGCTTGGGCCCTGTCTTCCAACACTCCCCCTCAAACTGGGGGTGAGAGAACAGCATGAACTCCCAGTTTGCTACAAATTATGTATAAAATCTTTGTATAAATTGGCACATCTTCCAACACTCCCCCTCACGCTGGTGCTCTAGTTCATGAGGCCCAGTTGGCATAATATTAGTGAGAGTAAACCACTCTTAGCCACTAAGACATTGCTCCATACTCCAGTCTTAACTCATGCTGGATGTAGGGCACACTCTGTCTTCTATAGGTAGTATGTCTATCGGCATTGCTATGAAGTGTCCACCTCCACCTCCGTGTCCCTCCACAGGACAACGACTCTCAGGTGGTAGAGATATATGGCATTAATGGGGGGAAGTACCATAAATATAATAATAAGTTCCTCCATCATGGACTTCCAACCGAAAATATTTTTTATAGTTTTTATGAGGATGAAGTTCCTCCGTCACAGACTCCCAACACAAAAATTTTTGATATTTTTGACGGGGATGAAGTTCCTCCGACATGGAATTCCAGCCATTGACATTTGATATTTTTTGTGAGGTATTAAGTTCCTCCGTCATGGAATCCCAACCGCAAATATTTTTTATATTTTTGACGAGGTATTAAGTTTCTCCGTCATGGAATCCCAATCGCAATTTTTTTTTATATTTTTGACAGGGTCAAATAAATAATGGTATGAGGCCACCTCTTCTTCAATAATAATGTCTCATCAAAAGACACACAATAGTAATAGCTGAAATGGGCTTGGGCCAATATAACAGGAACCAAAATCATCTTTATGAAGTGACCCATGAAATAATCCAATGCACATATTTTTACAGAATAATATGCTGACCAAGGAATAATATGTCAATTCTTCAAATTAATATCCAGCCAGAGAAAAAATTTATCGAGTTGCACAAAAATATGTACAAACTTGGCCATGTATACCGAGGCAAAAATAAGTGGCCCGACTCAGGTTGACCCGAACTGAGTTAGTCCGAGTTGACTCGGTAAGGAACAAAACAGTGGTTAGCTAGGTTGCTTCTGGACCGGACCGGGTTGGGATGGAACAGGCACTGAACCGGCTGATCAATTAAAATTTCTTAACTTAGGACAACCTTTAATCGGGAAATGGTGCTTCTTCCCGGCATCGAAGAGATGGAAAACCAAATCTTCGGGAGGAATTTTTTTGAATAAAAGCCATCCAGCAGAGAGATCTTAAAGGCGAGACGGAAACAGAAACTCACCGAAATAAGAGACATCATCGGGAATTAAGCAGAACGTCGACGACGGCAACTTCCGAAAAACAGCAACGCATAGTTGGTGCTCGAGAAGCTCGGCGGCGCCAGCAGAGTGAATAATTCTCAGAGAGGCGGCGAAGGAGTCTCCGTCTTCGACTCGGCTTCCCTTTGCGCTGTCTGGTGCTTCTTCTTCTTCGGCAAAGGCGCCAAACTGAGAACGACTACAAAACCAGCAACAGTACATCATCTTCCCCAACGCCGACGCTGTAATGGATTCACCAGAAACAACCAGATAATCAGTAACCATCCAGAATTATAGCCTTCTGTGCTTGTCTCTCGGTTGAGTGAGGATCGACAGAGTTATCAACAGTGGAATGTAAAAAACTCGTCCAGAAACCTGGCGGGATCAATCAGCCAGCATCGTCGGCAATATTCTGTTGTCTTTGGCCTCCAAAAATGAAACAACTCGTCTCGTCACTGGATGGTGAATTCTGGCAATGGAGCTAGCTGGCTGGCTGGTGTTTGGGTTGTTGCCCAACGGAATAACAGAGAGCTTACAGGCTATAATGAAATCGCAAGATGACCAGATGATAACAGCGGGCAATGGCAGTAATGCAGAAGATAATTTGAACCAGGAATCATAATCCAGTAGCAAAGGATGAAGAACAAAAATAAAAAACTAGAATCCTAAGCTATCTTTTTTGTCTTTTTTTTCTCTTTACAGAGAGCAGCAACAACTCTATCTAACCAAAAACAATGCACGAGAAAGCAATAAAAGGAGGAATTTTTTTTTCTAACCCTACATGGAGGAGAATAAAACCAAAAAAAACATAGTTGGAGTCCTGAAAATCAAAGCTCTGATACCATGTTGATTTTCAGGACTTCATGAATTTAGTTCATGGAGAAAAAGGGAAAGAAACTTATTGGGAGAAAACTAAAGGAAGAAGGGTTATGGACTTCGATTAACCCTCCCCTTGAAGCTCTATTTTTAGATTTATGAAAGTACTGTATTACAATAATACCCCTAAACTTAGGGTTTAGGGTTTAGGATTTTAACCCTAGAACTTTAACTTAATTACATCAATGCCATCTATATAAGATGACTATTTATTTACCATCCTACCATCAATGTATGTGGGCCTATGGGCCTTCTCCTTGATCTGTGAGCCTTGAGCCCGTTTTCTATATCTCTTAGATGCATGGGTCTTACTTGGTCTTATGGGCTTGGGCCCATCTTCTAATACACTTGGATATGTGAGCCTTCCTTGGTCATGTGGGCTTGGGCCCTGTCTTCCAACACTCCCCCTCAAGCTGGGGGTGAGAGAACAACATGAACTCCTTGTTTGTTGCAAATGATGTATAAAATCTTTGTATAAATTGGCACATCTTCCAATATACCTTCATCTTCCAACACTCCCCCTCATGCTGGTGCTCTCGTTCATGAGGCCCAGCTGGCATAATATCAGTGAGAGTAAACCACTCCTAGCTGCTAAGACACTACTCCATACTCAAATCTTAACTCATGCTGGATGTAGGGCACACTCTGTCTTCTGTAGGTAGTGTGTCTATCGGCATTGCTCTGAAATGTCAACCTCCACCACCGTGTCCCTCCACAAGACAACGACTCTCAAGTGGTAGAGTAATATATGACATTAATAGGGGGAAGTACCATAAATATAATAATAAGTTTCTCCATCATGGACTTCCAACACAAATATTTTTGATATTTTTGACGGGGATGGAGTTCCTCCGTCATAGACTCCCAGCACAAATAATTTTGATATTTTTTACGGGGATGAAGTTCCTTTGTCATGGAATTCCAACCGTTGACATTGATATTTTTTATGGGGTATTAAGTTCCTCCGTCATGGAATCCCAATGGCAAATTTTTGATATTTTTGACAGGGTAAAATAAATATTGGTATGAGGCCACCTCTTCTTCAATAATAATGTCTCATCAAAAGAGACACAATAGCAATAGCTGAAATGGGCTTGGGCCCATATAACACGAACCAAAATAATCCTTATAAAGTGACCCATGAAATGATCCAATGCACATATCTATACAGAATAATATGCTGACCAAGGAATAATCTGTCAATTCTTCAAAATAATAATCCAGCCGGAGAAAAAATTTACCAAGTCGTTCCAAATATGTATAAACTTGGGCACATATACCGATGCAAAAAATAAGTGGCTCGAGTCAGGTTGACCCGGACCGAGTTGGTCCAAGTTGACTCGGTAAGGAACAGAACAGTGGTTTGTTGGGTTGCTCTCGGCCTGGTCCGGGTTGGGCCGGAACAAGCACTGAACTGGCTGATCAATTAAATTTTTTAACTTCGAACAACCTTTAACCAAGAAATAGTGCTTCTTCCCCGCACCGAAGAGACGAAAAACTAGATCTTCGGAAGGAAATTTTTCGAATAAAAACCATCCAGTAGAGAGATCTTGAAGGCGAGACGGAAACAGAAACTCTCCAAAATAAGAGACATCACCGGGAATTAAGCAGAATGTCGACGACGACAACTTCCAAAAAACAGCAACACATAGCTGGCGATCAGGAAGCTCGGCGGCACCAGCAGAGTGAATAATTCTCATGGAGGCGGTGAATAGGGGTGGCTTCGAACCGAGCCGGTTCACAAGCCGGCTCGGTTCGACTCGGTATCGACTCGGTTCGATTCGTCATTTATCGAGCTCGAGCACCGAAATCGGCTCGTTTACCTTAACGAGCCGAGCTCGACCGAAGCTAGGTTCGGTTCGTCGGCTCGCAAGCAGGCTCGAAATGAGTCGGATCGGTATGAATCGGTAACTGGATCGCGAGCGAGAGCGAGGGGGGGAAAAATTTTTCCTCCCCCCTCGTCACCGCCGACCCTTCCCATCGGTTGTTGTCGCCACCTCTACCCCGTCGTAGCTGTTCGTCGGCGTCTATACCGCCGTCGCAGCTGCTCGCCGGCCGCCTCTGTGGCCGTCCGTTCGATTTCTTCCTCTCCTCGCCGTCGCCTCTGTTTCCGTCGCCGCCGCTTTCGTCGCCGTCGACTCCGTCGTGACCGTCATCCACGACGATAGGTCCTCCCCGGTGCCGTAACCCCCTTCCCTCCGCATCGTCTCGGCGGAAAACCAGAACAGGGGAGAAATAATCTCCCCCTTCCTCGCGAGATCATAAAATAAAAAAATAAAAAAACTTTTTCCTCTGGAAAAAATTTAAAATAAATTTTATAGAATAATTTTCTATAAACTATTAGTGTCTCATGTTTTTTAAACATTTTTCTAATTGAAATTTTTTATTAAAAATCATATAATTTTCTAAGTAAGATTTTTCGTACCAAGATGGGGTAGAAAACTGTAAAGAAAATTTTTGAATAAGTATTTAACAGTTGATGTTGTAATACTTTTAGCATGAAGCAATTTTCATTGCAATTTTGTGTTTGATATTTTATTTAATTAAAAATTTATCGATAAGTATAATAATATATTAGATTGATTATTAATTTTTATTTATTTCCCTAGAAGAGACAATAAAAGGTCCATTTAACTTTCCTAAGAAAATTTTAAAATATTTCCTATAATTTTCTAATAAGTCACTAATAGTAATAAGATTTTATTTAAAGGTTTTTTTGGGAATATGTATCATATGAAAAATATTTTTAGTTTTTCCTAGAATATAATTTTTTATCTAGGGCCACTAAGATTCAAAAATTACAAAACAAGCTAGACAACAATTGGAGTAAAAAATATTAATATTGGTGTATTTTAATCCATTATTGAAATTCAATCCTGAACCTCCCCTATCATTATATTTTTTTAAAATGTATGTATAATTTTATATATAATTTATTCAAAGCCACCCCTACGTGCGAGATCATAAACAAGGAAAAAAGAACTCTTTGTCCCTTCCTCATGGCTCTTCAATAAATTGAAAAGATATTTTAGTAGAAATACGTTTCTAGAGACTATTAGTGGTTTTTTAAATAAATGTTGAAAAGACATTTTTAATAGAAATATAGGGACCATTAGTGCCTCATATTTTTTCAAAATATTTTTCTAATTATAAATTCTTTTTAAAAAATCATATAATTTTCCAAGTAAGATTTTCTTGCCAAGATGGGTTAGAAAACCATATAGAAAAATTTTGAATAAGTATTTGATAGTTGATGATATAATACTTTGAGCATGAGGCAATTTTCATAGCAATTTTGTGTTTGACATTTTATGTGATTAAAAATTTATCGATAAGTATAATAATATATTAGATTAATTATTAATTTTTATTTATTTCCTTAGAAAAGGCAATAAGAGGTCCATTTAACTTTCCTAAGAAAAATTTAAAATATTTCTTGTAATTTTCTAGTAAGTTTGTAATAGTAATAGGATTTTATTTAAAGAATTTATAGTTTTTATTTGGGTGATTGTAAATTGATAGTGATATTTTATTTAATTTTGTTGTGTTTGATTATTGTATGGAGTTTATTTATAATGTTATGCAGTGTATGGAGTGTTTAGATTATTTTATGGAGTGTATAAACAATTTCATGAAGTGTTTATGGAATGTATAGACAATTTTATGGAGTGTTTATGCAAATATTATGTATATTGATTATGCCCAATTTTAAGTAGAGGTCATGCCGAATTTTATATAAGTATTATATATATAGATTATGCTCAATTTTAAGTAGAGGTTATGCCCAATCTTATACACATATTATATATATAAGTTATGCCCAATTTTATGTAAAATGTATGCATAATTTTATATACATTTTATTCGATATATATTTTTTGAAAAGTTTTAAATGTATGTTGAGGCTCGAGCTCAGCTCGAAGCTCGGCTCGAACTCGTTGGGCTGGAGCTCGATAACAATTTTAGGCTCGAGACGAGGCTCGGCTCGAAATATTTAAATCAAGCTCGACTCGAACATAAGCAGGTTCGGGCTCGGCTCGGCTCGACTCGATGCCACCCCTTGGTGAAGAAGTCTACGTCTTCGACTCAGCTTCCCTTTCCGCTTCCTTCTTTGGCAAAGGCACCAAACCGAGAACGACTACAAAACCAGCAGCAGTACATCATCTTCCCCGACACTGACGCTGTAATGGATTCACCGGAAACAATCAGATAATCAGTAACCATCCAGAATTATAGCCTTCTGTGCTTGTCTCTCGGTAGAGTGAGGATAGACAGAGTTATCGGCACCGGAATATTAAAAACTCATCCAGAAACGACAACAAAGCTGGTGGGATCAATCATCTAGCATCATCGCCAATATTATGTTGTCTTTGGCCTCCAAAAATGAAACAACTCGTCTCATCACTGGAAGGTGAATTCCGGCAATGGAGCTGGCTGGCAGGCTGGTGTTTGGGATGTTGCCCAGCGGAATAACAGAGAGCTTATCGGCTATAATGAAATCGCAAGATGACCGGATGATAACAACGTGCAGTGGTAGTAATGGAGAAGATAATTTGAACCAGGAATCATAATCCAACAGCAAAGGATGAAGAGCAAAAATAAAAAACTGAATCCTAAGCTATGTTTTTTGTCTTTTTTTTCTCTTTACGGAGAGCAGCAACAACTCTATCTAACCAAAAACAATGCACGAGAAAAAAAAAATCTAACCCTACATGGAGGAGAATGAAACCGGAAAAACCATAGTCGTAGTCCTGAAAATCAAACCTCTGATACAATGTTGATTTTCAGGACTATATGAATTTAGTTCATGGAGAAAAAGTAAAAGAAACCCATTGAGAGAAAACTAGACGAAGAAGAGTTATGGACTTGATGATTAACTCTCCCCCTGAAGCTCTATTTATAGATTTATGAAACTACTGTATTACAATAATACCCCTAAACTTAGGGTTTAGAATTTAGGATTTTAACCCTGGAACTTTAACTCAACTACATCAATGCATCTCTATGAGATGACTCTTTATTTACCATCTTGCCATCAATGTATGTGGGCCTATGGGCCTTCTCCTTGATCTGTGGGCCTTGAGCCTATCTTCTATATCTCTTATATTCATGGGTCTTCCTTGGTCTTATGGGCTTGGGCCCATCTTCTAATACACTTGGATATGTCAGCCTTCCTTGGTCGTGTGGGCTTGGGCCCTGTCTTCCAACACATGAAAAGATAACACAATCTCCTAAAAGTCTAATATGAGTTGAACTATAACAATAACATGAATATAAAGGAGGAGGCCAGCTCATAGTCTTATCCTTGTGGGTCCCACATGATCTTCCAGCTCATGTTGATAAGATTACCAACTCGTGGTATCTTTGTGGTTCCCAGTTAATCTTCATATCTTCTAACAAAATTCAGCTTGTCCTTTTATTTTCTTAACTCATGCTAGCTTGGGTGAGGACTCTTCTTGGTATCATACGTCCTCAAGGTGGGTCCCACCAGCTCACGCATCATGGTGGGTCTCACATTGTAACCGATTGTAAACTCTTTTAGTTTTTATATATTAGATTTTGCAATCATAGAAAAAAGGGGGTGGAGGATTTTTAACTGAGTGTTGACTCCCAATCCATCAATAATTTCTTACAAAAATAAAACCAATTACACATGAGTGATCGATCAATCACTTTACAGTGATCTACGATTGTTAAGTCAGCATTTTGTAAATGGGCAAAAAATGGCTTGTTCGGCTCGGGTAAATATCCCATTGCATGTTCACTTTAGAATTTAATGAGCATTTATTGTACTCCTTGAATGTTTTTGATCCTTAGGTCATTTGCATCTTCAACATCTTTCATGCATGCATATCCGTATTTTAAACATGTTAGGAACAATTAGAAATCTCTTTTTGATATAATTCTAAGCTATTAGGAGTTGTACTAGTGGTATTTCCCAAACATGGATAACAAAAATTTGGTGTTCATTTGTGGTGTGTGAATAAATTTTTTTACATACATTTATTATTGTTTGAAATTATTTGCATACAAAAACTCTAAAATTTTCATTTTGTTGTGATCAATTTGCCTTATATGTTTGTTTATGAGAAAAAAATGGGTATGAGAAAACTCAAGTTTGGATTTATAAAGGAAAATTGAACATCTAAAATGGAAATTCTTAAATGCAGAGGGAAATAATTCCAAAAAGTCTCTATAATTTTTAGGGATTGTAAACTCTTTTAGTTTTTATATATTAGGTTTTGAAATCATTAGAAATAGGGGGCGGGAGATTTTTAACTGAGTGTTGACTCCCAATCATAAGCCATTTCTTTAAAAAATATAGCCCGTTACGCATGATTGATCGATCAATCGCTTTACAATGATCTATGATTGTTAGGTCAACGTTTTCTAAATGGGCTCAAAATGGCTTGTCCAACTGTAGTAAATATCCCACCACATGTTCACTTGGGAATTTAATGAGCATTTTCTTTACTCCTTGAAAGTTTTGGATCCTTAGGTCATTTGTATCTTGAACATGTTTCATTAATGCATATCCATATTAAAAACATGTTAAGATCAATTGGAAATCTCTTTCTTCTGAAATTGCAAGCTACAAGGGGTTGTACTAGTGGAATTTCCAAAATGTGTTAACAAAACTTTTGTGTTCATTCATGGTATCTGAATAAATTATTTTACTTACATTTATTATTGTTTTAAATTTTTTGCATAAAAAAATTCTAAAATTTTCATTTTGTTATGATCTATTTGCCATATTTGTTTCTATATGTGAAAAAATGGAGAGAGAAAACTCAAGTTTGGATTTGAAAAAAAAAGTTGAGCATCAAAAGAGGAAATTCAAAAATGCAGAGATAGATAATTCCAAAAAGTCTACGTATTTTTTAGGGATTGTAAACTCTTTTAGTTTTTAAGTAATAGATTTTGCTATCATTGAAAAAGAGGGGCGGAGAATTTTTAACTGAGTCAACGGGGCGGGGAATTTTTAACTGAGTGTTGAATCCCAATCCAAAATTAATATCTTACAAAACTATAGCCAGTTATGCATGATTGAATGATCAATCACTTTACAATGATATATGATTATTAGGTCAGATTTTGTAAATGCGAAAAAAATGGCTTGTTCCGCTCGGGTAAATTTCCCACCGCACGTTCACTTGAGAATTTAATGAGCATTTGTTTTACTCCTTGAACGTTTTGGATCATTAGGTCATTTGCATCTTCAACATGTTTCAAACATGCATATCCATATTTAAAAGATGTTAGAATTAATTGGAAATCTCTTTCTTCTAAAATTCAAAGCTATTAGGGGTTGTACTAGTAAAATTTTCCAAACGTGGATAACAAAACCTTGGTGTTCATTGATCGTGTGTGAATAATTTTCTTTACTTACATTTGTTATTGTTTTTAATTATTTGCATACAAAAACTCAAAAATTTTCATATTTTGGTGATGTATTTGCCTCCTATGTTTGTTTATGAGAAAAAAAAGCGAGTGAAAAAACTAAAGTTTGGATTTTAAAAGGAAAATTGAACATCAAAAATGGAAATTCACAAAAGTAGAGAGAGATAATTCCAAAAATTCTCTGTAATTTTAGTGATTTTAAAATCTTTTAGTTTTTATATACTAGATTTTGCTATCATCGAAAATGGAGGTGGGAGATTTTTATCTGAGTGTTGACTCCCAATCCATAAATCATTTCTTTAAAAAATATAGCCAATTACACTTGATTGATCGATCAATCACTTTACAATGATCTATGATTGTTAGGTCAGGATTTTGTTAATGGGAAAAACATTGGTTGTTCGGCTCGTGTAAATACCCCATTGTACGTTCACTTGAGAATTTAATGAGCATTTGTTTTACTCCTTGAATGTTTTGGATCCTTAGGTCATTTCCATCATGAACATGTTCATGCATGCATATGCATATTTAAAACATGTTAGGATCAATTGGAAATCTCATTCTTCTAAAATTCCAAGCTATTAGGGGTTATACTAGTGGAATTCTCAAACGTGGACAACGAAACATTGGTGTTCTTTCATGGTGTGTGAATAAATTTTCTTTACTTACATTTGTTATAGTTTTTAATTTTTTGCATAAAAAAACATTAAAATTTTCATATTGTTATGATCTATTTGCCTTATCTGTTAATTTATGAGCAAAAAATGGAGAGAGAAAACTCAAGTTTGGATTTAAAAACAAAAATCTAACATCTAAAATGGAAATTAACAAATGTAGAGAGTGATAATTCCAAAAAGTCTCTGGAATTTTTAGGGATTGTACACACTTTTAGTTTTTATATATTTGATTTTGCTATCATCGAAAAAGGGGGGTGGGGGATTCTTAACTCAGTGTTTACTCCCAATCCATAAGTAATTTCTTACAAAAATGTAGCCCGTTACACATGATTGATCGATCAATCACTTTACAATGATTTATGATTGTTAGGTCAATTTTTTGTAAATGGGCAAAAACTGACTTGTTCGGCTCGGGTAAATATCCCACCGCACTTTCACTTAAGAATTTAATGAGCATTTGATGTACTCCTTGAATGCTTTCAATCCTTAGGTCATTTTCATCTTGAACATGTTTCATGGATGTATATTTGTATTTAAAACATGTTAGGATCAATTAGAAATATCTTTCTTGTAAAATTCCAAGCTATTAAGGGTTGTACAAGTGGAATTTCCCAACCATGGATAACAAAACATTGGAGTTCAATTGTGGTGTGTGAATAAATTTTTTTTACAAACATTTATTATTGTTTTTAATTTTTTGCATACAAAAACTCTAAAATTTTTATTTTGTTGTGATCTATTTGCCTTATAAGTTTGTTTATGAGAAAAAAAGGGAGAGAGAAAACTCAAGTTTGGATTTAGTAAGGAAAATTGAACATCTAAAATGGAAATTTACAAATGCAAGAAGAGATAATTACAAAAAGTCTGTATAATTTTTAGGGATTGTAAATATTTTTAGTTTTTATATATTAGGTTTCACAATCATCCAAAATGGGGGGCGGGGGATTTTTAATTGAGTGTTGACTCCCAATCCATAAGTCATTTCTTTAAAAAATTTAGCCCGTTACGCATGATTGATCGATCAATCACTTTATAATGATCTATGATTGTTAGGTGAGCTTTTTGTAAATGGGAAAAAAATGGCTTGTTCGGCTTGGGTAAATACCCCACCTCACGTTCACTTGATAATTTAATGAGCATTTGTCATACTCTTTGAAAGTTTTAGATGGCATCTTCAACATGTTGATGCATGCATATCCATTTATCAAACATGTTAGGATCAATTGGAAATCTCTTTCTTCAAAAATTCAAAGCTATTAGGGGTTGTACTAGTGGAATTCCCCAACCGTGGATAACAAAACTTTGGTGTACATTCTTGGCGTGTGAATAAATTTTCTTTACTTACATTTGTTATAGTTTTTAATTTTTTGCATAAAAAAACTCTAAAATTTTCATTTTGTTGTGATCTATTTGCCTTTTCTATTTGTTTACAAGAAAAAAAGGGAGAGAGAAAACTCAAGTTTGGATTTAAAAAAAATTGAACATCTAAAATGGAAAAGAGAGATTATTCCAAAATGTCTATGTAATTTTTAGGGATTGTAAACTCTTTTAGTTTTTATATATTAGATTTTGCTATCATCGAAAAAGGGGGTAAGGGATTCTTAACTGACTATTTACTCCCAATCCATAAGTCATTTCTTTCAAAAATATAGTATGTTATACATAATTGATAGATCAAACACCTTTCAATGACCTATGATTGTTAGGTCAACTATTTGTAAACAGGCAAAAAATGGCATGTTCGGTTCAGATAATTATCCCACCGCACGTTCACTTGAGAATTTAATGAGCATCTGTTTTTACTCCAATAAAGTTTTGTATCCTTAGATCATTTGCATCTTGAACAAGTTTCATGCATGCATATATGAATTTATAATAGGTTAGGATCTATTGGAAATCTCTTTCTTTTAAAATTCCAAGCTATTAGTGGTTGTACTAGTGGAATTTCCAAACCATGGATAACGAAACATTGGAGTCCATTCATGGTGTGTGAATAATTTTTTTTACTTACATTTATTATAGTTTTTAATTTTTTTCATACAAAAACTCTAAATATTTTATTTTGTTGCTATGTATGTACCTTATCAGTTTGTTTATGAGAAAAAAAGGGAGAGGGAAAAATCAAGTTTGGATTTAGAAAGGAAAATTGAACATTTAAAAGTCAAATTTAAAAATGAAGAGGGAGATAATTCCAAAAAGTATATGCAATTTTTAGGGATTTTAAACTATTTTTTTATATATTATATTTTGCTATCATCGAAAAAGGGTGATGGGGAAATTTTACCTGAGTGTTTACACCCAATCTATAAGTCATTTTTTTAAAAAAATATAGCCCGTTACACTTGATTGATTGATCAATCACTTTACAATGATCTATGATTGTTTGGCCAGCTTTTTCTAAATGGGAAAAAAATGGCTTGTTCGTGTCGAGTAAATATCCCACTGCACGTTCACTAGAGAATTTAATGAGCATTTTTTGTATTCCTTAAATGTTTCGGATCCTTAGGTCATTTGCATCTTCAAAATGTTTCATGCATGCATATCCATATTTAAAACAAGTTAGGATAAATTGGAAATATCTTTCTTCTAAAATTCCAAGCAATTAGGGTTGTCTTAGTGGAATTTCTCAAATGTGGATAAAAAAACTTCGGTATTCATTCATGGTGTGTGAATAAATTTTCTTTACTTACATTTATTATTGTTTTTTATTTTTTGCATCCAAAAACTCTAAATTTTTTATTTTGCTATGATCTTTTTGCCTTAGCTGTTTATTTATGTGAAAAAAGGGAGAGAGAAAACTCAAGTTTGGATTTGAAATAAAAAATTGAACATCTAAAGTGGAAATTCACAAATTCTGGGAGAGATAATTCCAAAAAGCCTTTGTAATTTTTAGGGATTTTAAACTCTTTTAGTTTTTATATATTAGATTTTGCTATCATCGAAAATGAGGGGGCGGGGGATTTTTAAGTAAGTGTTTATTCCCAATTCAGAAATACATTCTTACAAAAATATAGCCAGTCACGCATGATTTATTGATCAATCACTTTACAATGATCTTTGATTGTTACGTTAGCTTTTGTAGATATGCAAAAACATCACTTGTTCGGCTCTGGTAAATATCCCACCGAACGTTCACTTGAGAATATAATGAGCATTTGTTGTACTCCTTGGACGTTTTTTATCTTTAGGTCATTTGCATCTTCAATATGTTTCATGCATGCATATCCGCATTTAAAACATGTTAGGATCAATTAGAAATCTCTTTCTTATAAAACTCCAAGCTATTAGGGCTTGCACTGGTGGAATTTCCCAAACAAGGACAACAACACTTTGGTGTTCATTAGTGGTGTGTGAATAAATTTTTTTTACATACATTTTTTTTTAATTATTTGCATACAAAAACTGTAAAATTTTCATTTTGTTGTGATCTGTTTGCCTTATATGTTTGTTTATGAGAAAAAAAATGGAGTTAGAAAAGTCAAGTTTGGATTTTAAAAGGAAAATTGAACATCTAAAATAGAAATTCACAAATGCAGAGAGAGATAATTCCAAAAACTCTCTGTAATTTTTAGGGATTGTAAACCTTTTTAGTTTTTACATATTAGGTTCGTAATCATACGAAATGGGGGGATGGGGAATTTTTAATTGAGTGTTGAATCCCAATGCTTAAGTCATTTATTTAAAAAATATAGCCCGTTATGCATTATTGATTGATCAAACACTTTACAATGATCTATGATTGTTATGCCAACTTTTTGTAAATAGGCAAAAAATGGCTTGTTCAACTCGGTTAAATATCTCACCGCACATTCACTTGAAAATTAAATGGGCATATATTGTACTCCTCGAAAGTTTTGGATCCTTAGGTCATTGGCATCTTGAACATGTTTCATACATGCATATCCATATTTAAAACATGTTAGGATCAATTGGAAATCTCTTTGTTCTAAAATTCCAAGTTATTAGGGGTTGTACTAGTGAAATTTCCCAACCGTGGATAACAAAACTTTGGTGTTCATTCATTGTGTGTGAATAAATTTTCTTTAGTTACATTTATTATAGTATTTAATTTTTGCATCCAAAAACTCTACAATTTTTAATTTGTTGGTATCTATTTGCCTTATCTTTTTGTTTGTTTATGACAAAAAAAGGGAGAGGGAAAACTCAAGTTTGGATTTAAAAAAAAATTGAACATCTAAAATGGAAATTCAAAAATGTAGAGAGAGATAATTCCAAAAGATCTCTGCAATTTTAAGGGATTGTAAACTCATTTAGTTTTTTATATTAGATTTTTTTATCACCGAAAAGGGGGACGAAGGAATTTATACTGAGTGTTTACTCCCAATCTTTAAGTCATTTCTTTCAATAATATAGCCCGTTACACATGATTGATCCATCAATCACTTTACAATGATCTATGATTGTTTGGTCAACTTATTGTAAATGGCGAAAAAATGGCTTGTTCGGCTCAGGTAAATATCCCACCGCACTTCACTTGAGAATTTAATGAGCATTTGTCATACTCCTAGAAAGTTTTGGATACTTAGGTCATTTTCATCTTGAAAATGTTTCATGCATGCATATCCATATTTAAAACATGTTAGGATCAATTGGAAATCTCTTTCTTCTAAAATCTCAAGCTATTAGGGGTTGTACTAGTGGAATTTCCCCAACGTGGATAACAAAACTTTGGTGTTCCTTCATTGCATGTAAATAAATTTTCTTTACTTACATTTATTATAGTTTTTTTTATTTTTTCATTTTTATATATTAGATTTTTCTATCATCGAAAAAGAGGGGCAGAGGATTTTTAACTAAGTGTTGACGTCCAATCCATAAGTAATTGTTTTCAAACATATAACCAATTTCACATGATTGATTGATCAATCACTTTACAATTATCTATGATTGTATGGTCAACTTTTGTAAATGCACAAAAAATGGCTTGTTCGGCCTAGGTAAATATCCCATCGCATGTTCACTTGAGAAGTTAATGAGCATTTGTTGTTCTCCTTGAACGTTTTGGATCCTTAGGTCATTTGCATCTTCAACATGTTTCATACATGCATATCCATATTTAAAACATGTCAGGATCAATTGGAAATCTCTTTCTTCTAAAATTCCAAGCTATTAGGGGTTGTACTTAGTGGAATTTCCCAAACGTGGATAACAAAACTTTGGTATTCATTCATCGTGTGTGAATAAATTTTATTTACTTACATTTTTTTATTTTTTTATTTTTTGTGTACAAAAAATCTAAAATTTTCATTTAGTTTTGATCTATTTGCCTTATGTTTTTGTTTATGAGAAGAAAAGGGAGAGAGAAAATTGAAGTTTGCATTTAAAAACGAAAATTGAACATCTCAAATGGAAATTTACAAATGCGAAGAGAGATAATTCCAAAAACTCTCTATCATTTTTAATTTTTATATATTAGATTTTGCCATCATTGAAAAAAGCGGGTGGGGGATTTTTAACTGAGTGTTGACTCCCAATCCATAAGTCATTTATATAGAAAATATAGCCCATTACACATGATTGATCGATCAATTACTTTAAAATGATCTATGATTGTTAGGTCAATTATTTATCAATGGGCAAAATATTACTTGTTCTACTCGGGTAAATATCCCACTACACGTTCACTTGAGAATTTAATGAGCATTTGCTGTACATCTTGAACGTTTTGGATCCTTAGGTCATATGCACCTTCAACAAGTTTCATCCATGCATATCCATATTTAAAAACTGTTAGGATCAATTTGAAATCGCTCTCTTATAAGATTCCAAGCTATTAGGGGGTTGTACTAGTGGAATTTCCCAAGCAAGGATAACAAAACTTTGGTGTTCATTTGTGGTTTGTGAATAAATTATCTTTACTTACATTGATTTTATTTTTTTATTTTTTTGCAAACAAAACTCTAAAATTTTCATTTTTTTTGTGATCTATTTGCTTTATTTGTTTGTTTATGAGAAAAAAGAGGGAGAGAGAAAACTCAAGTTTGGATTTAAAAACCAAAATTGAACATCTATAATGGAAATCCACAAATGCATAGAGAGATAATTCCAAAAGTCTCTTTAATTTTTAGGGATTGCAAGCTCTTTTACTTTTGATATATTGGTTTTGCAATCGTTAGAAATGGCGGACTGTGGGTTTTTAACGCAGTATTGTCTCCTACTCCATAAGTCATTTCTTTAAAAAAATATAACCTGTTAGGCATGATTGATCAATCAATCACTTTTCAATGATCTATGATTGTCAGGACAACTTTTTGTAAATGGGAAAAAAATGACTTTTTCAGCTCAGGTAAATATCTCACTGCACATTCACTTGAGAATTTAATTAGCATTTATCAAACTCCTCAAAAGTTTTGGATCCTTTGGTCTTTGGCATCTTCAACATGTTCATGCATGCATATCCATATTTAAAACATGTTAGGATCAATTGGAAATCTCTTTCTAAAATTTCAAGCTATTAGGGGTTGTACTATTGGAATTTCCCAACCGTGGATAACAAAACTTTGCTGTTCATTCATGGTGTGTGAATAAATTTTCTTTACTTATATTTATTATTGTTTTTAATTTTATGCATACAAAAACTCTAAAATTTTTATTTTGTTGTGATCAATTTTCCTTATCTTGTTGTTTATGAGAAAAAAAGAGAGAGGGAAAATCAAGTTTGGATTTAAAAAATAAAATTGAACACCTAAAATGGAAATTCACATATACAGAGAGATATAATTCAAAAATGTCTCTGTAATTTATAGGGGTTGTAAACTCTTTTATTTTTTATATATTAGATATTAGTATCATCGAAAAACGGGGGTGGAGGATTTTTAACTGAGTGTTTACTCCCAATCATTATGTTATTTCTTTAAATTATATAGCTCGTTACACATTATTGATCGATCAATCACTTTTCAATGATCTATGATTGTTAGGTCAACTTTTTGTAAATAGGAAAAAAAGGGCTTGATCGGCTCGGGTAAATATCCCAACGCACATTCACATCAAAATTTAATGAGCATCTGTTGTTCTCCATGAAAGTTTTGAATCCTTAGGTCATTTGCATTTTGAACATGTTTCATGCATGCATATCCGTATTTATAACATGTTAGGATCAATTGGAAATCTCTTTCTTTTAAAATTCCAAGCTATTAGTGGTTGTACTAGTGAAATTTCCCAACCGTGGATAACAAAACCTTAGTGTTCATTTATGGTGTGTGAATAAATTTTCTTTACTTACATTTATTATAGTATTTAATTTTTTTCATACAAAAACTCTTCTATTTTTAATTTGTTGATATCTATTTGCTTTATCTTTTTGTTTGTTTATGAGAAAAAAAGGGAGAGGAAAAACTCAAGTTTGGATTTAAAAACAAAAATTGAACATCTTAAATGGAAATTCAAAAAGGTAGAGAGAGATAATTCCAAAAGATATCTGCAATTTTAAGGGATTGTAAACTCATTTAGTTTTTATATATTAGATTTTTCTATCATCGAAAAAGGGGGACGACAAAATTTATACTGAGTGTTTACTCCCAATCCATAAGTCATTTATTTCAATAATATAGCCCGTTACACATGATTGATCGACCAATCACTTTACAATGATCTATGATTGTTTGGTCAACTTATTGTAAATGGCCAAAAATGGCTTGTTCGGCTCGGGTAAATATCCCACCGCACTTCACTTGAGAATTTAATTAGCATTTGTCATACTCCTTGAAAATTTTGGATCCTTAGGTCATTTGCATCTTGAAAATGTTTCATGCATGAATATCCATATTTAAAACATATTAGGATCAATTGGAAATCTCTTTCTTCTAAAATTCCAAGCTTTTAGGGGTTGTACTAGTGAAATTTCCCAAACGTGGATAACAAAACTTTGGTGTTCCTTCATTGTGTGTAAATAAATTTTCTTTACTTACATTTATTATAGTTTTTAATTTTTTGGATACAAAAACAATAAAATTTTCATTTTGTTATGATCTATTTGTACTATCTTTTTGTTTATGAGAAAAAAAAAGGAGAGAGAAAACTCAAGTTTGGATTTAAAAACAAAAATTTAACATATAAGATGGAAATTCAAAAATGCAGAGAGTGATAATTCCACAAAGTCTCTGTACTTTTTAGGGATTGTAAACTCTTTTAGTTTTTATATATAGGATTTTGCTATCATCGAAAAAGAGGGGCGAGGGATTTTTAACTGAGTGTTGACTCTCAATCCTTAAGTTTTTTTTTTTTCAAAAATAGAGCCCATTTCACAAGATTGATTGATCATTCACTTTAAAATGATCTATGATTGTTTGGTCAACTTTTGTAAATGCGCAAAAAATGGCTTGTTCGGCCTGGGTAAATATCCCACGACACGTTCACTTGAGAAGATAATGAGCATTTATTGTTCTCCTTGAACTTTTTGGATCCTTAGGTCATTTGCATCTTCAACATGTTTCATACATGCATATCCATATTTAAAACATGTCAGGATCAATTGGAAATCTATTTCTTCTAAAATTCTAAGCTATTAGGGGTTGTACTTAGTGGAATTTCCCAAATGGATAACAAAACTTTGGTATTCATTCATCGTGTGTGAATAAATTTTCTTTACTTACATTTTTTTTTAGTTTTAAATTTTTTGAGTACAAAAACTCTAAAATTTTCATTTTGTTACGATCTATTTGCCTTATTTTTTAGTTTATGAGAAAAAAAGGAGAGAGAAAACTGAAGTTTGCATTTAAAAACGAATATTCAACATCTAAAATGGAAATTTACAAATGCTGAGAGAGATAATTCCAAAAACTCTCTATAATTTTTAGGGATTGTAAACTCTTTTAGTTATTATATATTAGATTTTTCCATCATCGAAAAAAGGGGGTGGGGGATTTTTAACTGAGTGTTGACTCCCAATCCATAAGTCATTTATATAAAAAATATAGCCCGTTACACATAATTGATCGATCAATCACTTTAGAATGGTGTATGATTCTTAGGTCAATTATTTATCAATGGGCAAAAATATTACTTGTTCGGCTCGGGTAAATATCCCATCGCACGTTCACTTGAGAATTTAATGAGCATTTGTTGTACATCATGAACATTTTGGATCCTTAGGTCATATGCACGTTCAATATGTTTCATGCATGCAAATCCATATTTAAAACATGTTAGGATCAATTTGAAATTGCTCTCTTATAAAACTCCAAGCAATTAGGGATTGTACTAGTGGAATTTCCCAAGAAAGGATAACAAAACTTTGGTGTTCATTTTTGGTATGTGAATAAATTATATTTACTTACATTGATTATTTTTTTATTTTTTTGAAAACAAAACTCTTAAATTTTCATTTTTTTGAGATCTGTTTGTTTATGAGAAAAAAAGAGGGAGAGGGAAAACTCAAGTTTGGATTTAAAAACCAAAATTGAACATCTAAAATGGAAATTAACAAATGCATAGAGAGATAATTCCAAAAAGTCTCTTTAATTTTTAGGGATTGCAAGCTCTTTTACTTTTGATATATTAGGTCTTCCAATCATCATAAATGGTGGGAACGAGTTTTTTTAACTCAGGATTGACTCCCAATCCATAAGTCATTTCTTTAAAAAATATAGCATGTTAGGCATGATTGATCAATCAATCACTTTTCAATGATCTATGATTGTTAGGTCAACTTTTTGTAAATAGGAAAAAATGGCTTTTTCAGCTTGGGTAAATAACCCACCGCACATTCACTTGAGAATTTAATTAGCATTTGTCATACTCCTCAAAAGTTTTGGATATGATCTATGATTATTAGGTTAGCTTTTTGTAAATGGGAAAAAAATGGCTTTTTCAACTTGGGTAAATAACCCACCGCACATTCACTTGAGAATTTAATTAACATTTGTCATACTCCTCAAAAGTTTTGGATCCTTTGGTCTTTGGCATCTTCTACATGTTCATGCATGCATATCCTTATTTAAAACATGTTAGGATCAATTGGAAATCTCATTCTAAAATTTCAAGCTATTAGGGGTTGTACTAGTGGAATTTCCCAACCGTGGATAACAAAACTTTGGTGTTCATTCATGGTGTGTAAATAAATTTTCTTTACTTATATTCATTATTGTTTTTTATTTTTTGCATACTAAAACTCTAGAATTTTCATTTTGTTGTGATCAATTTTCTTTATCTGGTTGTTTATGAGAAAAAAAAGGGAGAGAGAAAACTCAAGTTAGGATATAAAAACAAAAATTGAAGACCTAAAATGGAAATTCACAAATACAGAGAGATATCATTCCAAAATGTCTTTGTAATTTTTAAGGGTTGCATACTCTTTTAGTTTTTATATATTAGATATTGCTATCATCGAAAAAGGGGAGTGGCGAATTTTTAACTAAGTGTTTACTCCCAATCATTATGTTATTTCTTTCAAATATATAGCCCATTACGCATTATTGATCGATCAATCACTTTTCAATGATCTATGATTGTTCGGTCAACTTTTTATAAATAGGAGCAAAAAGGGCTTGATCGGCTAGGGTAAATATCCCAACACACGTTCACATCAAAATTTAATGAGCATCTGTTGTACTCCATGAAAGTTTTGAATCCTTAGGTCATTTGCATCTTGAATGTGTTTCATGCATGCATATCCGTATTTATAACATGTTAGGATCAATTGCAAATCTCTTTCTTTTAAAATTCCAAGCTATTAGTGGTTGTACTAGTGGAATTTCCCAACCGTGGATAACAAAACCTTGGTGTCCATTCATGGTGTGTGAATAAATTTCCTTTACTTTAATTTATTATATTATTTAATTTTTTGCATACAAAAACTTTACAATTTTAATTTTTTGGTATCTATTTTCCTTATGTTTTTGTTTGTATATGAGAGAAAAAGGGAGAGGAAAAACTCAAGTTTGGATTTAAAAAAAAAAAATTGAACATCTAATGTGGAAATTAACAAATGCAGAGTGAGATAATTCCAAAATGTCTCTGTAATTTTTAGAGATTGTAAACACTATTAATTTTTATATATTAGATTTTGCTATCATCGAAAAAGAGGGGCATGGATTTTTAACTGAGAGTTGACTCCCAATCTATAAGTACTTTCTTACAAAAATATAGCCTGTTACGCATGATTGTTTGATCAATCACTTTACAATGATCTATGATTGGTGGGTCAGCTTTTTGTAAATGCGAAAAAATGGATTGTTCGGCTCGGGTAAATATCCCCCTGCACGTTCACTTGAGAATTTAATGGGCATTTGTTGTACTCTTGAACGTTTTGGATCCTTGGGTAATTTGCATTTTCAACATGTTTCATGCATGCATATCCATATTTAAAACATATTAGAATGAATTGGAAATCTCTTTCTTTTAAAATTCCAAGCTATTAGGGGTTGCACTAGTGGAATTTAACAAATGATGATAACAAATCTTCCGTGTTCATTCATCGTGTGTGAATAAATTTTCTTTACATACATTTATTATAGTTTTCAATTTTCTTCATACAAAAACTCTTAAATTTTTATTTTGCTAGGATCTATTTGCCTTATCTGTTTGTTTATGAGAAATAAAGGGAGAGAGAATACTCAAGTTTGGATTTAAAAAAGAAAATTGAACATTTAAAAGGGAAATTCACAAATGCAGAGAGAGATAATTCCAAAAAATCTCTGTAATATTTAGGGATAGTAAACACTGCTAGTTTTTATGTATTAGATTTTGCTATCATCGAAAAAGGGGGTGGGAGATTTTTAACATAGTGTTGACTCCCAATCCATAAGTCAGTTCTTTCAAAAATATAGCCGGTTACGCATGTTTGTTCGATCATTCACTCTTCAATGATCTATGACTTGTTCGACTCGGTTAAATATCCCACCTCGCATTCACTTGAGAATTTAATCTGTATTTGTTGTACTTCATGAAAGTTTTAGATCTTTGGGTCATTTGCATCTTGAACATGTTTTATGCATGCATATCCATATTTAAAACATGTTAGGATCAATTGGAAATATCTTTCTTCTAAAATTCAAAGCTATTAGGGGTTGTACTAGTGGAATTTCCCATCTATGGATAACAAAACTTTGGTGTTCATTAATGGTGTGTGAATAAATTTTCTTTAATCACATTTATTATAGTTTTTAATATTTTGTGTAAAAAAACTCTAAAATTTTCATTTTGTTGTTATCTATTTGCCTTATTAGCTTGTTTATGAGAAAAAAAAGTGGCGAGAAAACTCAAGTTTAGATTTAAAAACAAAAAATGAACATCTAAATTGGAATTTCACAAATAAATAGAGTGATAATTCCAAAAAATCTCTGCAAATTTTAGGGATTGTAAACTCTTTTATTTTTTATATATTAGATTTTGCTATCATAAAAAAAGGGGGACAATGGAATTGTTACTGAGTGTTTACTCCCAATCCATAAGTCATTTCTTTCAAAAAAAATAACCCGTTACACATGATTGATTGATCAATTAGTTTACAATGATCTATGATTGTTTGGTAAGCATTTTGTAAATGGGCAAAAAATGGCTTGTACGGCTCGGGTAAATATCCCACCGCACGTTCACTTGAAAATTTAATGAGCATTTGTTGTACTCCCTTAAAGTTTTGGATCCTTAAGTCATTTGCATCTTGAAAAAGTTTCATGCATGCATATCCATATTTAAAACATGTTAGGATCATTCGGAAATCTCTTTCTTCTAAAATTCCAAACTATTAAGGGTTGTACTAGTGGAATTTCCCAAATATGGATAACAAAACTTTGGCATTCATTCATGGTGTGTGAATAAATTTTCTTTACTTACATTTATTATTGTTTTAAATTTTTTCCATACAAAAACTATAAAATTTTCATTTTGTTATAATCTTTTTGCCTTATCTGTTTGTTTATGTGAAAAAAGGGACAGAGAGAACTCAAGTTCGGATTTAAAAAAAAAATTGAACATCTAAAGGGGAAATTAAAAAATGTAGAGAGGATGATTCCAAAAAGTCTTTGTTATTTTTAGGGATTGTAAACTTTTATTAGATTTTTCTATCATCGAAAAATAGGGGTTGGCATTTTTAATTGAGTAATGACTCACAATCCATATGTATTTTCTTACAAAAATATTGCCAGTTATGCATGATTGATTGATCAATCACTTGCAATGATCTATGATTGGTAGGTCAGCCTTTTGTAAATGTGCAAAAAATGGATTGTTCGGCTCGGGTATATATCCCCCCGCCCGCACACTTGAGAATGTAATGAGCATTTGTTGTACTCTTTGAACGTTTTGGATCCTTGGGTAATTTATATTTTCTACTTGTTTCACGCATGCATATCATATTTAAAACATGTTAAAGTGAATTGGAAATCTCTTTCTTATAAAATTCCAAGCTATTAGGGGTTGAACTTGTAGAATTCGCCAAATGTGGATAACAAATCTTTCATGTTCATTCATCGTGTGTGAATAAATTTTCTTTGCATACATTTATTATAGTTTTCAATTTTTTTCATACAAAAACTCTAAAATTTTCATTTTGTTAGGATCTATTTGCCTTATCTGTTTGTTTATGAGAAAAAAGGGGGAGACAATACTCAAGTTTGAATTTTGAAAAGAAAATTTAACATTTAAAAAAGAAGTTCACAAATACAGAGAGAGATAATTCCAAAAGTTTGTGTAATATTTAGGGATGGTAAACTCTTTTAGTTTTAATGTTCTAAATTTTGCTATCATCGAAAAAGGGGGAGGGAGATTTTTAACATAGTGTTGACTCCCAATCCATAAATCAGTTCTTTCAAAATATAACCGGTTACGCATGATTGATCGATCATTCACTTTAGAGTGATCTATGATTTTTAGGTATGCTTCTTGTATATAGGCAAAAAATGGGTTGTTCGGCTCGGTTAAATATCCCACCAAGCATTCACTTGAGAATTTAATGAGCATTTGTTGTACTCCATGAAATTTTTGGTTCCTTAGGTCATTTGCATCTTGCATATGTTTTATGCATGCATATCCATATTTAAAACATGTTAGGATCAATTGGAAATCTCTTTCTTCTAAAATTCAAAGCTATTAGGGGTTGTACTAGTGGAATTTCTCATCTATGGATAACAAAACTTTGGTGTTCATTCATGGTGTGTGAATAAATTTTCTTTACTTACATTTATTATAGTTTTTAATATTTTGTTTAAAAAAACTCTAAAATTTTCATTTTGTTGTGATCTATTTGCCTTATCTACTTGTTAATGAGAAAAAAAAGTGGAGAGAAAACTCAAGTTTAGATTTTTTTTAAAAATTGATCTAAAATGGAAATTCACAAATGCAGATAGAGATAATTCCAAAAAGTCTCCGCAATTTTTAGGGATTGTAAACTCTTTTAGTTTCTATATATTAGATTTTGCTATCATAAAAAAAGGGGGACAAGGTTATTTTAACTGAGTGTTTACTCCCAATCTAAAAGCCATTTCTTTAAAAAAAAATTGCCCGTTAGACCTGATTCATCGATCAATCAATTGGCACTTATCTATGATTGTTTGTAAGCTTTTTGTAAATGAAAAAAATGGCTTGTTTGGCTCGGGTAATTATCCCACTGCACATTTACTTGAGAATTTAATGAGCATTTGTTGTACTCCCTTAAAATTTTGGATCCTTAAGTCATTTGCATCTTGAAAAAGTTGCATGCATACATATTCATATTTAAAACATGCTAGGATCATTCAGAGATCTCTTTCTTCTAAAATTCCAAACTATTAGGGGCTATACTAGTGGAATTTCCCAAATATGGATAACAAAACTTTGGTGTTCATTCATGATGTGTGAATAAATTTTATTTATTTAAATTTATTAAAGTTTTAAATTTTTTGCATACAAAAACTCTAAAATTTTCATTTTACTATGATCTATTTGCCTTATCTGTTTGTTTATGTGAAAATAGGAAGGGAGAGAACTCAAGTTTGGATATAAAAACAAAAATTGAACATCTAAAGTGGAAATTAACAAATGCAGGAAGGATAATTCCAAAATGTCTTTGTAATTTTTAGGGATTGTAAACTCTTTTAGTTTTTATATATTAAATTTTGTTATCAAAGAAAAAGAGGGGCGGGGAATTTTTAACTAAGTGTTTACTCCCAATCCATAAGTAATTTCTTGCAAAAATATAGCCAGTTACGCATGATTGATTGATCAATAACTTTACAATGATCTATGATTGTTAGGTCAGTTTTTATAAAGGTGCAAAAATGACATGTTCGGTTCAGGTAAATATCCCATTGCATGTTCACTTGAGAATTTAATGAGCATTTGTTGTACTCCTAGAACATTTTGGATGCTTAGGTGATTTGCATCTTCAACATGTTTCATACATGCATATCCATATTTAAAACAAGTTAGGATAACTTGGAAATCTCTTTCTTCTAAAATTCCAAGCTATTAGGGGTTGTACTAGTGGATTTTCCAAACCGTAGGTAACAAAATTTATGTGTTCATTCATGGTATGTGAATAAATTTTATCTTCTTACATTTATTATATTTTTTAATTTTTTATATACAAAAACTCTAAAATTTTCATTTTGTAGTGATCTATTTCCTTTATCTGTTTGTTTATAAGAAAAAAAGGGAGAGAGAAACACAAGTTTGGATTTTAAAAAAAATTGAACATCTAAAATGGAAATTCACAAATGTAGAGAGAGATAATTCTGCAATGTCTCTGTAATTTCTCTGGATTGTAAACTCTTTAAGTTTTTATATATTAGATTTTTCTACCATCCAAAAAGGGAGGTGGGGGATTTTTAATTGAGTGTTTACTCGAAATCCATAAGTCAATTCTTTCAAAAATATAGCCCATTATGAATGATTGATCGATCAATCACTTTTCAATGATCTCTGATTGTTTGGTCAACTTTTTTGTAAATGGGAAAATATGTTGTTCGGTTCATGTAAATATCCTACCGCACGTTCACTTGAGAATATAAAGACATCAGTTGTACTCCTTGAAAGTTTTTTATCCTTAGGTCATTTGGATCTTGAACATGTTTCATGCATGCACGTTCGTATTTAAAACATGTTAGAATCAATTGGAAATCTCTTTCTTCTAAAATTCTATGCTATTAGGAGTTGTACTAGTGGAATTTCCCAACCGTGGGTAACAAAACTTTGTTGTTCATCCATGATGTGTGAATAAATTTTCTTTACATAAATTTATTATGGTTTTTAATTTTTTGCATACAAAAACTCTAAAATTTTCATTTTGTTATGATCTATTTGCCTTATCTGTTTTTTTATGAGAAAAAAAAAAGGGAGAGAGAAAACTCAAGTTTGGATTTACAAACAAGTATTGAACATCTAAAGTGGAAATTCACAAATACGAAGAGAGATAATTCCAAAAAGTCTCTGTAATCTTTAGTGATTATAAACTCTTTTTGTTTTTGTATATTAGATTTTGCTATCATCGAAAAAGAAGTGTGGGAGATTTTTAACTGAGTGTTGACTCCATATTCATAAGTGTTGACTCCATATCCATAAGTAATTTCTGAAAAAAATATAGCCAGTTATGCATAATTGATTGATCAACGACTTTACAACGATCTATAATTGGTAGGTCAGCTTTTTGTCAATGTGCAAAAAAGGATTGTTCGGCTCGGGTGAATATCCCACTGCACGTTCACTTGAGAATTTAATGAACATTTGTTGTACTCCTTGAATGTTTTGGATCCATAGGTGATTTGCATCTTCAACATGTTCCACGCATGCATATCCATATTTAAAACATGTTAGGATCAATTGAAAATCTCTTTCTTCTAAAATTTCAAGCTATTAGGGGTTGTACTAGTGGAATTTTCCAAACGTGGATAACAATACTTTCATGTTCTTTCATCGTGTGTGAATAAATTTTATTTATTTACATTTATTATAGTTTTTATTTTTTACATACAAAAAGTTTAAAATTTTCATTTTGTTTGGATCTATTTGCGTTATCTATTTGTTTATGAGAAAAAAAAGGGTTAGAGAATATTCAATTTTGGATTTAATAACGAAAATTGAACATCTACAAGGGAAATTTTCAAATGCAGAGAGAGATAATTCCAAAAAGTCTCTGTAATATTTAGGGTTGGTAAACTTTTTTAGTTTTTATGTATTAGATTTTTCTATCATTGAAAAAGGGGGGTAGGGGATTTTTAACATAGTGTTGACTCCCAATCCATAAATCATTACTTTAAAAAATATAGCCCGTTACGAATGATTGATCAATCAATCACTTTACAACGATCTATAATTGTTAGGTAAGCATTTTGTATATGGGCAAAAAATGGCTTGTCGGCTAGGTTAAATATCCCACCGCACATTCACTTGATAATTTAATGAGCATTTATTGTACTCCATGAAAGTTTTGGATCCTTAGGTCATTTGTATCTTGAACATGATTTATGCATGCATATCCATATTTAAAACATGTTAGGATCAATTGGAAATCTCTTTCTTCTAAAATTCCAAGCTATTATGGGTTGTACTAGTGGAAGTTCCCAACCATGGATAACAAAACTTTGGTGTTCATTTACAGTGTGTGAATAAATTTTCTTTACTTACATTTATTATTGTTTTAAATTTATGCATAAAAAAACTCTAAAAATTTTATTTTGTTGTGATCTATTTGCCTTATCTGTTTGTTTAAGAGAGAAAAAGGGGACAGAAAACTGAATTTTAGATTTAAGAATAAAAATTGAACATCTAAAATGGAAATTCACAAATGCAGAGAGATATAATTCAAAAAAGTCTCTACAATTTTTAGGTATTTTAAACTCATATAGTTTTAATATATTAGATTTTACCATCATCGAAAAAGGGGACTGGGGAATTTTAACTGAGTGTTTACTCCCAATCCATTAGTCATATATTTAAAAAACATAGCCTGTTACACAAGATTGAACGATCAATCACTTTACAATGATCTACGATTGTTTGGTCAACTTTTTTTAAATGGGTAAAAATTGGCTTGTTCGGCTCGGGTAAATATCCCACCGCACGTTCACTTGAGAATTTAATGAGCATTTGTTGTTCTCCTTGAAAGTTTTGGATCCTTAGGTCATTTGCATCTTGAAAATGTTTCATGCATAAAAATCCATATTTAAAACATGTTAGGATCAATTGGAAATCCGTTTCTTCGAAAATTCCATGCTATTAGGGGTTGTACTAGTGGAATTTCCCAAACGTGGATAACAAAACTTTGGTCTTCATTCATGGTGTGTGAATAAATTTTCTTTACTTATATTTATTATAGTTTTTAATTTTTTGCGTACAAAACTCTAAAATTTTCATTTTGTTATGATCAATCTGTATTATCTGTTTGTTTATGTGAAAAAAGGGAGAGAGTGAACTTAAGTTTGGATTTAAAAACCAAAATTTAACATCTAAAGTGGAAATTCAAAAATGTAGAGAGAGCTAATTCAAAAAGTTTCTTTAATTTTTAGGGATTGTAAACTTTTTTAGATTTTATATATTAGATTTTGAAATCACTAAAAAAGAGGGGTGAAGGATTTTTAACTAAGTGTTTACAGCCAATCCTGGAGTAATTTATTACAAAAATATTGCCAGCTACACATGATTGATTGATCAATCACTTTACAATGATCTATGATTGTTAGGTCAACTTTTGTAAATGCAAAATAATGACTTGTTTGGCTCGGGTAAATATCCCACCGCACGTTCACTTGAGAATTTAATGAGCATTTGTTGTACTCCTGGAACGTTTTGAATCCTTAAGTCATTTGCATCTTCAATATGTTTCATACATGCATATCCATATTTAAAACATGTTAGGATCAATTGAAAATCTCTTTCTTCTAAAATTCCAAGCTATTAGGATTTGTACTAGTTGAATTTTCCAACCGTGGATAGCAAAACTTTGGTGTTCATTCATGGTATGTGAATAAATTTCCTTTACTTACATTTATTATATTTTTTTATTTTTTGTATACAAAAACTCTAAAATTTTTATTTTGTTTTGATCTATTTGCCTTATCTGTTTGTTTAAAATAAAAAATGGAGAGAGAAAACTCAAGTTTGGATTTAAAAAAACTGAACATCTAAAATTGAAATTCACAAATGCAGAGAGAGAGAATTCCGCAATGTCTCTTTAATTTTTTGGAATAGTAAACTCTTTTAGTTTTTATATATTAGATTTTGCTATCATCAAAAAAGGAGGGCGAAAGATTTTTAACTGAGTGTTTACTCCAAATCCATAAGTCATTTCTTTCAAAAATATAGCCCGTTACGGATGATTGATCAATCAATCACTTTTCAATGATCTATGATTGTTAGATCCATTTTTTGTAAATGGGCAAAAATTGGCTTGTTCCTCAGGTAAATATTCCACCGTACGTTCACTTGAGAATTTAATGAGCATCTATTGTACTCCTAGAAAGTTTTGGATCCTTAAGTCATTTGCATCTTGAACATGTTTCATACATGCATATCTGTATTTAAAACATGTTAGGATCAATTGGAAATCTCTTTCTTCTAAAATTACAAGCTATTAGGGGTTGTACTAGTGTATTTCCCAACAGTGGATAAGAAAATTTTGGTGTTCATCCATGGTGTGTGAATAAATTTTCTTTACTTACATTTATTATAGTTTTTATTTTTTGCATACCAAAACTCTAAAATTTTCCTTCGTTATGATTTATTTGCCTTATCTGCTTGGTTATGAGATAAAAAGGGAGAGAAAACTCAAATTTGGATTTAAAAACAAATATTGAACATCTGAAGTGGAAATTCACAAATGCAGAGAGAGATAATTCCAAAAAGTCTTTGTAATTTTTAGGGATTGTAAACTCTTTTAGTTTTTATATATTAAATTTTGATATCATCAAAAAAGAGGGGCGGGGGATTTTTAACTGAGTGTTTACTCCCAATCCATAAGTAATTTCTTACAAAAATATAACCAGTTACTCATGATTGATTGATCAATCACTTTACAATGACCTATGATTGTTAGGTTAGCTTTTGTAAATTCGTAAAAAATGACTTGTTCAGCTCTGGTAAATATCCCATCGTACATTCACTATAGAATTTAATGAGCATTTGTTTTACTCATGGAACATTTTGGATCCTTAGGTGATTTGCATCTTCAACTTGTTTCATACATGCATATCCATATTTAAAACAAGTTAGGATAAATTGGAAATCTCTTTCTTCTAAAATTCCAAGCTATGGGTGATACTAGTGGAATTTTCCAACCGTTGATAACAAAACTTTGGTGTTCATTCATGGTATGTGAATAAATATTCTTTTCTTACACTTATTATAGTTTTTAATTTTTTGTATACAAAAACTCTAAAATTTTCATTTTCTTGTGATCTATTTGCCTTATCTGTTTGTTTATAAGAAATAAAGGGGTAGAGAAAACTCAAGTTTGGATTTAAAAAAAAAGTTGAACATCTAAAATGGAAATTCACAAATGCAGAGAGAGATAATTCCATAATGTCTCTGTAATTTTTTGGGATTGTAAACTCTTTTTGTTTTTATATTAGATTTTGCTATCATCGAAAAAGGGGGGCAGGAGATTTTTAACTGAGTGTTTACTCCAAATACTTAAGTCATTTCTTTCAAAAACTTAGCCCATTACGCATGATTGATCGATCAATAACTTTTCAATGATATATGATTGTTAGGTCTGCTTTTTGTAAATGGGAAAAAATGGTTTTTTCAGCTCAGGTAAATATCCCACTGCGCATTCACTTGAGAATTTAATGAGCATCTGTTGTACTCCTTGAAAGTTTTTGATCCTTAGGTCATTTTCATCTTGAAGATGTTTCATGCATGCATATTCGTATTTAAAGCATGTTAGAATCAATTGGAAATCTCTTTCTTCTAAAATTCCAAGCGATTAGGGGTTGTTCTCGTGGAATTTCCCAACCATGGATAACCAAACTTTGCTGTTCATCCATGGTGTGTAAATAAATTTTCTTTTTGTTGGAAGATGGGCTCCAGCCCACACAACCAATGAAGGCCCATATATCTAAGAGTATTATAAGATGGGTCACATGACCAAGAAAGGCCCACAAGATGGGCCCAAGTCCATTAGAAGTAGGACCCACCATGATTACCACGGGCTGACATCCTTATCACATAAGTGGGAAGATCAAGAAGGACTCAAAAAAGCATCTTTATCTTATAGTTACATCCTAGAAGAGTTCTAATTTGAGTTATGTTTGTCTTTTATCTATATTGAGTTATTTAATTATGCTAGGACTTATCTTCAAGTGTTGAATTTTGGGTGTAATTAGGACAAAGGTAGTTTTATTGTAATTGGACTCTATTACCTTCCTCTATTATAAATAGAGGTTCATGTACTCTGATTATAATAGGTTAATGAAGTCAATGAAGTATTTCTCTGTTCCATAAATTAAACATGGTATCAGAGCAAGTTCTATGAGTTGTCGTGGTCAACCCACAGAGGTAATGTGAACCTTTTCTCTAAACCTTAAACCCTAAGTCTCGTGTTTTTTTTCAGTCCCTACACTAATTATTTTTCTTTGCATTTTCACCTCTATAATGAGCTTTTCATATGTAAATTAATATATTTTCAAAATATATTTGAGTCTATTTTTCAAAGAAAAAGTAATTTTCCAATAGGATTTATCTACAGAGAGATATCGATATTTGAATGAGCGAAGCTCAAATTGCAAAAAGGTTCGAGCAATAGCAGAAAGCTTCGGCTTCCGAGGTATTTTATGCTATCAAGAACTAGACTTTATATGGAGAAATATATATCAAAATAAAGGTCTGTAAATCTATTATTTTACCTATTCAACCAATTTTTTATTTGAGTTATCTACAAACAGAAATCAATGTTAGAAGCAGTAAAGCTCATATTGCAAAAGTGGTTCGAGCAGCAGCAAAAAGTTTCAACATCCGAGGTATTTTATGCTATCAAGAAAGAGAAGTTATATGGATAATTATATATCAAAATAAATATATGTAAGTATATTTTCTTACCTATTAAACCAATTCTTGGTATGATTTTTTTATAAGGAGATATTGATCTTGGAAGAGTCAATGGTCATTCTGGAAAAAAGGAGAAACAATACTTTGTTCGGCCAGATGACAAAGACCAAAATCTATCAGATTATTTATCTTCTGATAATTATATTTTATGAAGTGAAGTTATACTTGGATGAAAGGTATTTAAGTCTAGTTTCGTAATGAGAAAATTTCATATCAATATGATCTATTTTTAAATAGCAGTGGAAGAATCAAAGGTCATGCTGGTATTCTGTTGTATTGAAAAATCTGAATTTAAGCAAATTGTTTTGCATCACTGTTTGAGTTGCTATATCAGGAAAATATCTCACTTCTCCCTAGTTTAAGGGTTTATTACTACATCTCTGTTATTTTGGCTTATTACTGCATCTATGACATTTGGTTCAAGTTGGGATCACTGCCATTTGGCTACTATCTTCCTAAAAAAGAAAAGTTAATAGCTGCAATAAGAGGAAAACAATGGTTTTCCAAGTTTGATTGCAAATCAGGGTTTTGGCAGATTCGTCTAACCGAAAGAGCTATTCCCCTTACTGCATTCAGCTGTCTGTTAAACACCTAGCCAATACTACCCAAAAGACCGGCCTGTTAGGAGTGGAAGACATAAGTACTTAACCCAGGGCCATAACATCACACCCTACCTTCGCGAGCCGACGACCACTGGCCCGACCGCGATAATACCTAGGCGCGACCTACCAGTATTTTAATCCAGCCTTTGCACCCGCACAACGACACTGGCCCGACCCAGGGGTTATCTAAAGGACCTACCAATATTTTAATCTGGTCTTTGAGCGTCCCGGGACTCGAACTCGCGACGTGGGAACCCGTTCTGATACCAAATGTTAAGCACCTAACCAATACTACCCAAAAGACCGGCTGTTAGGAGCGGAAGACATAGGTACTTAACCCAGGGCCATAACATAGTCCTTCGGGACATTATGAGTGGTTTGTTCTGCCTTTCGGGTTAAAACAAGCACCCAATATATTTCAAAAGAGAATGGACGATATCCTCAAACCATTCTTTAAATTTTGCTTAGTTTATGTTGACTATATCTTAGTTTTCTCTGAAAACAAAGATCAACATAAAGAGCTATTACTTAAGGTATTAAATGCCTTAAAAACTGTTGGAATAACACTCAGCAAAAATAAATCAGAATTGTTTAAAACTAAGATAGATTTCTTAGGTCTAAACATCTCAAAATGAGAAATCATTCTCCAAAATCATATCCTGGAAAAACTAGTAGCTTTTCCAAATGAAATTGAAGATGTAAAACAACTTCAACGTTTCTTAGGATGCATAACGTATGTTGAACAATTCGTAAAGAATTTATCAGAAATTAGAAACCTTTTCAACATAAGTTAAAGAAAGATGTCAAATGGGAATGGACTCCCACTGAAAGTTCAGAAGTAATAAGGATCAAACAAATGATGAAACACCTCCCAACATTAACTCTACCAGATCCAGATGCAAAACTAATTTTAGAAATGGATGCCTTAGATCATACATGGGCAGTAGTACTAAAATGTAAAACCAATGATCCTGAGAGAATATGTAAATATAGCTCATGAACATTTTATATTAGCTGAAATAAACTATCATTCTTATGAAAAAGAAATTTTAGCAGTAAAAAATGGGATAAATAAATTTTATATATATCTTGCCCCAAAGAATTTCTAGTTCGAAGTGACTGTAAATTTTTTTTCTATTTTATGACAAGAAATCTAGAAGATTCACTTTGTCATGGTAGATTACTCTGCTGGAAGCAGTGGTTCTCTCAATTCTCTTTTACTGTCAAACACATTAAAGGAGACAAAAATTATTTACCTGATACTCTTACTTGAGAATTTTCTTGTGTTAGGTAAAATGTATCCCCTCAGCAACACATTGATGGATCTGGTAGCAACAATTGCCACCCTCACGGTATTTATCTCAACATTATAGTCTCTTTTCGACAACCTCTTAGTTCTTTTTGAACGAGGAGAATTATCAGAGAAATGTGCCCATTTTGGGTTAAGTAGAGAAAACTTACAACTCAAGGTTAAGGAATTAATCGAAGAGTTAAAAGAACTCACAAAAAGACATGATACACCAAGCTCCTCTGGGACTTCTACCTGATCTTCGCGAGAATAGGAAGCCATAACGTCAGTTAACAAGCAGACGAATGACTTCAGTATTTTGATAAACACAGGTCGAGTCGGGATTTCTACCGGTGATGCTAGGCATGAAATGGAAATCACAACCCAGTCTTCTATGAAGAAAGGGGAATCAAGGACTTCTACCTGCCAATCTCGAGTTGGAAAGGAAGCCAAAATGACTCCAGAACCCATGGAGAAGGACATGCCATAGAAAGATTCTTCTTTCAAGGCACGGTTACTTACCCCATCCGAGTTCACTAGGTTGACAAGCCTGGGTAAACCAGATAAAAAAGAGTTTAATGAGCTCAATTTTCTTATGAAAGTCAAACCTATAAAACTCCAAGATATTATATCTACAAAACCTTCACTACGCACTCAAAATGTGGTCAGTGATAGTTCAAAAGAGTTTATTAGCCATAAGACTCAGTTCCAAATTTGGAATGAAAACCTTGGCATAGGGATCCATACTCCCTTTATGACCACGGACTCCAGTGAACGCTGGAACCATTTGGTGATACATCCAGAAATAGATAGTAAATATGTCAATACGTTACACACATACGGACTAATTGGACAAATCTTTATAAAGGTACAAATTTAACTGTACTTGAAAGATTACCAAAATAAATAACCGAGGCTTGCCAGAGTTTTTACTCTGCTACCAAGGCTAAAGCTATAAGGTTGAAGTTCATCTTTTCCATAGCTGAAATCATTGAAAATAACGAAGTCATACCAAGTCTTTTGGTGATAACTATTGAAATCCGGACAAGGAAGGAAACCTACTAGATTTCAATCCCAAGCTTAAACAAAAATCACAACCATGTCCGGAAGAAGTTTGGAAGAACAAAAGGACCATGGGATTAAAAATATTATCCAGTACCTCAACTACTGGTTTAAAAAAGAAAGAGCTATGTGTACAAAACATCAGTACCACTGACTATTGTATCAAAAAGCTTTAAAGAGTCTCCAACCAATATACAAAAATCATTGGAAGAAACACTCAAAAAATTACATAAAGGGAAAATCCGAGCAAGTAAAAGTACAAAAGAAAGTTTTTGTGGCATGGCCCATCTTACTTTCAACAAATCGCATAAATGCCAACTATGCATCAAGAAACCATCAGAAGACAGCATGTCAGAATGAAGGAACGTTAGCAACCACGAAGGCAGAAGACAAAAATCTGAGTCAGCAAAATGATAGAGGTAAATGATTCCTTTTACGTCAGCAAGATGACGTTAGAAGATTTCAGTCACTGTTACTCCTGCTTTCGGCACCGAAAGGTAAATAATGCAAGGGCAGATATGAAAAAGATACCCTTTGTCTTTTAACACAAACCCTTCGATTAAGGGTAAAAAGGGAAGAAAAGAAGAAACCTTGAGCTATATATTCGAAGCTCCGATAGAGTTCAAGGCATTCAAACAACACTCCGAGTTTTCTAGAAGAAGAAGGTGGTCTGAGCAAAGAAGTCAATTTTTGGCGAAGCATCCCCCGACAAAGTTCCTAAAGCACGATATGTGAAAAGCAACCATAATAGCTGAGTAGAAAGAGGGAGTCGATCGGTAGCGCTGTTGATAATTTCTGGAGTTATGTAGTATGTATTTATATCTTGAAACAATATTTTAATTTTCCGCATAAGTGTAATATTTAAATTCATATAGTGTTTGTTTTTACTGATTATTTTCTGCATATATATATGAATCTCTACAGTAAATGTTTTTACTATTCATGTTTACTGTTCATATTTACTGTTCACTAGTAATAGTAATAGTATCGAAATAGTGCGTAATAGGAACCAAGCTAGATACTTAGAGTTATTCGGCTACACTCCGAGGTAGAAAACAAAATGGAGTTGTGCTCTACCCTACTGAAGTAGCCATGGAGCGGCATTGGTTGACATGTACGGCTTGGGGACCTCTCAAAACCGCGAGGTTGTATGACGATTTAGCCCACGTGGTGTTAAGCCGACAAGAATAGGATTAAACCCCGAATAGTACTGAGTAGCAGCAGAAGTCATGTTGGGCCTATTAGATACTAATATGTGTTTAGGAGAGTATCTAGTGTTTTAGCACTGATAGATTGAGACTCGTGTTATATCAGCGGGAATACCCGAGGCTGCAGGGCTACTAGTCCGAAGAGACTCACTCGCCAAAAGGGTTGTTACCACTGGTTTAACAATGCCACGTAACAGTTTCTCAGTAAATCAATAAATTGTTTGGGAGGCAACAAAAATGGTATCAGAGTCACGGATTATCTTTGGTTCTTTTTGTTTAGATTTACATACTCCCAAAACAGTTACAACCCAAAATCGGTCACATCCCAAACAACATTTGTAATCTAAAAATGTACCAAAGACCTCAATTAGTCGGTCAGAAAGAACTTAACGGTCCTTCATACGACACAGTGTTAAAAACTGGACATACCCATGTTTGTCCAATAATAGGCTATCCACATGGATGGCATGACAAAAATAATCCAATATTAAACAATTTAATAGATTTATTTGGTGATATTCATCACAATTTCTTTATGAAAAGTTGTCGTGAAAAATACATTTTAGAATATGTTGCCTTCATATGTCTAGGAATAGAAAGCGATGTTAATGAACAAGTACAAAAACTCAAGAGAAGAATCAATGCCCATCTTGAGGTACTAAAAACAGGATATACTCAAGAGACAGTAAACTTCCTTACAGACCTACTAAGTTTTGTAGATCAGGAAATAAATCACTCTAGGATATTAGCACCTATCCGAGAGATGAAAACTAAAATGGTTAATAACAAACCAAGTAGAAAAAAATTACAAGAAGTCATTTGTAAAATAGCTTTCGTAAAAAATCAACAAATTACAGATAAAGATGGTCTTATATGAGATATTTACGCTTTAACTCAAAATAATGAATTAAGAGAACTTGTTATTCAACATACCTCTCCATTCATTACTTGGTATCAATTGGAGCGACTAATCGAAATTTTGTTCCGAAAATTAGAAGAGACAACATCTCAACTAAAATTCCTAAATGTCTGAACAAATAAGAATAAAATGTATTTATCTTCAAAATAGTGTTCATGTACATCATGAAACACAGGGAGCATACGAAGAACATCCTAACCTTATGCGGAATGGTCAAAATTGGACAATCACTATCCCTCGGATAACTGAAGTCTATAATAGAGATTGGATTGAGTTCCAAAAGAAATCTTTTGTCTTCTAGAAGGAACTATCTGTAGAAATACAGGATACCGACTCAGGTACCTTCTGCTACATGTTATTAAGTGGATCAGACTTAGTAAAACTAAAACAATTAAAATATGTCCATTATGGACTAGTTCGTATACGATTAGACCCCTTAATATGAATCAACCAAAATTTACCCTTCAAAATAGCTATCGTAGATAACTCAGTGAGGAATAATTTTGAAAAAGCCCTACTCGGAGGAGTTAGAGAAAATTTAGGATTAGGCCCAATTTCCTTTACAACCTAGCCCAATCTACAAATACATTTAGATGACAAGCATATCCAGGATACCTTGTCCCTAAAAATCTACACAAACAACTGGTCAAAAAATGGAATTCAACCAGGAAGACGAGTTATGCGCATACTTATATGCGTAGTAGCCAGAGGAATCAACAGTGGAAAGGTTCCAGTTAAAGATTCAAAGAAAATAATAGAATTAGCCAAAAATATTGGTTATTATGAAAACTTGACCATAGAAGAATTTGACCCTCGAGAGTTAACTTGGCCAACTGAATGGGTAGTCCAACCTTTGGCACCTAGACACCTTCCTCTCTCCGGAAAAACTATAAAGGAGATAAAAGGAAAACTAGTAATCACCAATGATAGATCAATATTTTCCCTCGAATAGGATAGGCCCTCTACCTCTACCAGTAGAGCCTCAACTAGTTCCCATTTCAAAGGAATAGGGAATCCAAGGCCCAATGCCTATGTTCCACTTCACATCGATGATGGCACATAGCCCATATGAAGCCTTAGGCCCATCAATAGGAAACAATAACATAGTCACCTATTCCAACCAAACCTTAGAGTCTTTTGGAATTATTAGGTTAGAAAATGCTATTGATAGTCTACAACAAAAATTTAATTTCCTCTATGATGAATTCAAACATAGAGAAATAATAATGTCAAACTATCCTAGAAGATATTCTAGAAAAAATTGACCATGGAAATAGACTTGTTTTCTTTAAAGAATTAACAGAACTAAAACAAAGTTTAGATAATCTAAACAAAGATAAAATGCAAGAACTTCTAACCGAAGTCTTAGCATTAAAAGAACGTTTAGGTTCCCTCAGTCCATCAAGGTATAAAACCCCTTTTACACCTTGGACTTCAAAATGATCTACAAGAAGAAATTTTTAGATCGTTTAGAATTATGCAGAGAAGGCCTTGCCTTTGCTTTACTTCAAAGAGACACTCTTCAACCTGAAGATGACACAATCCCATCATTGGTGATGTACCATTATCTATGGGAAACATATAATGATTGTGCCCATAAAAGAAGACACAAGATACAAAGAATTAAACAAAAGCTAAACCTCTTAGCTTTATAAAAATGATCTATAGAGAAAGACTATTAGATTGTTGACTCTGCCTTACAGAGATAATCCCAGACTAGCAAATGAAACTATGACAACTTCTATCAAGTTTCAGGTTGAATGGATGAGATTAAACCTTAGAGCACACGCACTATTGTGCATAATCCGAAGACTTCAAAGAAAGCTTCAAGAAATAGCTCTATAAATATGAATGATTTTTTTTATTTAAATGATATGGAAACTCCATTACTTTTAGGCCTTCCTGAAATTACCGGATGGATTAAAAACCTAGTGTACATTGCACCTTGCATAGCCCCGAGGAAAAAAGATCCAGAACCTTCTGCCTTGAGGATCGCTTTAGAAGCATCATCCTCTACTAATGATGAAGTTTACGTAGAATATAATACTTTCGGTATCCAACCGATTTATTATGTTGAAGAGGAAAAACCTTCCTCTAGTAAACAAAAATATCAACAAGACAGTGAACTAGAGGCATGGGACTTTGACGAAGTTGCAATACAAAATACCAAGAAAAAAGACTACTCTGCTAAAGACAAAAAGGCAGATGATCTTGGTAAAAGATTTAGAATGCTTCGAGGTGGCAATACTAGCCAACATGAAGCAGAAACTTCATGGGTACGAGATACCCACATGGAAGATAGCTTTTGAGACAACTTCTGAGACCGCACAACTGATAACTCTCGAGAAAGAGAAAGTTTCTCCCACTCCAAAGTTTCATTAGGAGGACAAAGATATTCGACAAAATATACCAACGTCGATCCAAATCATGCTAACAAAGGACACCGAACCATTGATAGCATAAAGCCATTTGGATTTTATCTCAACTTGGATTGTCCCAAGGATGGAGAAAATGTCCTTAAAGAATGGGAAAAAAGCATGAGCAATGCAGCAAATATGCACGAATCTTGGGATAAAGATTCTTCATTTAATTTCTTTACCCATGCTTCACAGGGTAATGTAGCTAATTGGTGGGACAACCTTCCCGAAGACCAAAAAACACCTACATCCGCATCTATAGCTTCAATTCTAAAAGGGTTAGTTGCTATGATATCAAAAGAATTTCTAGGTATACATCCTACCGTAGAAGCTCATAATGAAGGAACCAAACAAAGAAAACGTTTAGAAACTCTTCAAAACCTAAACAAGTTATAAATTTGTAACATTTGTTTTTATGAGAAGTATTATTGAAAATTTGCAAGCTACTTCTATAAATTACAAAAAGATGATCACACACCTTATCTTTCCATCTTGTACTCAAAATTGGCTGAACTTTTTGTAACTGTCTTTAAAAAAGACTATGTTGTAAAGTATTGGCCACAAAACAACGCAGAATTTCCACCTGCAACAATGGAATCTTCCCTACATTTTGATACTCTAGGAAGAAGACACAAGTTTATACAAGACATGTTGTCAAACCTCTGTGGAACCCAAAGACTACAAAAGAAAAGTAGTAAAGAAAATAAGCAAATATTATGTTGTTCTAACCAGAAAAAATAATGTAGGAGCTTATGGTTGTAAAACAAACTCCCATAAGCTAAGAAAATATCCTAAGAAATTTCATAAGAAAAAACTTTAGGATACAACAAAGTTCAAAAACTAGGTATACTCCCCGAAAGAGATACTTTAGAAAAAGAACGAGCTCTGGCCCTACCACATCCAGTAAAGGGTCAAATGCATATTGCTCAAAGGGGAAACCCACAAGCAAATGGAAATGCTAGATATGCCAGAAAGGCGGACATTTCACTCGTGATTGTCTAAATGATAAGAAAAAATGGCAGTATAGTACCTACAAGATACTAGTCTAAGAAAAAGGATTGGAAATCATCCATCATGATGAAATCCAGTCAGATAATGAAATGTATGAACTTCATCTTGAAACAGAGTCTTCCACCTCGGAAAACTCATAAAACATATCGGACTCTTCAGGCACCTTCTCTAAATGAGTATCCGCATAAATGTAGAGCATGTAGCCTTTGAAAATTCATATATCACGGTCTTGGTTAAACTTCCAAGATATATATCGAATTCCATATACACGCTCTAGTCGACACCAGAAGTTCTTATTGCCTTGCTCGACAAAACTTTCTTCCAAATACTTTTTGGAAAACACTTGAAATACCCCTTCAAGTAACATTTGGCTCAGGAGAAAATATTTCTCTTCCTGCAAAAGCCCGAAATATTCATATCGACATTGAATGTGAAAAGTATTTAATACCCAAACTAACTAGTTTAGGACCAAAAACAAACTCCGGACCAGATTTAGTCCTAGGAAATGAATGGCTCATGTTCCAGCCTACTACAAACATCGTTGTCATACTCTACACGAAATAGATAATTCTACAGTATATGTATACGCAGTAAAACCCCCAGAAACTTTTGCCATTTCTGTCAATGGAGACGTCCTCCACCAAGTCTTCAAAAAATGCAGCAAGCGTGGTGCTGAGGTTCCTCCCCTAGAATCTCTCCTCCTCGCAGAATCTTGTGATTCAAAAATTCAACAGCTTCTGGATTCCACTTGTTCTGAGAAACCCTTAGAATGGTGGAATAAACAAAGACCATATGCTGACCTTGAACTACTTGATCCAGAAAAATAATTCGAGAAAAACCTATGGTATACACTCCCTCTGATGTTGAAGAATTTTCAACGCAGATCAATGACTTGCTAACCCAAGGATTAATCCATGCAAGTTATTCTCCACATAAATCTCTTGCTTACCTGGTCCTGAATCATGCAGAGATAAAACGTGGAAAAGTTAGATTGGTCATTAACTATAAAAACGTTAATGATAGCTTGAAGGGGAGAAGTACAAGAAGTACAAGAAAGAGGTATTTTATTCCATATGTTGTGGCTAAGTTTATGTGACCAAAATATTCAAGAAAGGGGGTGCACAAAAGATGAATCTTTTGCATCGCAGAAAAAATATTTATATCAGATTATGATTATTTCATGGGTCCTTCTACAAGGTTTATTATTTTGGTTCGTGTTATATGAGTTGGAAGATGGTCGTGTAATATTCAGCTACAGCTATTATGTCTCTTTGGGGACATTATTATTGAAGAAGACGTGGCCTCAATACCTTTTCTCATACTATAATTTATTTGACTCTAAAAAATATCATGGTTGGGATACCAAAATATCACGGTCTGGATTGGGACACCATTATAAATAAACCCACTACCCCAAACCCCCCCTGTAATGCCTTTTATTACTCTAACCACTTGACAATCGTTATCCTGTGGAGGGACACGGTGGTGGACACTTCAGAGTAAAGTCGATAGACACACTACCTACAGAAGATGGATTGTTCCCTACATCCAGCATTAGGACTGGAGTATGGAGCAATGTCTTACCGGCTAGGAGTGATTTTTACTCTCACTTATATTATGCCAGTAGAGCCTCATGGAAGGACGCAACAACGTGAGGAGGAGTATTGGAAGATGAAGGCATATTGGAAGATGTGCCATTTTATACAAAAAGATTATATACATCATTTGAACCAAGCTAAGAGTTCATGATGTTCTCTCACTCCCAGCTTGAGGGGGAGTGTTGGAAGATGGGAGCCAGCCCACACGACCAAGAAAGGCCACAAGATGGGCCCAAGCCTATAAGATGTAGGACCCACCATGATTACCACAAGCTGGCATCCTTATCACATAAGTTGGAAGATCAAGAAGGACTTACAAAAGAATCTTTATCTTATGGTCATGTCCTAGAAGAGTTCTAGTTTGAGTTATGTTTGTCTTTTATCTATATTGAGTTATTTAATTATGCTAGGACTTATCTTTAAGTGTTAGAGTTTGGGTGTAATTGGGAAACAGTGTTTTTTTTGTAATTGGACTCTACTACCTTCCTCTATTATCAATAGAGGTTCATGTACTCTGATTAAAATAGGTTAATGAAGTCAATGAACTATTTCCATGTTCCATAAATTCAACATTTACTTACATTTATTATATTTTTTTATTTTTTTGCTAACAAAAACTCTAAAATTTTCATTTTGTTATGATCTATTTGCCTTATCTATTTGTTTATGTGAAAAAAAGGGAGAAAGAAACCTCAAGTTTGGATTTACAAACAAGTATTGAACATCTAAAGTGGAAATTCACAAATGCAGAGAGAGATAATTTCCAAAAGTTCCTGTAATTTTTAGGGATTGTAAACTCTTTTAGTTTTTATATATTAGATTTTTCTATCATAAAAAAATAGGGGCGGGGGATTTTTAACTGAGTGTTGACTCCATATCCATAAGTAACTTCTTACAAAAATATAGCCAGTTATGCATGATTGATTGATCAATAACTTTATAATAATCTATGATTGGTAGGTCGGCTTTTTGTAAATGTGCAAAAAATGGATTGTTCGGCTCGGGTAATATCCCACTGCACACTTAAGGAGCATTTATTGTACTCCTTGAACGTTTTAGATCCTTAGGTAATTGCATCTTCAACGTGTTTCACGCATGCATATCTATATTTACAACATGATAGGATCAATTGGAAATATCTTTCTTCCAAAATTCCAAGATATTAGGGGTTGTACAAGTGGAATTTCCCAAACGTGTATAACAAAACTTTCGTGTTCATTCACCGCGTGTGAATAAATTATATTAACATGCATTAATTATAGTTTTTAATTTTTGCATACAAAAACTCTAAAATTTTCATTTTGTTAGGATCTATTTGCCTTATCTGTTTGTTTATGAGAAAAAGTGAGAGAGAATACACAAGTTTGGATTTAAAAACGAAAATTGAACATCTAAAAGGGAAATTCACAAATGCAATGAGAGATAATTCCAAAAAGTCTCTATAATATTTAGGGATGGTAAACTCTTTTAATTTTTATGTATAAGATTTTACCAACATCGAAAAAAGGAGATGACGGGGGGGGGGGGGGGGGGGGGGGGGGGGGGGGGGGGAGTGGATTTTTAACTTAGTGTTAAGTCCCAATCCATAAGTCATTTATTTCAAAAATATAGCCCGCTGCATGATTCATTGATCATTCACTTTACAAATGATCTATGATTTTTAGGTAAGCTATTTGTATATGGGCAAAAAATGGCTTGTTTGGCTTGGTTAAATATCCCATTGCACATTCACTTGAGAATTTAATGAGCATTTATTGTACTCCATGAAAATATTGGATCCTTCGGTCATTTGCATCTTGAACATGATTCGTGCATGCATATCCATATTTAAAACATGTTAGGATCAATTGGAAATCTCTTTCTTCTAAAATTCCAACCTACTAGGGGTTGTACTAGTGTAAGCTCCCAACTGTGGATAACAAAACTTTGGTGTTCATTCTTGGTGTGTCAATAAATTTTCTTTACTTATATTTATTATAATTTTTAATTTTTTTGCATATAAAAAATCTAAAAATTTCATTTTTTTGTGATCTATTTGCTTTATCTGTTTGTTTATGAGAAAAAAGGGGAGAGAAAACTAAGGTTTAGATTTAAACAAAAAATGAACATCTAAATTGGAAATCCACAAATGTAGAGAGATTATTCCAAAAAGTCTCTGTAATTTTAAGGGGTTGTAAACTCTTTTATTTTTTAGGTATTAAACTTTGCTATCATAAAAAAAGAGGTGCGGGTAAAAAATGGAGAGAGAAAATGCAGGTTTGGATTTAAAAAAAAAATTGAACATTTAAAATGGAAATTCACAAATGCAAAGAGTTATAATTCCAAAATGTCTCTGTAATTTTTATGGATTGTAAACTCTTTTAGTTTTTATATATTAGATTTTTCTATCATCAAAAAAGGGGCGGGGGATTTTTAACTAAGTCTTTACTCCCAATCTATGTGTCATTTATTTAAAAACAATATAGCCCATTACGCATGATTTATCGATCTATCACTTTTCAATGATGTATGACTGTTAGGTCTATTTTTTGTAAATGGGAAAAAATGGCTTGTTCGGCTCGGATAAATATCCCACCACACATTCACTTGAGAATTTAATTAACATATGTTGTTCTCCACGAAAGTTCTGGATCCTTAGCTCATTTGCATCTTGAACATGTTTCATGCATGCATATCCGTATTTAAAACATGTTATGATCAATTGGAAATCTCTTTCTTATATAATTCCAAGCTATTAGGGGTTGTACTTGTGGAAGTTCCAAAACGTGGAGAACAAAACTTTGGTGTTCATTCATGGTGTGAAAATAAATTTTCTTTACTTACATTTATTATAGTTTTTAATTTTTTGCATACAAAAACTCTAAAATTTTCATTTTGTTATGATCTATTTGCCTTATCTGTTTGTTTATGAGAAAAAAAAGGTGAGAGAAAACTCAAGTTTGGATTTAAAAACAAAAATTCAACATCTAAAGTGGAAATTCACAAATGCAGAGAGAGATAATTCCAAAAAGTCTTTGTAAATTTTAGGGATTGTAAACTCTTTTAGTTTTTATGTATTAGATTTTTCTATCATCGAAAAAGAGGTGCAGGGGATTTTTAATTGAGTGTTGACTCCCAATCCATAAGTAATTTATTAAAAAAATAAAGCCAGTTACGCATGATTGATTGATTAATCACTTTAGAATAATCTATGATTGGTAGGTCAGCCTTTTGTAAATGTTCTAAAACTGGCTTGTTCAGCTCAGGTAAACATCCCATCGCTCGTTTACTTGAGAATTTAATGAGAATTTATTGTACTCCTTGAACATTTTGGATTCTTAGGTCATTTACATCTTCAACAAGTTTCACGCATGCATATCCAAATTTAAAACATGTTAGGATCAATTGGAAATCTCTTTCTTCTTAAATTCCAAACTAGCAGGGGTTGTACTAGTGGAATTTCCCAAATGTGGATAACAATACTTTGGTTTTCATTCATCGTGTGTGAATAAATTTTCCTTACTTACAAATGTTATAGTTTTTAATTTTTTGCATTCAAAAAATCTAAAATTTTCTTTTTGCTATGACGTATTTGCCATATCTGTTGGTTTATGAAAAAAAGGGAGAGAGAATACCAAAGTTTGGATTTAAAAACGAAAATTGAACATCTAAAAGGGAAATTCTGGAATGCAAAGAGAGATAATTCTAAAAAGTCTATCTAGTATTTTAGGATTTATGATTGTTAGGTCAGTTTTTTTAAATGGGCAAAAAATTGCTTGTTCGGCTCCGGTAAATATCCCACCGCTCGTTTACTTGAGAATTTAATGAGATTTTTTTGTACTCGTTGAACGTTTTGGATCCTTAGGTCATTTACATCTTCAACAAGTTTCACGCATGCATATCCATATTTATAAAACATGTTAGGATCAATTGCAAATCTCTTTCTTCTTAAATTCCAAGCTAGTAGGGGTTGTACTAGTGGAATTTCCTAAATGTGGATAACAATACTTTGGTGTTCATTCATCGTGTGTGAATAAATTTTGCTTACTTACAAATATAATAGTTTTAATTTTTTGCATTAAAAAAATCTAAAATTTTCTTTTTGCTATAATCTATTTGCCTTATCTGTTTGTTTATAAGAAAAAAAGGGAGTGAGAATATCAAAGTTTGGATTTAAAAACGAAAATTGAACATCTAAAAGGGAAATTCTCAAATTCAGAGAGAGATAATTCTAAAAAGTCTCTCTAGTATTGAGGGATGGTAAACTCTTTTAGTTTTTATATATTAGATTTTGGTGTCACCGAAAAAAGGGGGTGGGGGATTTTTAACATAGTGTTGACTCCCAATCCATAAGCCATTTCTTTCAAAAATATAGCCCTTTACGCATGATAGATCAATTATTCACTTTACAATGATCTATGATTGTTAGGCAAGCTTTTAGTATATGGGCAAAAAATGGCTTGTTCGGTTCGGGCAAATATCCCACCGCACATTCACTTGAGAATTTAATGAGCAATTATTGTACTCCATGAATTTTTTGGATCCTTAGGTCATTTGCATCTTGAACATGTTTCATGCATGCATATCCATATTTAAAACATGTTAGGATCAATTGGAAATCTCTTTCTTCTAAAATTCCAAGCTATTAGGAGTATTACTAGTGGAATTTCCCAACTGCGGATAACAAAACTTTGGTGTTCATTCATGGAGTGTGAATAAATTTATTTAGATATATTTGTTATAGTTTTTAATATTTTGCATACAAAAACTCTAAAATTTTGATTTTGTTGTGATCTATTTGCCTCATCTGTTTGTTTATGAGAAAAAAAGTGAGAGAGAAAACTCAAGTTTGGATTTAAAAAATAATATTGAACATCTAAAATGGAAATTCATAAATACAGAGAGAGATAATTCCAAATGTCTCTGTAATTTTTAGGGATTGTAACCTCTTTTAGTTTTTATATATTAGATTTTGCTATTATCGAAAAAGGGGGGTAGGGCATTTTTAACTGAGTGTTTACTCCCAATCCATAAATCATTTCTTTCAAAAAAATATCCCATTATGCATGATTGATCGATCCATCACTTTTCAATGATCTATGATTGTTAGGTCGGCTTTTTGTAAAAGGGCAAAAAAGGGGTTGTTCGGCTCGGGTAAATATCCCACCTCTCATTCGCTTGAGAATTTAATGAGCTTCTGTTGTACTCCATGAAATTTTTGGATTTGTAGGTCATTTGCATCTTGAACATGTTTCATTCATGCATATCCGTATTTAAAACATATTAGGATCAATTTGAAATCTCTTTCTTTTAAAATTACATGCTATTAGTTGATGTACTAGTGGAATTTCCCGACCGTCGATAAAAAAACTTTGGTGTCGTATCATGATGTGTGAATAAATTATCTTTACTTACATTCATTATAGTTTTTAATTTTTTTCATACAAAAACTCTAAAAATTTTATTTTGTTGTGATCTTTTCGCCTTATCTGTTTGTTAATGAGAAAAAAAGGAAACGAGAAAACTCAAGTTTGGATTTAAAAACAAAAATTGAACATCTAAAATGGATATTCACATATGCAAAGAGAGATAATTCCAAAAAGTCACTGTAATATTTAGGGATTGTAAACTCTTTTAGTTTTTATATATTAGATTTTGCTATCATAAAAAAAGAGGGACGAGGGATTTTTAACTGAGTGTTTACTCCCAATCCATAAGTAATTTCTTAAAAAATATAGCCATTTATGCATGATTGATTGATCGATCACTTTATAATGATCTATGATTGTTTGTTCAGTTTTTGTAAATGCGCAAAAAATAGCTTGTTCAGCTCAGGTAAATATCCCACCTAACGTTCACTTAAGAATTTAATGAGCATTTGTTGTACTCCTTGAACGTTTTGGATCCTTAGGTCATTTGCATCTTCAACATGTTTCATACATGCATATCCATATTTAAAACATGTTAGGATCAATTGGGAATCTCTTTCTTCTAAAAGTCCAAGATATTAGGGGTTGTACTAGCGGAATTTCCCAAACGTGGATAACAAAACTTTGGAGTTCATTCATCATGTGTGAATAAATTTTTTTACTTATATTTGTTATAGTTTTTTAATTTTTTGCATACAAAAACTCTAAAATTTTCATTTTGTTATGATCGATTTGCCTTATTTATTTATTTTATGAGAAAAAAGGGAGAGTGAAAACTCAAGTTTTGATTTAAAAATGAAAATAAAACATCTAAAATGGAAATTCATAAAATGCAGAGAGAGATATTCCAAGAAGTCTCTGTAATTTTAGGGATTATAAACTCTTTTATTTTTTATACATTAGATTTTGCTATCATATAAAAAGGGGGGAGGGGAATTTTAACTGATTGTTGACTCCAAATCCTTAGGTCATTTCTTTCAAAATTATACCCCCATTACGCATGATTGATCAATCAGTCACTTTATAGATCTATGATTGTTAGGTCAGCTTTTTGTCAATGAACAAACCATTGCTTGTTCGGCTCGGGTAAATATCCCACCGTACGTTCACTTGAGAATTTAATGAGCAGTTGTTGTACTCATTGAAGGTTTTGGATCCATTGGTCATTTGCTTTATGAACATGTTTCATGCATGCATATCCATATTTAAAACATGTTGGAATCAACTGGAAATCTCTTTCTTCTAAAATCCCAAGCTATTGGGGGTTGTGCTAGTGGAATTTTCCAACCGTGGATAACAAAACTTTGGGGTTCATTCATGGTGTGTGATTAAATTTTCTTTACTTACATATATTATAGGTTTTAATTTTTTGCATACAAAAACTCTAAAATTTTAATTTTTTTATGATCTATTTGCCTTATATGTTTGTTTATGAGAGAAATGGGAGAGAGAAAACTCAAGTTTGAATTTAAAAACGAAAATTGAACATCTAAAATTGAAATTCACAAATGCAGAGAGAGATAATTCCAAAACGTCTTTGTAACTTTTAGGGATAGTAAACTCTTTTAGTTTTTGTATATTAGGCTTTCCGATCATCATAAATGTGGGGTGGGGTATTTTTAACATAATGTTGACTCCCAATCCATACATCATCTCTTTAAAAAATATAGCCCGTTACACATGATTTATCGATCAATCACTTTACAAAGATCTATGATTGTTAGGTCATCTTTTTGTAAGTGGAAAAAAATGACTTATTCAGCTCGGGTAAATATCCCACCGCACATTCACTTGAGAATTTAATGAGCATTTGTTGTTTTCCATGAAATTTTTGGATCCTTAGGTCATTTGAATCTTGGACATACTTCATGCACTCTTATCCATATTTAAAACATGTTAGGATCAACTGGAAATCTCTTTCTTCTAAAATTCCTAGCTAATAGGGGTTGGTAGTAGTTGAATTTTCCAACAGTGGATAACATAACTTTGGTGTTCATTCATGGTGTGTGAATAAATTTTCTTTACTTATATTTATTATAGTATCCAATTTTTTGCAAACAGAAACTCTAAAATTCTTGTTTTGTTGTGATCTATTTGCCTTATCTATTTGTTTATGAGAAAAAATAGGAGAGGGAAAACTAAAGTTTGGTTTTAAAAACAAAAATTGAACATCTAAAGTGGAAATTCACAAACGCAGAGAGAGATAATTCCAAAACATCTCCGTAATTTATAGGTATTTTAAACTCTATTATTTTTTATATAATCAATTTTTCTATCATCGAAAAACAGGGACGGGGATTTTTATCTGAGTGTTGACTCCGTATACATAAGTAATTTCTTACAAAACATAGATAGTTAGGTATGATTAATTGATCAATCACATTACAATGATCTATGAATGTTAGGTCATCTTTTAGTAAATGGGCAAAAAATGGCTTGTTCGGCTCGGATAAATATCCCTCCGCACGTTCACTTGATAATTTAATGAGCATGTGTTGTACTCCTTGAACGTTTTGGATCCTTTGGTCATTTGCATCATTAGCAAGTTTCATGCATGCATATCCATATTTAAAACATGTTAGGGTCAATTGGAAATCTCTTTTTTATAAAATTCCAAGCTATTAGGGGTTGTACTAGTGGAATTTCCCCAACATGGATAACAAAACTTTGGTGTTCATATGTGGTGAGTGAATAAACTTTTTGTAACTTACATTTATTATAGTTTGAAATTGTTGCTTACACAAACTCAAAAATTTTCATTTTGTTGTGAGCTATTTGTCTTATCTGAGATAACAAGCGAGAGAGAAAACTCAAGTTTGGATTTAAAAACAAAAATTTAACACAAATGCAGAGAGAGATAATTCCAAAACGTCTCTCTAATTTATAGGGATTGTAAAATCTATTAGTTTTTATATATTCGATTTTGTTATCATCGAAAAAGGAGGGCGGGGGATTTTTTACTGAGTGTTGACTCCCAACACATAAGTAATTTCTTACAAAAATATAGCCAGTTATGCATGATTGATCGATAAATCACTTTAAAATGATCTATGATTTTTAGGTAAGCTATTTGTATATGGGCAAAAAATGGCTTGTTCGGCTTGGTTAAATATCCCACCGCAAATTCAAAAATGCAGAGAGAGATTATTCCAAAAAGTTTCTGTAACTTTTAGGGGTTGTAAACTCTTTTATTTTTTATGTATTAAACTTTGTTATCATAAAAAAAGAGGTGCGAGTAAAAAATGGAGAGAGAAAACACAGGTTTGGATTTAAAAAAAAATTTGAACATTTAAAATGGAAATTTACAAAATGCAAAGAGTTATAATTCCAAAATGTCTCTGTAATTTTTAGGGATTGAAAACTCTTTTAGTTTTTATATATTAGATTTTTCTATCATCAAAAAAGGGGGCGGGGGATTTTTAACTAAGTCTTTACTCCCAATCTATTTGTCATTTATTTAAAAACAATATAGCCCATTACGCATGATTTATCGATCTATCACTTTTCAATGATGTATGACTGTTAGGTCTATTTTTTGTAAATGGGAAAAAATGGCTTGTTCGGCTCGGGTAAATATCCCACCACACGTTCACTTGAGAATTTAATTAGCATATGTTGTTCTCCACGAAAGTTCTGGATCCTTAGCTCATTTGCATCTTGAACATGTTTCATGCATGCATATCCGTATTTAAAACATGTTATGATCAATTGGAAATCTCTTTCTTATATAATTCCAAGCTATTAGGGGTTGTACTTGTGGAAGTTCCAAAATGTGGAGAACAAAACTTTAGTGTTCATTCATGGTGTGAAAATAAATTTTCTTTACTTACATTTATTATAGTTTTTAATTTTTTGCATACAAAAACTCTAAAATTTTCATTTTGTTATGATCTATTTGCCTTATCTGTTTGTTTATGAGAAAAAAAAGGTGAGAGAAAACTCAAGCTTGGATTTAAAAACAAAAATTCAACATCTAAAGTGGAAATTCACAAATGCAGAGAGAGATAATTCCAAAAAGACTTTGTAAATTTTAGGGATTGTAAACTCTTTTAGTTTTTATGTATTAGATTTTTCTATTGTCGAAAAAGAGGTGCGGGGGATTTTTAATTGAGTGTTGACTCCCAATCCATAAGTAATTTCTTACAAAAATATAGCCAGTTACGCATGATTGATTGATTAATCACTTTAGAATAATCTATGATTGGTAGGTCAGCCTTTTGTAAATGCTCTAAAACTGGCTTGTTCAGCTCAGGTAAACATCCCATCGCTCGTTTACTTGAGAATTTAACGAGAATTTATTGTACTCCTTGAACATTTTGAATCCTTAGGTCATTTACATCTTCAACAAGTTTCACGCATGCATATCCATATTTAAAACATGTTAGGATCAATTGGAAATCTCTTTCTTCTTAAATTCCAATCTAGTAGGGGCTGTACTAGTGGAATTTCCCAAACGTGGATAACAATACTTTGGTTTTCATTCATCGTGTGTGAATAAATTTTCCTTACTTACAAATGTTATAGTTTTTAATTTTTTGCATTCAAAAAATCTAAAATTTTCTTTTGGCTATGACGTATTTGCCATATATGTTTGTTTATGAAAAAAAGGGAGAGAGAATATCAAAGTTTGGATTTAAAACAGAAAATTGAACATCTAAAAGGGAAATTCTCAAATTCAGAGAGAGATAATTCTAAAAAGTCTCTCTAGTAATTAGGGATGGTAAACTCCTTTAGCTTTTATATATTAGATTTTGGTGTCACCGAAAAAAGGGGGTGGGGGATTTTTAACATAGTGTTGACTCCCAATCCATAAGCCATTTCTTTCAAAAATATAGCCCTTTACGCATGATAGATCAATCATTCACTTTACAATGATCTATGATTGTTAAGCAAGTTTTTAGTATATGGGCAAAAAATGGCTTGTTCAGTTCGGGCAAATATCCCACTGCACATTCACTTGAGAATTTAATGAGCAATTATTGTACTCCATGAAATTTTTGGATCATTAGGTCATTTGCATCTTGAACATGTTTCATGCATGCATATCCATATTTAAAACATGTTAGGATCAATTGGAAATCTCTTTCTTCTAAAATTCCAAGCTATTAGGAGTATTACTAGTGGAATTTCCCAACTGCGGATAACAAAACTTTGGTGTTCATTCATGGAGTGTGAATAAATTTTCTTTAGATATATTTGTTATAGTTTTTAATATTTTGCATACAAAAACTCTAAAATTTTGATTTTTTTGTGATCTATTTGCGTCATCTGTTGTTTATGAGAATAAAAGTGAGAGAGAAAACTCAAGTTTGGATTAAAAAAAAATATTGAACATCTAAAATGGAAATTCATAAATGCAAAGAGAGATAATTTCAAATGTCTCTGTAATTTTTAGGGATTTTAACCTCTTTTAGTTTTTATATATTAGATTTTGCTATTATCGAAAAAGGGGGGTAGGGCATTTTTAACTGAGTGTTTACTCCCAATCCATAAATCATTTCTTTCAAAAAGTTATCCCATTATGCATAATTTATCGATCAATCACTTCTCAATGATCTATGATTGTTAGGTCTGCTTTTTGTAAATGGGCAAAAAATGGGTTGTTCGGCTCGAGTAAATATCCCACATCTCATTCGCTTGAGAATTTAATGAGCTTTTGTTGTATTCCATGAAATTTTTGGATTTGTAGGTCATTTGCATCTTGAACATGTTTCATTCATGCATATCCATATTTAAAACATATTAGGATCAATTTGAAATCTCTTTCTTTTAAAATTACATGCCATTAGTGGATGTACTAGTGGAATTTCCCAACCGTCGATAAAAAAACTTTGGTGTCGTTTCATGATGTGTGAATAAATTATCTTTACTTACATTCATTATAGTTTTTAATTTTTTTCATACAAAAACTCTAAAAATTTTATTTTGTTGTGATCTTTTCGCCTTATTTGTTTGTTAATGAGAAAAAAAGGAAAAGAGAAAACTCAAGTTTGGATTTAAAAACAAAAATTGAACATCTAAAATGGATATTCACATATGAAGAGAGAGATAATTCCAAAAAAGTCACTATAATTTTTTGGGATTGTAAATTCTTTTAGTTTTTATATATTAGATTTTGCTATCATCGAAAAAGAGGGACGAGGGATTTTTAACTGAGTGTTTACTCCCAATCTATAAGTAATTTATTAAAAAAATATAGCGATTTTCGCATGATTGATTGATCAATCACTTTATAATGATCTATGATTGTTAGTTCAATTTTTGTAAATGCGCAAAAAATAGCTTGTTCGGCTCAGGTAAATATCCCACCTAACGTTCACTTCAGAATTTAATGAGCATTTGTTGTACTCCTTGACCGTTTTGGATCCTTAGGTCATTTGCATCTTCAACATGTTTCATACATGCATATCCATATTTAAAACATGTTAGGATCAATTGGAAATCTCCTTCTTCTAAAATTCCAAGATATTAGGGGTTGTACTAGCGGAATTTCCCAAACGTGGATAACAAAACTTTGGAGTTCATTCATCGTATGTGAATAAATGTTTTTACTTACATTTGTTATAGTTTTTAATTTTTTTCATACAAAAACTCTAAAATTTTCATTTTGTTATGATCGATTTGCCTTATTTATTTATTTTATGAGAAAAAAGGGAGAGTGAAAACTCAAGTTTGGATTTAAAAATGAAAATAAAACATCTAAAATGGAAATTCATAAATGCAGAGAGAGATATTCCAAGAAGTCTCTGCAATTTTAGGGATTATAAACTCTTTTATTTTTTATATATTAGATTTTGCTATCATATAAAAAAGGGGGGAGGGGGATTTTTAACTGATTGTTGACTCCAAAACCTTAGGTCATTTCTTTCAAAATTATACCCCGTTACGCATGATTGATCAATCAATCACTTTATAGATCTATGATTGTTAGGTCAGCTTTTTGTCAATGGACAAACCATTGCTTGTTCGGCTCGGGTAAATATCCCACTATACGTTCACTTGAGAATTTAATGAGCAGTTGTTATACTCATTGAAAGTTTTGGATCCATTGGTCATTTGCTTTATGAACATGTTTCATGCATGCATATCCATATTTAAAACACTTTGGAATCAACTGGAAATCCTTTCTTCCAAAATCCCAAGCTATTGGGGTTTGTGCTAGTGGAATTTCCCAACCGTGGATAACAAAACTTTGGGGGTCATTCATGGTGTGTGATTAAATTTTTTTTACTTACATATATTATAGTTTTTAATTTTTTGCATACAAAAACTCTAAAATTTTCATTTTTTATGATCTATTTGCCTTATATGTTTGTTTATGAGAGAAATGGGAGAGAGAAAACTCAAGTTTGAATTTAAAAACGAAAATTGAACATCTAAAATTGAAATTCACAAATGTAGAGAGAGATAATTCCAAAACATCTTTGTAACTTTTAGGGATTGTAAACTCTTTTAGTTTTTATATATTAGGCTTTGCAATCATCATAAATGTGGGGTGGGGTATTTTTAACATAGTGTTGACTCCCAATCCATACATCATCTCTTTAAAAAATATAGCCCGTTACACATGATTTATCGATCAATCACTTTACAAAGATCTATGATTGTTAGGTCATCTTTTTGTAAGTGGAAAAAAAATGACTTATTCAGCCGGGTAAATATCCCACCGCACATTCACTTGATAATTTAATGAGCATTTGTTGTTTTCCATGAAAGTTTTGGATCCTTAGGTCATTGGATTCTTGGACGTACTTCATGCATGCTTATCCATATTTAAAACATGTTAGGATCAACTGGAAATCTCTTTCTTCTAAAATTCCTAGCTAATAGGGGTTGGTAGTAGTTGAATTTCCCAACAGTGGATAACATAACTTTGGTGTTCATTCATGGTGTGTGAATAAATTTTCTTTACTTATATTTATTATAGTATCCAATTTTTTGCAAACAGAAACTCTAAAATTCTTATTTTGTTGTGATCTATTTGCCTTATCTATTTGTTTATGTGAAAAATAGGAGAGGGAAAACTAAAGTTTGGTTATAAAAACAAAAATTGAACATCTAAGTGGAAATTCACAAATGCAGAGAGATATAATTCCAAAACATCTTCGTAATTTATAGGTATTGTAAACTCTATTAGTTTTTATATATTCAATTTTTCTATCATCGAAAAACAGGGACGGGGATTTTAACTGAGTGTTGACTTCGTATACATAAGTAATTTCTTACAAAAACATAGATAGTTACGTATGATTAATTGATCAATCACATTACAATGATCTATGAATGTTAGGTCATCTTTTAGTAAATGGGCAAAAAATGGCTTGTTCGGTTCGGGTAAATATCCCTCCGCACGGTCACTTGAGAATTTAATGAGTATGTGTTGTACTCCTTGAACGTTTTGGATCCTTAGGTCATTTGCATCATCAACAAGTTTCATGCATGCATATCCTTATTTAAAACATGTTAGGGTCAATTGGAAATCTCTTTTTTATAAAATTCCAAGCTATTAGGGGTTGTACTAGTGGAATTTCCCCAACATGGATAACAAAACTTTGGTGTTCATATGTGGTGTGTGAATAAACTTTTTGTAACTTACATTTATTATAGTTTGAAATTGTTGCTTACACAAACTCAAAAATTTTCATTTTGTTGTGAGCTATTTGTCTTATCTGAGATAAAAAGCGAGAGAGAAAAATCAAGTTTGGATTTAAAAACAAAAATTTAACACAAATGCAGAGAGAGATAATTCCAAAACTTTCTCTAATTTATAGGGATTTTAAAATCTATTATTTTTTATATATTCGATTTTTCTATCATCAAAAAAGGGGGGCGGGGGATTTTTTACTAAGTGTTGACTCCCAACGCGTAAGTAATTTCTTACAAAAATATAGCCAGTTATGGATGATTGATCGATAAATAACTTTAAAATGATCTATGATTGTTAGGTCAACTTTTGTAAATGGGCAAAGAATGGCATGTTCAGCTCAGCTAAATATCCCACCGCACATCTACTTGAGAATTTAATGAGAATTTTTTGTACTCCTTGAATGTTTTGGATCCTTAGGTCATTTGCTTCTTCAACAAGTTTCATCATGCATATCCATATTTAAAACTAGTGAGCATCAATAGGAAATCTCTTTCTTAAAAAATTCCAAGCTATTAGGGGTTGTAGTAGTGGAATTTCCCTAACATGGATAACAAAACTTTGGTGTTCATATGCAGTGTAATAATAATTTTTCTTAACTTCCATTTATTATAGTTTTTAATTTTTTGCTTACACAAACTCTAAAATTTTGATTTTGTTGTGATCTATTTTCCTTATCTATATGTTTATGAGAAAAAAATTTAGACAGAAAACTCAAGTTTGGATTTAAAAACTAAAATTTAATATCTGAAATGGAAATTCTCAAATGTAGAGAGAGATAATTCCAAAAAGTCATCTTAATTTTTAGGGATTGTAAACTCTATTAGTTTTTATATATTATATTTTTTTATCATCGAAAAAGGGGGGCGTGGGGCGTGGGATTTTTAATTTAGTATTGACACGTAATCCATAAGTCATTTCTTTAAAAAAATATAGACTGTTACACATGAATTATCGATCAATCACTTTACAATGATATCTAATTGTTAGGTCAACTTTTTGTAAGTGGGCAAAAAATTTCTTGTGCGACTCGGGTAAATATCCCACTGCATGTTCACTTGAGAATTTAATGAGCATTTGTTGTACTCCTTGAAAATTTTGGATCCTTAGGTCTTCTGCATCTTCAACATATTTCATGCTTACATATCGATATTTAAGACATGTTAGGATCAATTGGAAATCTCTTTCTTATAAAATTCCAAGCTATTAGGGGTTGTACTAGTGGAATTACCCAATAGTGGATAACAAAACATTGGTGTTCATTCATGGTGTGAGAATAAATTTTCTTTACTTGCATTTATTATAGTTTTTAATTTTTTGCGTACAAAAACTCAGAAATTTTCATTTTGTTTACGATCTATTTGCTTTATGAGTATGTTTATGAGAAAAAAATGGAGAGAGAAAACTCAAGTTTGAATTTAAAAACGAAAATTGAACATCTAAAATAGAAATTCAAAAATGCAAATAGTGATAATTCCAAAAAGTCTGTGTGATTTTATGAGATTGTAAACTCTTTCAGTTTTTATATATTAGATTTTGCAATCAACGAAAAAGGGGAGCGAGGGATTTAAAACTAAGTGTTGACTCCCAATCCATGTGTAACTTCTTACAAAAATATAGTTAGTTATGCTTGATTAATCGATCAAACACTTTACAATGATCCATGATTGTTAGGTATACTTTTTGTAAATGGGCAAAAAATAGGTTGTTCGGCTTGGGTAAATATCCCACCACACGTTCACTTGAGAATTTAATGAGCATTTGTTGTACACCTTAAACATTATGGATCCTTAGGTCATTTACATCCTCAATATGTTTCGTGTATGCATATTCATAATTAAAACATGGTAGGATAAATTAGAAAATTCTTTCTTAAAAAATTCCAAGTTATTAGAGGTAATACTAGTGGAATTTCCCAAACATGGATAACAAAACTTTGGTGTTCATATGTGGTTTGTGACTAAATTATCTTTACTAACAGTTATTGTTGTTTTTAATTTTTTCCATACAAAAACTCTATAATTTTCATTTTTTTGTGATTTATTTGCCTTATCTGTTTGTTTATGAGAAAGAAATGGAGAGAGAAAACTCAAGTTTGGATTTAAAAAAAATGAACATCTAAAATCGAAATTCACAAATGCAGAGGATTTTAAGAGATTGAAAACACTTTTAGTTTTTATATATTTGATTCGCAATCATCGAAAAAGGAGGGCAGGGAATTTTTAACTGAGTGTTGATTCCCAATCCATAAGTAACTTCTTAAAAAAATATAGCCAATTACGCTTGATTGATTGATCAATCACTTTACAATGATCTATGATTGTTAGGTCAACTTTTTATAAATGGGCAAAAAATGGCTTGTTCGGCTCAGGCAAATATCCCACTGAATGTTCACTTGAGAATTTAATGAGCATTTGTTGTACTTCTTGAATGTTTTGAACCCTTAGGTCATATGCAAATTCAACTTGCTTCATTCATGCGTATCCATATTTAAGACATGTTAGGATCAATTAGAAATTGTTTTCGTATAAAATTCTAAGCTATTAAGAGTGTTACTAGTGGAATTTCCCAAACATGGATCACAAAAATTTGGTGTTCATTTTTGGTGTGTGAATAAATTTTCTTTACTAATATTTATTATTATTTTTAAATCTTTGCATACAAAAACTCTAAAATTTTCATTTTTTGTGATCTATTTGCCTTATCTGTTTGTTTATGATAAAAAGGCTGAGAGACAAAGCTCAAGTTTGGATTTAAAAATTAAAATTGAACATCAAAAATGGAAATTGACAAATGTAGAGAGAGATAATTCCAAAAAGTCTCTGTAATTATCCCACCGTAGGTTCACTTGATAATATAAAGAGCATTTGTTGTACTCCTTGAAAGTTTTGGATCTTTAGGTATTTGCATCTTGAACATGTTTCATCCATCCATATCCATATTTAAAACATCTTAGGATCAATTGGAAATTTCTTTCTTTGAAGATTCCAAGCTATTAGGGGTTGTACTAGTGGAATTTCGCAATCGTGGATAACAAAACTTTAGTGTTCATTCACAGTGTGTGTGATAAATTTTCCTTACTTACATTTATTATAGTTTTAATTTCTTGGATACAAAAACTATAACATTTTTATTTTGTTGTGATCTATTTTCCTAATCCATATGTTTATGAGAAAAATAGGGAGAGAGACAACTCAAGTTTGGATTTAAAAATAGAAAGTGAACATCTAAAATGGAAATTCACATATGTAGAGAGAGATAATTCCAAAAAGTCTCAATAATTTTTTGGGATGGTAAACTCTTTTAGTTTTTATATATTTGATTTTGTTATGATCGAAAAAGGGGGGGTAGGGGATTTTTAACTGAGAGTTGACTCCCAATCTATAAGTAATTTCTTAAAAAAATATAGCTAGTTATGCTTGATTGATCGATCAATCACTTTACAATGTTCTATGATTGTTAGGTCAGTTTTTTGTAAATGGGCAAAAAATGGCATGGTCGGCTCGGGTAAATATCCCACCGCATGTTCACTTAAGAATTTAAAGAGCATTTGTTGTACGCCTTGAAAGTTTTGGATCCTTATGTCATTTGCATCTTAAACATGTTTCATGTGTGCATATCCATATTTAAAACATGTTAGGATCAATTGTAAATCTATTTTTTTCTAAAATTACAAGTTATTAGGGGTTGTACTAGTCGAATTTCCCAAACGTGGATAACAAAACTTTGGTTTTCATTCATGGTGTGTGAATAAAATTTTTTTATTTACATTTATTATAGTTTTTAATTTTTTGCATACAAAAAATCTAAAATTTTCGTTTTGTTATGATTTTTTGCCTTATCTGTTTGTTTATGAGAAATAAGGGAGAGAGAAAACTCAAGTTTGGATTTAAAAACAAAAAGTGAACATCTAAAGTGGAATTTCACAAATGCAGAGAGAGACAATTATAAAAAAGTCTCTGTAAATTTTAGGATTTGTAAACTCGTTTAGCTTTTATATATTAGGTTTTGCCATCATCGGAAAAGGGGAGGCATGGGATTTTTAACTGAGTGGTGACACCCATTCCTTAAGTCATTTCTTTAAAAAATATAGCCCGTTACTCATGATTGATCGATCATTCACTTTACAATAATCTATGATTGTTGGGTCTATTTTTTGAAAATGGGCAAAAAATGGCTTGTTTAGCTCGGGTAAATATCCCACTGCACGTTCACTTGAGAATTTAAAGAGCATTTGTTGTACTCCATGAAATCTTTGGATCCATAGGTCATTTGCATATTCAACATGTTTCATGCATGCATATCCATATTTAAAGCAACTTAGGATCAATTGGAAGTCTTTTTTCTTATAAAATTTCAAGCTATTAGGGGTTTTACTAGTGAATTTCCCAAACGTGGATAGCAAAACTTTGGTGTTCATTCGTGGTGTGTGACTAAATTTTCTTTACTTACATTTATTATTGTTTTAAATTTTTTGCATACAAAAACTCTAAATTTTTTATTTTGTTATGATTTATTTGCCCTATTTGTTTGTTTATGAGAAAAAGGGAGAGAGATAACTCAAGTTGTCATTTTAAAACGAAAATTGAACATCTGAAATGGAAATTCACAAAAGCAGAGACAGACAATTCCTAAAAGTTTATGTAATTTTTAGGGACGATATCTTGAAATGTATATTAGATAGAATTTATGTTTGTAATTGTTGTATAATTTGGGTTATGTACATAGGGTAATTAGATTAGGCTGAATGGGGTGTGTGCCATTGTATTGGGCCCATGGGCCGTTTTGTAATATTACCCTAAAACCTAAGCTTAAATACATAATGAAATGACAGAAAGACACAGACAAAATTCAGGAATTCTCTTCGCCTTCCTCACCTTCCTCGTCTTCGCAGAGAAACCTGAGAGCACAACGTTATCGTCCGGTGAGGTGGTGGTGGTTTCGTCCACAGCCGTAAGAGTTGTGAGCTCTCTGTTAGGCTGTGCCATCAGCCTCTGTCCGATGCGTTTCATCCCAGTGAAGACCAGCGCTCTGTCAGCCTTGGTTCACCATTGGAAACCTCAGTTGACATGGTATCAAAGATAGATCCGTCCAAAGAGTGATCATGCCATCTGCGTTCGACGAGTTTTCGCCTGAAGAACCTCTGTCCGACGAGCTGTTGTCTGACGATTTAGAGTACGGTAGAGCTCTCAAGGGTGGTCGTAAAACTCCATCCAAGCTCAGAGGAGCTGTTGGAAATATCTGTCCGAGCTCCGAGGAGTGATTCTTGCCGAGAAGGTGAACAGACAGAAACTGTGGGGGCAGATATGGGATTTCCGAAAGTGTGGGGGGGCAGATATGGAATTTATGAAGGTGTGGGGGTAGATCTGGGATTCCTGATATTGTGGGGGCAGATCTGGCATTTGTAAAAGCGTGGGGGAAGATCTGGAAATTTTGAAAGAGTGGGGGCAGATCTGGAATTTTAGAAATTGTGGGGGCAGATCTGAAATTTTGTTGGCAGCCATTGGAATAAATCTGGAATATTCAGCGGGGTGGTATGTCTAAAAATCTCAACAAAATTTTGATCTTATCATGTAAACAGACAAGTTAGATTCCTCTCCTATTCGGTTCATGGGTAAGAACTACAATGTCTGGGCTTTTTAGTTCCGGTTATTTGTCATGGGAAAAGATTTATGGGGTCATATTGATGGGAGTGATCTGGCACCTCGTGATGCTGAAGCATTGTCAAAATGGACCACCATGGATGCTAGAGTCATGACCTAGATACTTGGATTCATTGAACCTCATCTAATCCTGAATATGAGGCCCTACAAAACTGCAGTGGATATGTGGAATTACCTCCACAAGGCTTATTATCAAAACAGCATGGCCCGTCGGTTTAAAGTCGAATATGAAATGGAAAATTTCATGCAAGGAAGCCATTCCATTGAAGAATATTTCTCGGGCTTCCAAAATTTGTGGGCTGACTATACTGATATTGTTTATGAGAATGTCCCTGTTGCTTCTCTCTTTGCAGTTCAAGCCGTACATGGAACTAGTAAAAGGGATCAATTCTTGATGAAGCTCCATCCGGAATTTGAGATTTCTCGATCACATCTGATGAATTGTGATCCAGTGCCATCACTGGATGCCTGTTTGAGTGAACTTATTAGGGAGGAACAACGCATTGCTACTCAATCTGGCATGGAACATCGAGTCCAGGCTGATATCTCGGCTCCTGTGGCTTATGTAACACAAGGAAAAAATAAGGGTCGGGACATGAGTTCTGTTCAGTGCTTCCACTGCAAGCATATGCTCACTTTACTTGGGAATGCCCCAAGAAGTCCTGTAACTACTGCAAGAAGCCGGGTCATCTCATTGCAGCTTGCCCTACTCGCCCTGAAAAGAAGAAGAATACAACTTATCATGCCTCCACTGGTACTTCTAGTTTGGCAGCATTGCCGACTGCCGTCCCAGTCACTACAATTCCGGTTCCTCCAGCACCTAAAAGTTCGACCACTCTCACTCCAGAAATAGTATAATAGATGATTATATCTTCTTTTTCTACTTTTGGTATCTCAGGTAAGCAGAAAATCTCTACTCAGCCATGGAATTTTGATTCCGGTGCCACTAACCACATGATCAACAATATAATGTCTCTTTCTAATGTAATAAAGTATGATGGAAACCAGCACATCAACACTGCTGATGGAAGCTCTCTACCAATCAATGCTATTGGTGATCTCTCCCCTTCCTTAGCTAATGTCTTTGAGTCTCTCAGCTAAGTTTTGACTCCCAATCCGTAAGTAATTTCTAAAAATAATTTTTCCAGATACATGAGATTGATTGATCAATCACTATACAATAATCTATGATTGTTAGGTCAACTTTTTGAAAATAGGAAAAAATTGACTTGTTCGGCTCGAGTAAATATCCCACAGCACATCCACTTGAGAATTTAATGAGCATTTATTGTACTCCTTGAATGTTTTGGATCCTTAGGTCATTTGCATCTTCAACACGTTTCTTGCATGCATATCCATATTTAAACAATGTTAGGATCAATTGGAAATCTCTTTCTTATAAAATTTGAAGCTATAGGGGGTTGTACTAGTGGAATTACCCTAACATGGATAACAAAACTTTGGTGTTCATTTGTGGTGTGTCAATAAATTTTATAGTTTGATTTTTTTTGCATACAAAAGCTATAAAATTTTCATTTTGTTGTGATCAATTTGTCTTACCTGTTTGTTTATGAGAAAAAAAGAGAGATAGAAAATTAAAGTTTGGAATTAAAAACAAAAATTCAACAACTAAAATGGAAATTCACAAATGCAGAGAGAGATAATTCCAAAAAGTCTCTATAATTTTTAGGATTGAAAACTCTTTTAGTTTTCTTCTATTAGGTTTTGCAATCATTGAAAATGGGAGGCAAGGGATTTTTAACTGAGTTTTGCCTCCCAATCCATAAGTAATTTTTCCTAGAAAAATATAGCCAGTTACGCATGATTGATCAATCAATCACTTTACAATGATCTATGATTGTTATGTTAGCTTTTTGTAAATGAGAAAAAAATGTCTTGTTCGTCTCAGGTAAATATCCCACTACATGTTCTCTTGAGAATTTAATGAGGATTTGTTGTACTCCTTGAACGTTTTGGATCCATAGATCATTTCCATCTTCAACATGTTTCATGCATGCATAACCATATTTACAACATGTTAAGTTCAATTAGAAATATCCCTCTTCTAAAATTTCAAGCTATTAGGGGTTGTTCTACTAGAATTTACCTAACATGGATAACAAAACTTTGGTGTTCATTTCTGGTGTGCTGATAAATTTTCTTTACTTATATTTATTATTATTTTTAATTTTTTGCATGCACAAACTATAAAATTTCCTTTTTGTTGTGATCTATTTGCTTTAACTGTTTGAGTATGGGAAAAAAAGGGAGAGAGAAAACTCAAGTTTGGATTTAAAAGCAAAAATTGAACATCTAAAATGGAAATTCACAAATGTAGAGAGAGATAATTCCAAAAGGTCTCTGTAATTTTTAGGGATTATAAACTCCTTTAGTTTTTATATATTAGGTTTTGCAATCATCAAATAGGGGGCACAAGGATTTTTAACTGAGTTTTGACACCCAATCCACAAGTAATTTCTTACAAAAATTTTGCCAGTTATGCATGATTAATTGATCAATCATTTTACAATGTTCAATGATTTTTAGGTCATATTTTTTTCAATCGGCTAAAAATGGCTTCTTTGGCTCTGGTAAATATCCCACCTCATGTTCACTTGTGAGTTGAATGAGCATTTGTTGTAATCCAAGAAAGTTTTGGATCCATAGATCATTTGCATCTTCAACATGTTTCATGCAAGAATAACCATATTTAAAAAATATTAGGATCAATTGGAAATCTCTTTCTTACAAAACTCCAAGCTATTAGGGGTTGTATTAGTGGAATTTCCCAAACATGGATGACGAAACTTTGATGTTCAGTTGTGGTTAGTGAATAAATTATCTTAACTGACATTTATTATAGTTTTTAATTTTTTGCATACAAAAACTCTAAATTTTTTAGGGGTTGTAGAAGTGGAATTTCCAAAACATGGATAATAGAACTTTGGTGTTAATTTGTGGTGTGTGAATAAATTTTCTATACTTACTACATTTATTATCGTTTTTAATTTTTTGTGTAGAAAAATTCTTAAATTTTCATTTTGTTGTGATCTATTTGCCTTATTTGTTTGTTTATGAGACAAAAAGGGGGAAAGAAAACTCAAGTTTGGATTTAAAAACAAAAAATGAACATCTAAAATGGAAATTTTCAAATGCAGAGAGCGATAATTCCAAAAAGTCTCTGTAATTTTTAGGGATAATAAACTCTTTTAGTTTTTATATATTAGATTTTGCAATCATTGAAAAAGGGGGGCTGTGTATTTTTAAATGTGTTGACTCCTAATCCATAAGTAATTTCTTACTAAAATATAGCTAGTTACACTTCATTGATCGATCAGTCACTCTACAATGATCTATGATTATTAGGTAAACTTTTTGTAAATGGGAAAAAATGGCTTTTTCGGCTTGGGTTAATATCCCACCACACGTTCACTTGAGAATTTAATGAGCATTTGTTGTACTACTTGAAAGTTTTCGATACTTAGGTCATTTGCATCTTGAACATGTTTCATTCATAGCCATAATTAAAACATGTTAGGATCAATTGGAAATCTCTTTCATATAAAATTCAAAGCTATTAGGGGTTTTACTAGTGGAATTTCTCAACCGTGGACAACAAAACTTTGGTGTTCATTAACGGTGTGTGAATAAATTTTCTTCACTTACATTTATTATCGTTTATATTATTGTCATACAAAAACTCTAAAATTTTTATTTTGTTGTGATTAATTTCCCATATCTATTTGTTTATGAGAAAAAAGGGAGAGAGAAAACTCAAGTTTAGATTTAAAAACAAAAATTGATCATCTAAAATGGAAATTCACATATGTAGAGAGAGATAATTCCAAAAAGTCTCTATAATTTTTTGTGATTGTAAACTCTTTTAATTTTTATATATTAGATTTTGCAATCATCAAAATAGGGGGTCGGGAGATTTTTAACTGAATGTTGACATCCAATCCATAAGTAATTTCTTACAAAAATATAGCCGATTTTTAGGTCAACTTTTTGTAAATGTGACAAAAATGGTTTGTTTGGCTTAGGTAAATATCCCACCGGACGTTCACTTGAGAATTTAATGAGTATTTGTTGTACTCCTTGAACATTTTTTATCCTTAGGTCATTTTCATCTTCAACATGTTTGATGCCGTCATATCCATATTTAAAACATGTTAGGATAAATTAGAAATCTCTTTTTTTATAAAATTCCAAGCTATTGGGGGTTGTACTAGTGGAATTGACCTAACATGGATAACAAAACTTTGGTGTTCATTTTTGGTGTGTGAATAAAATTTCTATACTTACATTTATTATTTTTTTAATTTTTTACATATAAAAAATAAAAACAATTCTTTTTGTTGTGATTTATTTGCTTTAAATGTTTGTTTATAACAAAAAAAAGGAGGGAGAAAACTCAAGTTTGGATTTTAAAAAAAATTGAACATCTAAAAAGAAAATTCACAAATTCTATGAGATATAATTCAAAAAAGTCTCTATAATTTTTAGGGATTATAAACTCTTTTAGTCTTTATATATTAAGTTTTTCAATAATTGGAAAGTAGGGGACATGGGATTTTTAACTAAGTGGTGACTCCCAATTCATAAGTAATTTTTTCAAAAATATAGCTTGTTATGCATGATTGGTTGGACAATCACTTTACAATTAACTTTGAATGTTAGGTCAGCCTTTTGAAAGAGGAAAAAATTGCTTATTCGGCTCGGGTAAATTTCCCACTGCACAGTCTCATTGGAATTTTATGAGCATTTGTTGTACTCCTAGAAAGATTTGGATATTTTGGTTATTTGCTTCTTCAACATGTTTCATGCATGCATATCCATATTTAAAACATGTTAGGATCCATCAAATATCTCTTTCTTATAAAATTCTAAGCTATTAGGGGTTGTACTAGTGGAATTTCCCAACCTTGGATAAAAAAACTTTGGTGTTCATTCATGGAGTGTGAATAAATTTTCTTAACTTACATTTTTTATAGTTTAAAATTTTTTGCATACAAAAAATCTCAAATTTTCATTTTGTTGTGATCTATCTATATGTTTATGAGAAAAAAAGGGAGGGAGAAAACTCATGTTTGAATTTAAAAACGAAAATTAAACATGTAAAATTGAAATTCAAAAAAGAAGAGAAAGATAATTCCAAAAAGTCTCTGTAATTTTTAGGGATTGTAAACATTTTTTGGTTTTATATAATAGCTTTTGCAATCATAAGAAATGGGGGGCGGGGCGGGGCTGGTGATTTTTAACGGACTGGTGACTCCCAATCCATAAGTCATTTCTTTAAAAAATGTAGCCCAATACTCATGATTGGTTGATCAATCACTTTACAATGATCTTTGGCTATAGGTCAGCTTTTTGTCAGTAGGCAAAATTTGCTTGTTTAGCTCGAGTAAATATCCCACCACACATTCACTTAGGAATTTAATGAGCATTTGTTGTACTCCTTGAAATTTTTGGATCCTTAGGTCATTTGCATCATCAACATGTTTCATGCATGCATATCCATATTTAAAACATGTTAGGATCAATTGGAAATCTCATTCTTATATAATTCCAAGTGATTAAGGGTTGTATTGTGGAATTTCCCAATCGTGGATAAAAAAAATTTGGTATTCATTTATGGAGTGTGAATAAATTTTTTTTACTTACATTTTTTATATTTTATAAGTTTTTGCATGCAAAAACTCTCAAATTTTCATTTTGTTGTGATCTATTTGCCTTATCTATATACTTATGAGAAAAAAAGGGAGGGAGAAAACTCAAGTTTGGATTTATAAACAAAAATTAAACATCTAAAATGGAAATTCAAAAAAGAAGAGAGAGATAATTCCTAAAATTCTCTGTAATTTTTAGGGATTGTAAAAAAATTTATTTTTTATATAATAGGTTTTGCAATCATCAGAAATGGGGGACAGGGCGGGGGCTGGTGATTTTTAACGGAGTGGTTACTCCCAATCCATAAGTCATTTCTTTAAAAAATATAGCCCATTACTCATTATTGGTTGATCAATCACTTTACAATGATCTCTGACTATTAGGTCAGCTTTTTGTCAGTGGGCAAAATTTGCTTGTTTGGCTCGGGTAAATATCCCACCACACGGTCACTTGGGAATTTAATGAGCATTTGTTGTACTCCTTGAAAGTTTTGGATCCTTAGGTCATTCGCATCGTCAACATGTTTCATACATGCTATCCATATTTATAACATGTTAGGATCAACTGGAAATCTCTTTCTTATATAATTCCAAGTGATTAGGGGTTGTACAAGTGGAATTCCCAACCGTGGATGACAAAACTTTGGTGTTCATTCATGTGTGTGAATAAATTTTCTTTACTTACATTTATTATAGTTTTAAATTTTTTGCATACAAAAACTCTAAAATTTTCATTTTGTTGTCATCTATTTGCCTTGTCTGTAAGTTCATGAGAAGGAAAGGGAGGGAGAAAACTCAACTTTGGATTAAAAAAAAAAATTGAACATCTAAAATGGAAATTCACAAATGAAGAGAGAGATAATTCAAAAAAGTCTTTGTAATTTTAAGGCATTGTAAACTCTTTTACTTTTTATTTATTAGATTTCGCAATAATCGAAGAAGGGGGTGGGGGTTTTTAACTAAATGTTGACTCCCAATCTATAAGTAATTTCTTACAAAAATATAGCCAGTTATGATTGATTGATTGATCAATCACTATACAATGATGTATGATTGTTAGGTCAACCTCTTGTAAATGGGGAAAAAATCACTATACAATCATCGAAAAACGGGGCGGGGGATTTTTAACTGAGTGTTGACTCCCAATCCATAAGTAACTTCTTACAAAAATATAGCCAGTTACGATTGATTGATTGATATATCACTATACATTGATGTATGATTGTTAGGTTAGCATCTTGTAAATGGGCAAAAATGGCTTGTTTGGTTCGGGTAAATATCCCACCGCACGTTCACTTGAGAATTAATCGACGATTTGTTGTCCTCCTTAAACGTTTTAAATCCTTAGGTCATTTGCATCTTCAACATGTTTCATGCGTGCATATCCATATTTAAAACATGGTAGGATCAATTAGAAATCTCTTTCTTATAAAATTCCAAGCTATTAGGGGTTGTACTAGTGGAATTTCCCAAACATAGATAACAAAACTTTGGTGTTCAATTGTGGTGTGTCGATAAATTTTCTTTCTTATATTTATTATTATTTTTAAAATTTTTCATACAATAACTCTAAATTTTTTATTTTGTTGTGATCTATTTGCCTGATCTGTTTGTTTATGAGAAAAAAAGGGAGAGAGAAAACTCAAATTTTGATTTAAAAAAGAAAATTGATCATCTAAAATGGAAATTCACAAATGCACAGAGAGATAATTCCAAAACGTCTTTGTAATTTTTAGGGATTGTAAACTCTTTTAGTTTTTATATATTAGGTTTTGCAATCATCGAAAAAATGGAGACATGGGATTTTTAATTGAGTGGTGAATCCCAATACATAAGTCATTACTTTAAAAAATATAGTCCGCTACTCATGATTGATCGATCAATCACTTTACAATGATCAAAGATTGTTGGGTCAGTTTTTTGTAAATGGGAAAAAATGGCTTGTTCGACTCGGGTAAATATCTCACAGCACGTTCGCTTGAGAATTTTATGAGCATTTGTTGTACTCCTTGAAATTTTGGATCCTTAGGTCATTTGCATCTTCATCATATTTCAGGCATGCATATCACTTTTATAAAATGTTATGATCAAACACAAATCTTTTTCTTATAAAATTCCACGCAATTAATAGTTGTACTAGTGGAATTTCCCAAACATGGATAACAAAACTTTGGTGTTGATTTGTGGTGTGTGAATAAATTTTATTAATTAACATTTATTATCGTTTTTAATTTTTTGTGTAGAAAAAATCTAAAATTTTCATTTTGTTGTGATCTATTTCGCTTATATGTTTGTTTATGAGAAAAAAGGGATAGAGAAAAGTCACAATTGGATTTAAAAACAAAAATTGAACATCTAAAATGGAAATTCACAATTGCATAGAGAGATAATTCCAAAAAGTCTCTGTAATTTTTAACCAAGTGTTGACTCGCAATCCATAAGTAATTTCTCTAAAAAACCATAGCCAGTTACGTATGATTGATCGATCAATCACTTTACAATGATCTATGATTGTTAGGTCACCTTTTTCTAAATGGGCAAAAAATGGTTTGTTCGGTTCCTTGAACGTTTTGCAACCTTAGGTCATTTCGATCTTCAACATGTTTCACATATCCATATTGAAAACATGTTAAGAAATTTGTTATACTTACTTTTATTATTGTTTTAATTTTGTGCATACAAAAACTCTAAACTTTCCTTTTAAATGTGATCTGTTTTCCTTATTAGTTTGTCTATGAGAAAAAAAAGGGAGAGAGAAAACTCAAATTTGGATTTAAAAACGAAAATTGAACATCTAAAATGGAAATTCACAACTACAGAGCGAGATAATTCAAAAAAGTCTCTGCATTTTTTAGGGATTGTAAACTCTTTTAGTGTTTATATATTAGGTTTTGAAATCATTGCAAAGGGGGGGGGGGGGGGGGGGGCTCTAGGGTGATTTTTAACTGAGTGGTGACTCCCAATTCCGGGCTCTAGGGTGATTTTTAACTGAGTGGTGACTCCCAATTCATAAGTCATTTCTTTCAAAAATATAACCCGTTATGCATCATTGATCGATGACTTTACAATGATTTATGATAGTTAGGTCAACGTTTTGTAAGTGGGCAAAAATTGCTTGTTCGGCTCGGGTAAATAACCCACCACACGTTCACTTGGGAATTTAATGAGCATTTGTTGTACTCCTTGAAATTTTTGGATCCTTAGGTCATTTTCTTCTTGAACATGTTTCTTGCATGCATATCCATATTTAAATCATGTTAGAATCAATTGGAAATCTCTTTCTTAAAAAATTCCAAGTGATTGGGGCTTATAGTAGAGGAATTTCCAACCGTGGATAACTAAACTTTGGTGTTCATTCATGGTGTGTGAATAAATTTTCTTTACTAACATTTATTATAGTTTTTAATTTTTTGCATACAAAACTCTTAAATTTTCATTTTGTTGTGATCTATTTGCCTTATCTGTGTGTTTATAAGAAAAAATGGCAGAGAGAAAACTACAGTTTGGATTTAAAAACAAAAATTGAACATCTAAAATGGAAATTCATAAAAGCAGAGAGAGATAATTCAAAAAATTCTATGTAATTTTAAGGAGTTATAAACTCTTTTAGTTTTTATATATTAGATTTTCCAATCATCGAAAAGGAACGAGGGATTTTTAACTGATTGTTGACTCCCAACCCATATGTAATTTCTTACAAAAAAATTGGCAGTTACGCTTGATTAATCGACCAATCTCTTTACAATGGTCTATGATTGTTAGGTCAACTTTTTGTAAAGGGGCAAAAATCGGCATGTTCGGCTCGAGTAACTATCCCTCTTCACGTTCACTTGAGAATTCAATGAGGATTTCTTATCCTGCTTGAACGTTTTACATCCTTAGGTCATTTGTATCTTCAACATATTTCATGCATGTATATCCATATTTAAAACATGGTAGGATCAAGTAGAATTCTCTTTCTTATAAATTCAAGCTATTAGCGGTCGTACTAGTGGAATTTCCCAAACATGGATAACAAAACTTTGGTGTTCATTTGTGGGTGTGAATAAATTTTCTTTCTTATATTTATTATTGTTTTTAAATTTTTTCATACAAAAACTAAAAAAATTTCATTTTGTTGTGATCTATTGCCTTATTTGTTTGTTTATGAGAAAAAGGAGAGAGAAAACTCAAGTTTGGATTTAAAAAGGAATGTTGATCATCTAAAATGGAAATTCATAAATGCAGAGAGAGATAATTGTAAAAACTATCTGTAATTTTTTGGGATTATAAACACTTTTAGTTTTTATATATTAGGCTTTGTAATCATTTGAAAAGGGGAGGCGGGGGATTTTTAACTGAGTAGTGACTCTCAATACATAAGTCATTTTTTAGAAAATATAGTCCGTTACGCATGATTGATCGATCAATCACTTTACAATGATCTAAGATTGTTTGATCAGCTTTTTGTAAATGGGAAAAAAATGGTTTGTTCGGCTCGGGTAAATATCCCACTGCACGTTCACTTGAAAATTTAATGAGCATTTGTTGTTCTCCTTGAAAGTTTTTGATCATTCGATCATTTGCATCTTGAACATGTTTCATGCATGCATATCCATATTTAAAACATGTTAGGATCAATTGGAAATCTTTTACTTATAAAATTCCAAGCCATTAGGGGTTGTGCTAATGAAATTTCCCAATCGTGGATAACAAAACTTTGGTGTTCATTCATCGTGTGTGAATAAATTTTCTTTACTTACATTTATCATGGTTTTTAATTGTTGGCATACAAAAACTCTAAAATTTTCATTTTGTTGTGATCTATTTCCTTTATATGTTTGTTTATGAGAAAAAAAAGGAGTGAGAAAACTCAAGTTTGGATTTAAATCAAAAATTCAACATCTAAAATGGAGATTCACAAATGCAGAGTGAGATAATTCCAAAAAGTCTCTGTAATTTTTAGTGATTGTAGACTCTTTTAGTTTTTATATATTATATTTTTCAATCATCGAAAAAGGGGGGCCGTGGATATTTAACTGAGTGTTGACTCCCAATCCATAAGTAATTTCTTACAAAAATATAACCAGTTATGCATGATTCATCGATCAATCACTTTACAATGATCTATAATTGTTAGGTCAACTTTTTTTAAATGGGAAAAAAATGGCTTGTTCGGCTTGGGTAAATATCCCACTGAACGTTCACTTGAGAATTTAGTGAGCATCTGTTGTACTCCTTGAATGTTATGGATCCTTAGGTCATTTGCAACTTTAACATGTTTCATGCAAACATATCCTTATTTAAAACTTGTTAAAATAAATTAAAAACTTCTTTTTGTAAAATTCCAAGCTATTATGTACAAGTGGAATTTCCCTAACTTGGACAGCAAAACTTTGGTGGTCATTTGTGGTGTGTGAATACATTTTCTATATTTACATTTATTATTTTTTTAAATTTTTCGCATACAAAAACTCTAAAAGTTTCTTTTTGTTGTGATTTTTTGCCCTATCTGTTTGTTTACGAGAAAAAAAGGGTGAGAGAAAACTCAAGTTTGGATTTAAAAAAAAAATTGTACTTCTAAAATGGAAATTCATAAATGCAGTGAGAGATAATTCAGAAAGTCCTTGTAATTTTTACAGATTGTAAAGTCTTTTAGTTTTTATATATTAGGTTTTGCAATCATTAGACAAGGGGGGGGGGGGGGGGGGGGGGGGGGGGGGGGGGGGGTTGTTGTCGTTAGTCATGTCTTTCAAAAATATTGCCCAATACGCATGATTGATCGATCAATAAATTTACATTGTTCTATGATTGTTAGCTCTGTTTTTTGTAAATTGACAAAAATTGCTTGTTCAACTCGGGTTGATATCTACACGTTCACTTGGGAATTTAATGAGTATTTGTTGTACTCAAAAGTTTTGGATCCTTAGGTCATTTCCATCTTCAACATGTTTCATGCAAGCATATACATATGTAAAACTTGTTAGGATCAATTGGAAATCTCTTTCTTAGAAAATTCCAAGTGATTAGGAGTTGTACTAGTGGAATTTCCCAACCGTGGATAACAAAACTTTGATATTCATTCATGGTGGGTGAATAAATTTTCTTTACTTACATTTATTATAGTTTTAAATTTTTTGCATACAAAAAACTCTTAAATTTTTATTTTGTTGCAATCTATTTGCCTTATCTATATGTTTATGAGAAAAAAGAGGTGAGAGAAAACTCAATTTTAGATTTAAAACAAAAAATTGAACATCTAAAATGGAAATTCACAAATCAGAGCGAGATAATTCCAAAAAGTCTTTGAATTTTTAGGGACTGTAATCTCTTTTAGTTTTTATATATTAGGTTTTGCAATCATCGGAAAAGGGGGCGGGAGATTTTTAACTGAGTGTTGATTCCCAATCCATAACTAATTTCTTACAAATGTATAGCCAGTTATGCTTGATTTATCAATCAATACCTTTACAATGATCTATGAATGTTAGGTCAGCTTTTTGTAAATGGGCAAAAAAAGGCTTGATCGGCTCGGGTAAATATCCCACCGCATGTTCACTTTAGAATTTAATGAGCATTTGTTGTACTCCTTGAACGTTTTAGATCCTTAGGTCATTTGCATCTTGAACATGTTTCATGCTTGCATTTCCATATTTAAAACTTGTTAGGATAAATTAGAAATCTATTTCTTATAAAATTCCAAGCTAATAGGGGTTGTACTAGTGGAATTTCCCTAACATGGATAACAAAACTTTCGTGTTCATTTGTGGTGTGTGAATAAATTTTCTCTCCTTACATTCAATTTTTTTTTTTTTTTTTGCATACAAAAACTTCGAAACTTTCTTTTTGTTGTGATCTCTTTGCCTTATCGGTTTGTTTATGATATAAAAAAGGGAGAGAGAAAACTCAAGTTTGGATTTAATAATAAAAATTGAATTTCTAAAATGGAAATTCACAAATGCAGCAAGAGATAATTAAGAAAAGTCTCTGTATCTTTTAGGGATTGGAAACTCTTTTAGTTTTTATATATTAGGTTTTACAATCATTGGAAAATGGGGGGCATGGGATTTTTAACTGAGTGCTGACTCCCAATCCATAAGTCATTTCTTTAAAAAATATATCCCATTATGCATGGTTGATTAATCAATCACTTTACAATGATATATGATTGTTAGTTAAGATTTTACAATGATCTATTCTTGTTCAGCTCGAGTAAATATCCCACTGCACTTTCAATTGAAAATTCAAAGAGATGTTTTGTACTCTATGAACATTTTGCATCCTTAGGTCATTTGCATCTTCAACATGTTTCATGTATTCATATCCATATTTAAAACATGGTAGGATCAATTAGAAGTATCTTTCTTATAAAATTCGAATCTATTAGGGGTTGTACTAGTGGAATTTTCCAAACATGGATAACAAAACTTCGGTGTACATTTTTGGTGTGTGAATAAAATTTCTTAAATTATATTTATTATTTTTAAAATTCTTTGCATACAAAAACTGTAAAATTTTTATTTTGTCGTGATCTATTTGACTTATCTTTTTGTTTATGAGAAAAAAAAGGGAGAGAGAAAACTCAAGTTTGGATTGAAAAACAAAACTTGAACATCTAAAATGGAAGTTCACAAATGGTAAGAGAGATAATTCCAAAATATCTCTGTAATTTTTAGGGATTGTAAACCCTTTTAGTTTTTATATATTAGGTTTTGCAATATACGAAAGAGGGGGGCAAGGGATTTTTAACTAAGTGTTGACTCCCAATCCATATGTCATTTAGATAAAAAAATGTAGCCCATTACGCATGATAGATTGATCAATCACTTGACAATGATCTATGATTGTTAGGTCAGCTTATTGTAAATAGGCAAAAACTGGCTTGTTCGGATGTTCACTTGAGAATTCAATGAGCATTTGTTGTACTCCTTGAAAGTTTTGGATGCTTTGGTCATTTGCATCTTGAACATGTTTCATGCATGCATATCCATATTTAAAACATGTTAGAATCATTTGGAAATCTCTTTCATATAAAACTTTAAGCTATTAGGTGTAGTACTAGTGGAATTTCCCAACCGTGGATAACAAAACTTTGGTGTTCATTCATGGTGTGTGAATAATTTTTTTTTTCCATTTATTATTTTTTTAATTTTTTGCATACAAAATCTCTAAAATTTTCATTTTTTTGTGATCTCTTTTCCATATATTTTTGTTTATGAGAAAACTCAAGTTTGGATTTAAATAAAAAAATTTAACATCTAAAATGGAAATTCACAAATGCAGAGAGAGATAATTCTAAAAAGTCTATAATTATTAGGGATTGTAAACTCTTTTTTTTTATATATTAAATTTTGCAATCATTGAAAAAGGGATGCGGTAGATTTTTAACTGAGTGTTGACTCCCAATCCATAAGTAATTTCTTACTATAATATAGCAAGTTATGATTCATTGAATGATCAATCACTTTACAATGATCTATGATTATTAGGTCAGCTTTTTGTAAATGGGCAAAAAATACCTTATTCGGCTCGGGTAAATATCCTCCAGCATGTTTACTTGAGAATTTAATGAGACTTTGTTGCTCTCCATGAATGTTTTGGATCCTTAGGTCATTTGCATCTTCAACATGTTTCATGAATGCATATCCATATTTAAAACATGTTAGGCTCAATTAAAAATCTCTTTCTAATAAAATTCCAAGCTATAAGGGGTTGTACTAGTGGAATTTTAGAAACATGGATAAAAAAACTTTGGTGTTCATTTGTGGTGAATGAATAAATTTTCTTTACTTACATTTGTTATTGTTTTTAATTTTTTTCATACAAAAACTCTAAAATTTTTATTTTCTTGTGATTTATTTTCCTTATCTATTAGTTTATGAGAAAAAAGGGAGAGAGAAAACTCAATTTTGTATCCAAAAAAAAAATTTAACATATAAAATTGAAATTCACAAATGCAGTGAGATAATCCCAAAAATAATTTTTAGGGATTGTAAAGTCTTTAAGTTTTTATTTATTAGATTTTGCAATAATCAGAAATATGGGGGCGGGGAATATTTTACTTAGTTTTGACTTCCAATCCATAAGTCATTTCTTTAAAAAATATAGCCCATTACGCATGATTGATCGATCAATCACTTTACAAATGATCTATGATTGTTAGGACAAATTTTTGTAAATGGGCAAAAAATGGTTTGTTCGGTTCGAGTAAATATCCACCGCACGTTCACTTGAAAATTTTAAGAGTATTTGTTGTACTCCTTGAAAGTCTTTGATCCTTAGGTCATTCGCATCTTGAACATGTTTCATGCATGCATATCCATATTTAAAACATGTTAGGATCAATTGGAAATCTCTTTCTTACAAAATTCCAAGCTATTAGGAGTAGTGCTAGTGGAATTTCCCAACCGCGGATAACAAAACTTTGGTGTTCATTTCTGGTGTGTGAATAATATTCTCTTCTTAATTTTATTATTTTTTAAAATTTTTTGAATACAAAAACTTTAAAACTTTCTTTTTTTTGTGAAATATTTGCCTTATATGTTTGATTATAAGAAAAAAAAAGGGAGAGAGAAAACTCAAATTTGGATTTAAAAATGAAAATTAAAAATCAAAATTTGAATTTAAAAAATGCAGAGAGAGATAATTCAGAAAAGTCTCAATAATTTTGCATCTTGAAAGTTTTGGATCGTTAGGTCATTTGCATCTTCAACATGTTTCATGCATGCATAGACATAATTAAAACATGTTACGATCAATTGGAAATATCTTTCTTATAAAATTTGAAGCTATTGGGGGTTGTACTAGAAGAATTTCCCAACTATGGATATGTTAAGCACCTAGCCAATATTACCCAAAAGACCGACCTGTTAGGAGCGGAAGGCATAGGTACTTAACCCCAGGACCATAACAGTGCACCCGTCCTCCCGAGCCGACGACCACGACGGCCTTAACACATCAACGGGGACTGGGTCAGAAGCCCATACTCCCTTACGACGCCCGGACTGGGGCGTGCGGTCCCTGTGCACATGGGGACTCGAAGTCGGGATGTAGCGCCTGCTCTGATACCAAATGTTAAGCACCTAGCCAAAACTACCCAAAAGACCATCCTGTTAGGAGCGGAAGGCATAGGTACTTAACCCCAGGACCATAACAGTACACCGACAACCACCGTGTCAGTGGCTAATGGGGAGAAAGTCCCTAGCTATGGGATCAGTAAGGCGGTAAATTTTTTCATTGGATCTACTTTATTTATTGCTGAATGTTTAGTCATTCCCTTGGCTATCTTTGATATGGTGTTAGGCATTAAATGGTTGCAAACATTGGGGCCCAATCTGTGGGACTTTTCGGCTTTAACTATGAGCTTTGTTTTGGCCGGTAGTCAAGTGCTCTTGCAGGGCTGTCAGGTGGATAGGGCCCACCGCATCCACACAATCCTCACACAGGAACTGCCTGACAACACTATTAATGGTCTGGTAGAGGAGTTTTCTGACCTCTTCCATGAGCCTTTGGGATTGCTTCCCTTGAGGCACTGTGATCACACGATCTGTTTAAAACCATATGCTGAGGTGGTGGTAGTGCGTCCGTATCGATACCCACACCTCCAGAAGGATGAGATCGAGATACAATGCCAGGAGATGTTACAACAAGGCCTTATTCGTCCCAGTCGATCCCCATCTTCTTCACCCGTCTTACCTGTGAAGAAACATGATGGGACATGGAGGTTTTGTGTTGATTACCGGGAGTTGAACGCTCAAACAGTGAAGGATAAGTTTCCGATTCCGTTAGTGGATGAGTTCATGGATGAATTGCATGGGTTGTGGCTATTTACTAAATTGGACCTACGGTCTGGATATCATCAGGTCTGGATGCACCCCTCCGATATTGAGAAGACAGCGTTCCGCACACATCACGACCACTTTGAGTTCGTCGCCATGGCTTTCAGGTTATCGAATGCACCCTTCACTTTTCAAGCTTTGATGAATGAGGTATTTAGCCCCAATCTTCGGAAATTTGTTCTTGTGTTTTTTTATGATATTCTCCTATATAGCAAGTCCGGAGAAGAGCATTTCGAGCATTGAAGGATTTTTTTTGAATTTTTACCAGCACATCAGCACTATTTAAAACAATCCAAATGTTCTTTTGCGGCTTCACATGTAGCTTATCTTGGTCACATTACCTCCCATGAGGGTGTCACGGTTGATCCCGAGAAGATTCAGGTTATTCATGATTGGCCACAACCACAGTCTTGCTCAGCTTTATGGGGTTTTTTGGGTCTTGTGGGATACTAACGCAAATTTATTCAGAATTATGGGCCCTTGGCAGCACCCTTGACCAGTCTCCTCGAGAAGAATTCTTTTCTCTAGAATGAGGAGGCCACACAGTCGTTTGAGGCCCTCAAATCTGCTCTCGCCTCCACCCCAGTATTACAACTTCCTAATTTTGATGAATTATTTGTAGTTGAGTGCGATGCTTCTAGTGGGGGCATTGGGGTCGTCTTACAGTAGCAGGCACATCCTATTGCATATTTTGGCAGACAATTGGCAGTCCGTCATCACAAACTGGCAGCATATGAATGGGAATTGATTGGGTTGGCCAAGGCGGTCCAACACTGGCGACCTTATTTATGGGGTCGGGCATTTCTCATCCGCACTGATCACTATAACCTTAAATTTCTACTGGAACAACGTCTGACGATGTCGCCATAGCAGCACTAGATCAGTAAGTTGTTGGGTTTTGACTTTTCGGTGAAATATCGTCTGAGGAGATTGAATAAAGCGGCAGATGCCTTGTCGCGGCATTTTAAAAATCAGCAGTAGGTCTATTCGCTCAATCAGCCAAGATTCCTCATCTTTGACTTGGTGAGAGAAGCACATGCAACTCTTCCTGATCTCCAGGAGCTAATCCGAAAAATTTCATCGAGGACAATGGAATCAAAGTGGTCCATCCAGGATTCACTTTTTTATTATAAACAACGGCTTTTTATACCCCCTACTTCCGAGTTGATTCCAGCTATTCTCTCTACCTACCATGACAGTACACATGAGGGGATCCAAAAGACGTTGCACAAAATTCGGACTGACTTTTATTGGCAATCCATGAAGACCTCCATTGCAACTTATGTAGCAGGTTGTCAGGTCTGCCAACTCAACAATGCTGAGCAATTGAGTCCAGCCGGTCTTCTACAACCTCTCGCCTTCCTACCCAGGTTTGGGTCGATATTTCGATGGATTTTGTTGAAAGTCTTCCACAGTCCCCCGGCAAATCAGTACTCTTTGTGGTGGTAGATCGGATCTCCAAGTACTGCCATTTTATTCCACTAGCTCATCCTTATACAGCTACACGGTTCATACAGACTTTCCTGGAGCAGATTGTCCACTTACATGGCATTCCAAAATCGATTGTGAGTGATCGAGATGTAGTCTTCACAAGCACCTTTTGGTAGGAACTCTTTCATTTGAGTGGTACTAAATTGAAATTCTCCTCCGCATATCATCCGCAGACAGATGGTCAGACCGAGGTGGTTAACCGTACCATCGACATGTATCTACGGTGCTTGGTGGGCAATCATCCGAGACAATGGGTTCAATGGCTACCGTGGGCCGAGTACAGTTACAACACTTCGTTCCACTCTGCATTGCAATCCACTCCTTTCAGGGTTCTATATGGCCGGGATCCCCCTCGCCTTCTCTCATATACTCCAGGGTCCACCCGCGTGGACACTATTGATCAGGCACTCGTGGACCACGATCTTCTATTACAGTTACAGAAAGCCTATGGAGAGGTCAAGTTTGCATGAAAGAGGTCTACGACAAAGGCCACCGTGAGGTCTCTATGAGGTAGGGGATTATGTGTGGTTACGGCTCCAACAATACCGCCAGTAGTCCCTTACGGGACCACCACGACATAAGCTCTCATCCAAGTTTTTTTTGGCCTTTTCCCATTCTTCGGCATGGGGCCAGTCGCCTATCAAATCCAACTGCCAGCCATGGCTAAACTTCATGATGTGTTTCATGTCTCCCTCTTAAAACCACATACAGAGTCTCCGCCTACATCTACTCTATTCCTCCCACCGGTTGACAGTGGAGACGTTATTCTAACACCAGCCGCGATGTTACTTGCACGGTTGATCAATGACCAATAGGAGATTCTCGTTCAGTGGTCGGATACTGAACCAGAGGCGGCGACATGGGAGCGCATGGACATCTTCAAACAGGTCTACCCAGCGTTTGAGCTTGAGGACAAGCTCTTTCTATAGGGGGAGGCAGATGTTGTGGACTCAATAGCACATCGAGTCACACAACGAAGGAGGCAATAACTCACTGAGTCCATTAGTTATAATTATATTGCTTTAAGTAGGATTTATTTCTAATTTTGTAAGGAGTATGGTCGTAGGGGCAATATTATTATTCTTTTAGCCTTAAAACACTTATGACATCAACCCTATTTAAGGGGTAATGAAATAGAGAAAAGGCAAGCATTGAGAATTAGGTTAAACAGGCTTGGGACTCACCTTGACGAGTTCTAGGGTTAGAGATCTCCCTTGACGATCTCGAGGTATAGGTTTTCCTCAATTGGAAATCTCTTTTTATAAAATTCCAAGTGATTAGGGGTTGTAGTTGTGGAATTTCACAACCGTGGATAACAAAACTTTGATGTTCATTCATCGTGTGTGAATAAATTTTCTTTTCTTAGATTTATTATAGTTTTTAATTTTTTCCATACAAAAAACTCTTAAATTTTTCATTTTGTTGCGATCTTTTTGCCTTATCTATATGTTTATGAGAAAAAAGGGGAGAGAGAAAACTTAATTTTAGATTTAAAACCAAAAATTGAACATCTAAAACGGAAATTCACAAATCAGAGAGAGATAATTCCAAAAAAGTCTTTGCAATTTTTAGGGATTGTAATCTCTTTTAGTTTTTATATATTAGGTTTTGCAGTCATCGGAAAAGGGGGGGGGGGGGGGGGGGGGGGGGGGGGGGATTTTCAACTCAGTGTTGATTCCCAATCCATAACTAATTTCTTACCAACGTATAGCCAGTTATGCTTGATTTATCAATCAACACTTTTACAATGATCTATGAATGTTAGGTTAGCTTTTTATAAATGGGCAAAAAAAGGCTTGATCGGTTCGGATAAATATCCCACTGCACGTTCACTTCAGAATTTAATGAGCACTTGTTGTACTCCTTGAACATTTTAAATCTTTAGGTCATTTTCATCTTGAACATGTTTCATACTTTCATATCCATATTTAAAACATGTTAGGATAAATTAGAAATCTATTTCTTATAAAATTCCAAGCTTTTAGGGGTTGTACTGGTGGAATTTCCCTAACATGGATAACAAAACTTTCGTGTTCATTTGTGGTGTGTGAATAAATTTTCTCTACTTACATTTGTTTTTTTAAAATTTTTTCCATACAAAAACTCTAAAACTTTCTTTTTGTTGTGATCTCTGTGCCTTATCGGTTGGTTTATGATAAAAAAAAAGGCACAGAGAAAACTTAAGTTTGGATTTAATAATGAAAATTGAACATCTAAAATGGAAATTCACAAATGCAGCGAGAGATAATTAGAAAAGTCTTTGTATCTTTTAGGGATTGTAAACTCTTTTAGTTTTTATATGTTAGGTTTTGCAATCATTGGAAAAGGGGGTGGGGGGGGGGGGGGGGGGGGGGGGGGGGGGGGGGGGGCGCACAAGGGATTTTTAATTGAGTGTTGACTCCCAATCCATAAGTAATTTCTTAGTAAAATATAGCCAGTTATGCTTCATTGATTGAACAATCACTTTACAATGATCTATGATTGTTAGGTTAACTTTTTTAAAATGGGCAAAAAATGGCTTGTTCAGCTCGGGTAAATATCCCACCGCACGTTTACTTGAGAATTTTATGAGGATTTTTTGTACTCCTTGAACATTTTGTATCCTAAGGTCATTTGCGTCTTCAACATGTTTCATGCATGCATATCCATATTTAAAGCATGGTAGGATCAATTAGAAATCTCATACATATAAAATTCGAAGTAATTAAGGGTTGAACAAGTAGAATTTCCCAAACATGGATAACAAAACTTTGGTGTTCATTTATGGGGTGAGAATAAACTTTCTTTACATATATTTATTATATTTTTTTATTTCTTGTATACAAAAACTCTAAAATTTTCATTTTGTTGTGATCTATTTTCCTGATCTGTTTGTTTAGGAGAAAAAAAGGGAGAGAGAAAACTCAAGTTAGGATTGAAAAACGAAATTGATCATCTAAAATGGAAATTCACAAATGTAGAGAGAGATAATTCCAAAAAGTCTCTTTAATTTTTAGGGAATGTAAACTCTTTTAGTTTTTATATATTAGGTTTTACAACCATTGGAAAAGGGGAGGCGGGGGATTTTTAACTGAGTTGTGACTCCCAATACCTAAGTCATTTCTTTACAAAATATAGTCCATTACGCATGATCGATCGATCAATCATTCCTACGATTGTTAGGTCAACTTTTTGTAAATGGGCAAAAAAAGGCTTGTTCGGATCGGTTAAATATCCCACTGCATGTTCACTTGAAAATTTAATGAGCATTTGTGTTACTCCTGGAAAGTTTTGGATCCTTAGGTCATTTGCATATTCAATAGGTCATTTGCATGCATATCCATGTTTTAAAAAGGTTATGATCAATGAGAAATATCTTTATAAAATTCCAAGCTATTGGGAGTTGTACTAGTGGAATTTCCCAAACATAGATAAAAAACCTTTGGTGTTTATTTGTGGGGTGTAGGGGTGGCATCGAGTCGAGCCGAGCCCAAACCTGCCTATGTTTTAGCCTAAAATTGTTATCAAGCTCGAGCCCAAAAATTTTAACTGCGTTCGAGCCGAGCTTCGAGCCGAGCTCGAACCTCAACATACATTTAAAAATTTTCAAAAAATATATATCAAATAAATTGTATATAAAATTAATCATACATTTTACATAAAATTGGGCATGACCTCTACATAAAATTAGGCATAACCTATATATATAATACATGTATAAGTTTGGGCATAACCTCTTCTTAAAATTGAGCATAATCTATGTATATAATACCTATATAAAATTCGGCATGACCTCTACTTAAAATTGGGCATAATCAATATACATAATACCTGCATAAACTCTCCATAAACACTCCATAAAATTGTCTATACATTCCATAAACACTCCATGAAATTGTTTATGCACTCCATAAAATATTCTAAACACTCCATACACTGTATAACATTATAAATAAACTCCATACAATAATCAAACACAACAAAATTAAATGAAATATCACTATCAATTTACAATCACCCAAATAAAAACTATAAATCCATTATAAATTTACAAACTATAGTTGTTTCTCTTAATGCTAGAAAATAGTATACGTCCCTGCATGAGCAAAATCTCCACCTATGACAAAAACAAAAAAATAAAATTAGTTACTGTCAGATAAAAAATACTCTTCCACTACTAGTTACTGAATGTCGTTAAAAATATTAAAATTACCATGATGAGAGAAACATGAAAAATCATGTAACTGGTAGCATTATCTCTACACTCTTCTTCTTAGGCTGTAATCATAAAACAAAATTTTAATAAATAAAACTAAAAATATACTAAAAAGTATCATAATAAATAATTAATCAAAGAAATTCACCTTTTGATTTTTCTTTACACCGTGAAGAACCCGAACTCAATCACTGCCACAAATCAAAGCTTGAACTGTATTTGGTGCCAAGGAAGAACGATATGAGTCTATTACTCTACCACCAGCGCTAAATATAGACTCTGAAGTTACTGTGGATATGGGAATTACAAGGATGTCTGCTGCCATCTTAGATAATACCCAAAATTTCATATGATTCACTTTCCACCATTCTAAAACATCAAAATCATATTGTGAAGTTTCCTCATAACTATAAACACCTTCTTCAAGATAAATTTCCAATTCTGACCTTGTTGAATTAACTACATCCTTTTGTTTCATATAACTCATTAACTTTGACCAACCTGAACTTGATGAAGGCCTACGACTTGTGGAAACACCCATAGAGCTAGTACTAATAAAAATCCAGAACTTCTTTTACCCTATATACCTCACTAAGGTACAAATTAGAAGTAGGGTAGTCACTCCTAGAAATTATATTAGTAACTGTATTAAAAACTTCTAGAATCTCACACACCATGTCAACCTTTTCCCATTCATCAAAACTTGGCAAACAATCATAAGTTGGTTCTCCAACTTTAAATCTAGAGAATGCATCTTTGAATTTTAATGCAGAAGACAACATGTCATAAGTGGAGTTCCAACGAGTTGGACAATCAATAACCAACCTATTTTCACCAAGTTCTAATTGTTGTACAATTTCAGAAAAAGTACAAAGTCTAGCCTCAGACAGATTTATGAATTTGACACTTTCACGCACATTATCAATGATATCCTTAATCTGAACAAGACCATCTTGGACTAATAAGTTCAAAATATGAGCACAACAACGCACATGAAACAACTTTCCACCACACACCAAATTTTTTTCCTTGAAAAATCTTGTTTCAAAACTCTGACACAAACATCATTATATGCAGCATTATCAACTGAAATACTAAAAACTTTATTTTTGATCTTCCGCTCTTTCAAACTGAAATACTACAAAACTAAAGACTCGCTTTTGTAGCTTCCAATTACTATCAATAAAATGCCTAGTAATAACCATGTATTCAATCTTTTGATTTTGGGACTTCCAAAGATCCGTGGTAAGACTAATCTTGTTAATCTCTTTTAAAAAAAATTTCAATTTCTTTTTCTCTGCCTCATACACCTCCATACACTCCTTAATGGTCTTACGAGATATTTTCTCATAATTCATATTTGCCATCTTCATTAAAAAATTAAATCCCTCCTCTTCTACTATCTTGAATGGATGCTCATGCATAAGAATCCAATGACCAATGAGTACTCTCATTTTAGATTGATCATATTTTCCTCCAAAATCCATAAAAGGAAGTCCAGATGGACTCTGATCAACATTAGACCCCGCTCCCACTGGTTGAAAGTTTAAGGTTTTTTGTTTTCTCATTGCCACTTTTCTACTAGTGCAATGTTTCAAATGTCGACTCATATGTGTGGTCACTCCACTACTAATAACACTCAAATTATTTTTACAATGAACACACTGAGCCTTTTTTGTACCATTAAGTGATACTTCTTTGAATTCCAACCACACATGAGACTTTTTTTGTCTTTTTGAAGTATGGGTAGAGTCACCTTCATCCTCATTTATGGTAATTTCATCTGGGCCCACTTCTATGACAGAGGGTAGTGACTCTGGTGGAGTTGAGTCACTATTTATGGCCACACTAGAACTAGTGTTAATTATTGATGTCAATTGAGGAGGTGTCGACATTCTTACTTCTACAAAAAAAAAATTACAAATTAAAAACATAGAGAAAAGAAAGCTATCCAAACAAAAAAGATCCTACACATAATTTAAGATACACATTCTTAGAGGAAGGTATGTGACGTTGTGACAATCGGGAACGACCCTTGTCTTTCAATGCAGCGAGGTCTCTTTGAGCCTGTAGCCCTGCACCCAATAGTTTCCAGTCCAATATACCGATCCTTTTTTTATATATAAATTTAAAAACTTCTAAGAGAAGGAAATAAGCACACCAACATTCTCTTCTAATATTTTGATGAAATAGCCTTTCCAAGAATGAAGGAGCACTGCTGAAATGAAACGAGAGTTAGAAATTTTGTAGGGTTAGGTTGGCGATGAAAAAAATATAACATTAAATAAAAATCTTACCTCCCGTCGGACCGTCTCTTTCGTCTCGTCAGCGAGGAAGAACTTCAGATGAAGAAATCGAAGAGGAAGGATAAAAAGCAATTGCAAAAAAGAGAAATAATTTGCATCCGTCTGTATCTAATGTATCAATTCAACGAAATATTGAGTCTAAAAATAAAAATTATGTATTGTATTCCGAAATGTTTTGATCTAATATGTATGATGAATACATGCTTACTAGACTTGTTACTAGTCTAACAGAACAAAATTGGCTTGAGTTCCATATGCATTAAAACAAGTTTTGTTTTGGTGAACAACAATTTAATTATTATGGTTGTTTTATGGACCACAATATTATATTTAGGAATAGGAAGAGTTCCATAGGAATAAGAAAAAGACACATGAAGAAAGAACATGCTCTGATCACACCAAATAGTTTTTTTTTTACAGTTTTGCAGTTAGGACATGATGTTTTCCTACACAATTGCTTCAAAGAGCATGTTATCGTAATTTTAATTCTCTCAAGTTATTGAAAAAAAAAAAAAACAGAACCAAGTCACAATAGAAGTTGAAGAAAAAAGATAAAGACTAAACATTGCATTTTGGATAAAAAAGTCCACTGCCAGATAAAATATAATTAATATGGACACAATCAATATGAACAAAGATCAATATAAGTAGTGAACTAGCAAAAGTAGATGTGCACTGTACATTGAAAATGTTGATAATCCACATATTGTGACTAGAAGAAGGGCTTTGAGAATTTGTCCACAAGAAAATCGTATAGGATACCAAATGTAGGACAACATATGAATGACGATAGTACAAAATGCAATGCCGAGCAAAGGATGAATGATCCTTTTCAGCTTAAACTAATTCTTAAGAAAGAACAAAAGTTTTATGCATTTAAAACCAATACCGCTGATAGCAATATAGGTGGAAATTGGAAGGTCCAAGTTTAGGCCTGTGAGTAATAAGATAATAATCAACTACATGGTCTGCTAAATTCTCTTCATGCTTAAAAAAAGCCACATGATAGAAAACGGATATGAGATAAACTTATTGATTGAGGAAAAAAGGTAAAAAAATGATTAAAATGATGTATTTAACTTTATCTGGAACGTATACAACGAACCCCAGAGTCCTGTCAACCAAAGGCTAACTAGACTTGTAGAAGATAAAAATGAAAAAAAAATCAACACTGAAATCACAGAGGAAGAAAACGTACAGAAGATAAAAATGAAAAAAAAATCAACACCAAAATCGCAGAGGAAGAAAACGTACAGAAGATAAAAATGAAAAACAAAATCAACACCGAAATCGTAGAGGAAGAAAACATATAGAAGATAAAAATGTAAAAAAAATCAACACTTAAAGAAATAGAGAGTGTTCACCGTTTGGGATATCTCCAAAACCTTTCGAAGAATGAAGGATCACTGCTGAAACGAAGCGAGAGTTAGAGATTTTGAAGGGTTAGGTCGGCGACGCAAAAAAAACATTAAATAAAGATCTTACCTCCCGTCGGACCGTGGCTTTCGTTCATCAGTGAGAAAGACTTCGGATGAAGAAATTGAAGAGGAAGAAGATAGAAGAGGAAGAAATCGCAGAGGAAGACGAAAAAATCGAAGTATTTGATAGAGATTGAGGAATCAGAGAGGGAGAGGGAGAATGAGGGATTTGAAGACCAAAATCCCCCGTTTCCCATGAATACCCGCCAATGGACAGTGATTTCCATAAGAAAATCATGCTGAAATGACGTGAAAAAGGCAGGAAATGGCAGAGAAGTATGGGTTTCCCAGGCCGCAGGACGGAAGGGAAGAGACGGGACACTCATTCCCAAAAATTTTCCTAACTCCCCCCGATTCCCAAATCGCCGCTCGTTAAATTAACGAGCTGGTTCCCGAGCTGACTAGCCGAACCTGGCTCTGCTCGAGCTTGGCTCGTTAATCTAAACGAACCTATTTCTGAGCTTGAGCTCGATATATAAAGAATCGAACCGAGCCGAACTCTCGCGAGCCGGCTCGGTTCGAAGCCACCCCTAGTGGTGTGTGACTAGATTTTCTTTACTTACATTTATTATCATTATTAATTATTTTGTAGAAAAACTCTAAATTTTTATTTTGTTGATATCTATTTGCCTTATATGTTTGTTTATGATAAAAAAAAGGGAGAGAGAAAACTCAAGTTTGGATTTAAAAAAAAAATTGAACATCTAAAATTGAAATTCTTAAATGCAGAGAGAGATAATTCCAAAAAGTATCTTTAGTTTTTAGGCATTGTAAACTCTTTTAGTTTTTATATATTATAGTTTTCAATCATTGAAAGGGAGGTGGGGAGAAGGGGGTCGTGGGGGGGGGGGGTGTGGAATTGTGTTGACTCCCAATAAATAAGTAATTTCTTACTAAAATATAGACGGTTCCACTTCATTGATTGATCAATCACTTTACAATGATATATGATACTTAGGTCAGCTTTTTTTAATTGGGAAAAAACTAGTTTGTTCGACTTGGGTAAATATCCCACCGCACATTCACTTCAGAATTTAATTTATTCTTTTTGACTCCCAATCCATAAGTAATTTCATACAAAAATATAACCAGTTACGCATGATTCATTGATCAATCACTTTACAATGATCTATAATTGTTAGGTCAACTTTTTGTAAATGTGCAAAAAAATTGCTTTTTCGGCTCGGGTAAATATCCCACCGAATGTTCACTTGAGAATTTAGTGAGCATCTGTTGTACTCCTTGAACGTTATGGATCCTTAGGTCATTTGCATCTTTAACATGTTTCATGCAAACATATCCTTATTTAAAACTTGTTAGAATAAATTAGAAATCTCTTTTTTATAAAATTCCAAGCTATTAGGGGTTGTGAATATATTTTCTACACTTAGTGTTGACTCCCAATACAAATAGTAATTTCGGGGGATGTTGGATTTTTAATTGAGTGTTGATTCCCAATACATAAGTAATTTCTTACTAAAATATAGCCGGTTACACTTCATTGATTGATCAATCACTTTACAATGATCTATGATACATAGGTCAGCTTTTTGTAAATGGGAAAAAAAAGGGCTTGTTCGGCTTGGGTAATATCCCACCACATGTTCACTTGAGAATTTAATGAGCATTTTTTGAACTCCTTGAGAGTTTTGGATCCTTAGGTCATTTGCATCTTCAACATGTTTCATGCATGCATATCCATATTTAAAACATGTTAGGATCAATTGGAAATCTCTTTCTTATAAAATTCAAAGCTATTAAGAGTTGTACTAGTGGAATTTTCCAACCGTGGATAACAAAACTTCGTTGTTCATTCATGGTGTGTGAATAAATTTTATTTACTTACATTTATTATCATTTTTAATTTTTTGCATACAAAAACTCTAAAATTTTCATTTAGTTGTGATGTATTTGCCGTATCTATTTGTTTATGATAAAAAAAAAAGGGAGGGAGAAAACTCAAGTTTGGTTTAAAAACAAAAATTGAACATCTAAAATGGAAATTCACAAATGGTAAGAGAGATAGTTCCAAAATATCTCTATAATTTTTAGGGATTGTAAACACTTTTAGTTTTTATATATTAGGTTTTCCAATCATCGAAAGAGGGGGTGGGGGATTTTTAATTAAGTGTTGACTCCAATCCACATGTCATTTAGTTCAAAAATGTCATCCATTACGCATGATAGATTGATTAATCACTTGACAATGATCTATGATTGTTAGGTCAGCTTATTGTAAATCGGCAAAAAATGGCTTGTTTGGCTCTGGTAAATATCACACCGCATGCTCACTTGAGAATTCAATGAATATTTTTTGTACTCCTTGAAAGTTTTGGATCCTTAGGACATTTGCATCTTCAACATGTTTCATGCATTCATATCCATATTTAAAACATGTTAGGATCAATTGGAAATCTCTTTCTTATAAAATTCCAAGCGAATAGGGGTTGTACTAGTGGAATTTCCCAAATCTTTGGTGCTCATTCATGGTGAGTGATTAAATTTTGTTTACTTACATTTATTATAGTTTTTAATTTTTTGCATACAAAAACTCTAAAATTTTCATTTGGTTGTGATCAATTTGCCTTATCTGTATGTTTATGAGAAAAAAAAGGAGAGAGAAAACTCAAGTTTGGATTTAAAAACAAAAATTGAACATCTAAAAAAGAAATTCACAAATGCAGAGAGCAATAATTCAAAAAAGTATGTGTAATTTAAAGCGATAGTAAACTCTTTTAGCTTTTATATAATAGATTTTGAAATCATTGGAAAAGGTGGCTAAGGATTTTTAACTGAGTGTTGCCTCCCAATCCATAAGTAATTTCTTACAAAAATATAGTTAGTTACGGTTGATTGATCGATCAATCAGTTTACAATGATCTATGATTTTCAGGTCAAGTTTTGGTAAATGGGCAAAAAATAGCTTGTTCGGCTCGGGTAAATATCCCACTGCACATTCACTTCAGAATTCAATGAGATTTTATTGTACTCCTTGAAAGTTTTTGATCCATTGGTTATTTGCATCTTGAACATGGTTCATGCATGCATATCTATATTTAAAACATGGTAGGATCAATTGGAAATCTCTTTCCTATAAAATTCCAAGCTCTTTGGGGTTGTACAAGTGGAATTTCTCAATCGTGGGTAACAAAACTATAGTGTTCATTCTTGGTGTCTGAATAAATTTTCTTTACATACATTTATTATCATTTTTAATTTTTTAGCATACCAAAACTCTATTATTTTCATTTTGTTGTTGCCTTTTATGTTTGATTATGAGAAAAAAGGGAGAGAGAAAACTCAAGTTTGGATTTAAAAACAAAAATTGAACATCTAAAATGGAAATTCACAAATGCAGAGAGAGATAATTGAAAAAAGTCTCTGTAATTTTTAGGGATTGTAAACTCTTTTAGTTTTTATATATTATATTTTGCAATCATCGAAAAAGGGGGCGATGGATTTTTAACTCAGTGTTGAATCCCAATCGATAAGTAATTTCTTATTAAAATATAGTCAGATATACTTCATTGATCGATCAATCACTTTACAATGATCTTTTATCGTTAGGTCAACTTTTTGAAATTAGGCAAAAAATGGCTTGTTATTGAACATCTAAAATGAAAATTCACAAATGCAAAGAGAGATTATTGAAAAAAGTCTCTGTAATTTTTAGGGATTGTACACTCTTTTAGTTTTTATATATTAGATTTTACAATCATCGAAAAAGGGGGGCGATGGATTTTTAACTGAGTGTTGACTCTCAATCGATAAGTAATTTCTTAGTAAAATATAGTCAGTTATACTTCATTGATCGATCAATCACTTTACAATGATCTATTATTGTTATGTCAACTTTTTGAAATTAGGCAAAAAATGGCTTGTTATTGAACATCTAAAATGGAAATTCACAAATGTAGAGAGAGATAATTGAAAAAAGTCTCTGTAATTTTTAGGCATTGTAAACTCTTTTAGTTTTTATATATTAGATTTTGCAATCATAAAAAATGGGGGACGATGGATTTTTAACTGAGTGTTGACTCCCAATCGATAATTAATTTCTAAGTAAAATATAGTCAGTTATACTTCATTGATCGATCAATCACTTTAGAATGATCTATTATTGTTAGTTCAACTTTTTGAAATTGGGAAAAAAATGGCTTGTTCGGCTCGGGTAAATATCCCATCGCATGTTCACTTTGGAATTTAGTGGGCATTTGTTGTACTCCTTGAACGTTTTGGATCCTTAAGTCATTTGCATCTTCAAAATGTTTCATGCATGCTTATCCATATTTAAAAGATGGTAGGATCAATTAGAAATCTCGTTCTTATAAAATTCCAAGCAATTAGGGGTTGTACTAGTGAAAATTCCCAAACATGGATAACGAAACTTTGGTGTTCATTTATGGTGTGGTAATAAACTTTCTTTACTTATATTTATTATTATTTTTTATTTTTCCATAGAAAAACTCTAATTTTTCATTTTGTTGTTAGCTATTTACCTGTTCAGCTTGTTTATGAGAAAAAAAGGAGAGAGAAAACAAAAGTTTGGATTATAAAATGGAAATTCACAAATGCAGAGAGAGATAATTCCAAAAACTCTCTGTAATTTTTAGGGATTGTAAACTTTTTTTGTTTTTATATATTTGGTTTTGCAATTGTCGAAAAAGGGGAGGCGGGGGATTTTTAACTGAGTGGTGGCTTCCAATACATAAGTCATTTGTTTCAAAAATATAGTCCGTTAAGCATGATTGATCGATCAATCACTTTACAATGATCTAACATTGTTTGGTCAACCTTTCATAAATGGGCAAAAAATGGCTTGCCCGGCTCGGGTAAATATCCCACGGCACATTCAATTGAGAATTTAATGAGCATTTGTTGTACACCTTCAAATTTTTTTATCCTTACGTCATTTGCATCGTCAACATGTTTCATGCATGCATACCCATATTTAAAAAATGTAATGATCAATTAGAAATCTCTTTCTTATAAAACTCCAAGCTATTAGGGGTTGTACTTGTGGAATTTCCAAAACATGGATAATAAAACTTTCGTGTTCATTTGTCGTGTGTGAATAAATTTTCTATACTTACTACATTTATTATCATTTTTAATTTTTTATGTAGAAAAAATATAAAATTTTCATTTGTTGTGATCTATTTGCCTTATATGTTTGTTTATGAGGCAAAAAGGGAGAAACAAAACTCAAGTTTGGATTTAAAAACAAAAATTGAACATCTAAAATGGAAATTCACAAATGCATAGAGAGATAATTCCAAAAAGTCTCTGTAATTATTAGGGATTATAAAGTCTTTTAGTTTTTATATATTAGATTTTGCAATCTTTGAAAAAGGGGGGCGGTGGATTTTTAAATGAGTGTTGATTCCCAATCCATAAGTAATTTCTTAAAAAAACATGGCTAGTTACGCTTCATTCATCGATCAATCACTTTACAATGATCTATGATTATTAGGTCAGATTTTTGTAAATGGAAAAAAAATGGCTTGTTCGGATCAGGTAAATATCGCACCGCACGTTCTCTTGAGAATTTAATGAGCATTTGTTGTACTCCTTGAAATTTTTGGATCCTTAGGTCATTTGCATCTTGAACATGTTTCATGCATGCATAGCTATAATTAAAACATGTGAGGATCAATTGGAAATCACTTTCATATAAAATTCCAAGCAATTAGGGGTTGTACTAGTGGAATTTCTCAACCGTGGATAACAAAACTTTGGTGTTCATTAAGATGTGTGAATAAATTTTCTTCACTAACATTTATTATCGTTAATATTATTGTCATACAAAAACTCTAAAATTTTTATTTTGTTGTGATTTATTTGCCATATTTGTTTGTTTATGAGAAAAAGGGAGAGAGAAAACTTAAGTTTGGATTTAAAAACAAAAATTGATCATCTAAAATGGAAATTCACATATGTAGAGAGAGATAATTCCAAAAAGTCTCTATAATTTTTAGGGATTGTGAACTCTTTTATTTTTTAATATTATATTTTGCAATTATCAAAATAGGTGGTCAGGGGATTTTTAACTGAATGTTGACACCCAATCCATAAGTATTTTCTTACAAAAATATAGCCAGTTACACATGATTGATCGATCAAGCACTTACTCTGTGATTGTTTGGTCAGCTTTTGATAAATGGAGAAAAATTTTCTTGTTCGGCTTGGGTAAATACCCCACCACACGTTCACTTGAGAATTTAATGAGTATTTGTTGTACTCCTTGAACGTTTTGGATCCTTAGGTCATTTGCATCTTCAACATGTTTCATGTTTGCATATCCATATTTAAAACATGTTAGGATAAATTAGAAATCTCTTTATTATAAAATTCCAAGCTATTGGGTGTTGTACTAGTGGAATTTCCCTAACATGGATAACAAAACATTGGTGTTCATTTGTGGTGTGTGAATAAAATTTCTATTCTTACATTTATTATTTTTAAAATTTTTTGCATATAAAAACTCAAAATTTTTATTTTTGTTGTGATTTATTACCTTGACTATTTGTTTATAATAAAAAAAGGAGAGAGAAAACTCAAGTTTGGATTTAAAAACGAAAATTGAACATCTAAAAAGAAAATTCACAAATGCAGTGAGAGATAATTCAGAAAAGTCTCTATAATTTTTAGGAATTATAAACTCTTTTACTCTTTATATATTTGGTTTTTCAATGATTGGAAAATGGGGATTGGGGATTTTTAATTGAGTGGTGTGGGCTTGGGCCCTATCTTCCAACATCCTTGAACGTTTTGGATCCTTAGGTCATTTTCATCTTCAACATGTTTCATGCATGCATATCCATATTTAAAACATGTTAGGATCAATAGGAAATCTGTTTCTTATAGAATTCGAATCTATTAGGGGTTGTACTGATTTCCAAACCGTGGATAAAAAAACTTTGGTGTTCATTCATGGTGTGTGAATAAATTTTCTTTACTTACATTTTTTATAGTTTTTAATTTTTTGCATACAAAAACTCTAAAATTTTCATTTTTGCCTCATCTATATGTTTATGGGAAAAAAAGGGAGGGAGAAAACTCAAGTTTGGATTTAAAAACGAAAATTAAACATCTAAAATGGAAATTCAAAAAAGAAGAGAGATAATTCCAAAAAGTCTCTGCAATTTTTAGGGATTGTAAACATTTTTAGTTTTTATATAATAGATTTTACAATCATCAGAAATGGGGGGGAGGCGGGGTGGAGCAGGTGAATTTTAACGGAGTGGTGACTCCAAATCCATAAGTCATTTCTTTAAAACATATAGCCCATTACTCATGATTGGTTGATGAATCACTTTATAATGATCTTTGACTATTAGGTCAGCTTTTTGTAAATGGTCAAAAAATGGCATGTTCGGCTCGAGTAAATATCCCACACCACGTTCACATGAGAATTTAATGAGCATTTGTTGTACTCCTTGAAAGTTTTGGATCCTTAGGTCATTTGCATCGCCAACATGTTTCATGCATGCATATCCATATTTAAAACATGTTAGGATCAATTGGAAATCTCTTTCTTATATAATTCCAAGCGAATAGGGGTTGTACAAGTGGAATTTCCCAACTGTGGATAACAAAACTTTGGTGTTCATTCATGTGTGTGAATAAATTTTCTTTACTTACATTTATTATAGTTTAAAATGTTTTACATACAAAAACTCTAAAATTTTGATTTTGTTGTCATCTATTTGCCTTATCTGTAAATTCAAGAGAAGGAAAGGGAGAGAGAAAACTCAATTTTGGATTTTAAAAAAGAATTGAACATCTAAATTGGAAATTCACAAATGCAGAGAGAGATAATTCATAAAAGTATTTGCATTTTTAAGGCATTGTGAACTCTTTTACTTTTTATATATTAGATTTTGCAATTATCGAAAAAGGGTGCGGGGAATTTTTAACTGTGTGTTGACTCCCAATCCATATGTAATTTCTTACAAAAATATAGCCAACTACGATTGATTGATCGATCAATCACTATACAATGATGTATGAATGTTAGGTCAACCTCTTGTAAATGGGCAAAAAATCACTATACAATCATCGAAAAAGGGGGCAGGGGATTTTTAACTGTGTGTTGACTCCCAATCCATATGTAATTTTTTACAAAAATATAGCCAACTACGATTGACTGGTCGATCAATCACTATACAATGATGTATGATTGTTAGGTTAGCCTCTTGTAAATGGGCAAATATTGGCTTGTTTTGGTTTGGGTAAATATCTCACCGCACGTTCACTTGAGAATTAATTGAGGATTTGTTGTCCTCCTTGAAAATTTTAAATCCTTAGGTCATTTGCATCTTCAACATGTTTCATGTATGCATATCCATATTTAAAACATGGTATGATTAATTAGAAATCTCTTTCTTATAAAATTCCAAGCTTTTAGGGGTTGTACTAGTGGAATTTCCCAAACATGGATAACAAAACTTTGGTATTTAATTGTGGTGTGTCAATAAATTTTCCTTCTCATATTTATTATTATTTTTAATTTTTTGCATACAATAACTCTAAAATTTTTATTTTGTTGTGATCTATTTGTCTGATTTGTTTTTTATGAGAAAAAAGGGAGAGAGAAAAGTCAAATTTTGATGTTAAATCTAAAATTGATCATCGAAAAATGGAAATTCACAAATGCTAAGAGAGATAATTTCAAAAAGTCTTTGTAATTTTTAGGGATCGTAAACTCTTTTAGTTTTTATGTATTAGGTTTTACAATCATCGAAAAAAAGGAGGCAAGGGATTTTTAACTGAGTGGTGGCTCCCAATACATAAGTCATTTCTTTACAAAATATATTCCATTACTCATGATTGATCGATCAATCACTTTACAATGATCTAAGATTGTTGGGTCAGCTTTTTGTAAAAGGGCAAAAAATGGCTTGTTCGGCTCGGGTAAATATCCCACAACACGTTCACTTGAGAATTTTATGAGCAGTTGTACTCCTTGAAATTTTGGATCCTTAGGGCATTTGCATCTTCAACATGTTTCAAGCATGCATATCCACAATTAAGAAATGCTATGATCAATTAGAAATCTTTTTCTTATAAAATTCCATGTTATTAGGGTTGTACTTGTGGAATTTCATTTGTGGTGTGTGAATAAATTTTATTAACTTACATTTATTATCGTTTTTAATTTTTTTTGTAGAAAAACTCTAAAAATTTCATTTTGTTGTGATCTATTTCCCTTATATGGGTGTTTATGAGAAAAAAAGGGAGAGAGAAAAGTCAAAATTGGATTTAAAAACAAAAATAGAAAATCTAAAATGGAAATTCACAATTGCATAGAGAGATAATTCCAAAAAGTCTTTGTAATTTTTAGCGATTGTAAACTCTTTTAGTTGTTTATATTAGATTTTGCAATCATTGAAAAAGGGGGGCGGGGGATTTTTAACTAAGTGTTGACTCCCAATCTATGAGTAATTTCTTGAAAAAACATGGCCAGTTGCGCGTGATTGATCGATCAATCACTTTACAATGATCTATGATTATTCGGTTAACTTTTTTTAAATGGGCAAAAAATGGCTTGTTCGACTCGAACAAATATCCCACTACACGTTCACTTGAGAATTTAATGAACATTTGTTGTACTCCATGAACATTTTGCAACCTCAGGTCATTTCCATCTTTAACATGTTTCACATATCCATATTGAAAACATGTTAGGAAATTTGCTATACTTACATTTATTATTTTTAAATTTATTGCATACAAAAATTCTTAAATTTTATTTTTAATGTGATCTGTTTGTCTATGAGAAAAAAAGGGAGAGAGAAAACTCAAATTTGGATTTAAAAATGAAAATTGAACATCTAAAATGGAAATTCATAACTACAGAGCGAGATAATTCAAAAAAGTCTCTGCAATGTTTAGGGATTGTAAACACTTTTAGTTTTTATATTGTAGATTTTGCAATCATTGGAAGCAGGGGGGGGGGGGGGGGGGGGGGGGGGGGGGGGGGGAGGGATTTTTAACTGAGTGGTGACAGCCAATTCATAAGTCATTTCTTTCAAAAATATAATCTGTTATGCATGATTGATAAATGAATCACTTTACAATGATCTATGATAGTTAGGTCAACTTTTTGGAAGTGGGCAAAAATTGCTTGTTCGGCTCAGGTAAATATCTCACCGTACGTTCACTTGGGAATTTAATGAGCATTTGTTTTACTCCTTGAAAGTATTGGATCCTTAGGTCATTTGCATCTTGAACATGTTTCTTGCATTCAATTGAAAATCTCTTTCTTACAAAATTCCAAGCGATTAGAGGTTATACTAGTGGAATTTCCCAACCATGGATAACAAAACTTTGGTGTTCATTCATGGTGTGTCAAAAAAATTTCTTTACTTACATTTATTATAGTTTTAATTTTTTGCATACAAAAACTCTTAAATTTTCATTTTGTTGTGATCTATTTGCCATATCTGTATGTTTATAAGAAAAAAATGGGAGAGAGAAAACTATAGTTTGGATTTAAACATCTAAAATGGAAATTCATAAAAACATAGAGAGATAATTCAAAACAGTATGTGTAATTTTAAGGGATTTTAAACTCTTTTATTTTTTTTATATTAGAATTTCCAATCATCAAAAAAGGGACGAGGGATTTTTAACTGATTGTTGACTCCCAACCCATATGTAATTTCTTACAAAAATATTTCCATTTATGCCTGATTGATCGACCAATCTCTTGAAAATGGTCTATGATTGTTAGGTCAACTTTTTGTAAAGGGGAAAAAATGGCTTGTTCGGCTCGGGTAACTGTCCCACCGCACGTTCACTTGAGAATTCAAAGAGGATTTCTTGTCCTGCATGAATGTTTTACATCCTTAGGTCATTTGCATCTTCAACATGTTTCATGCATGCATATCCATATTTAAAACATGGTAGGATCAATTAGAATTCTTTTTCTTATAAAATTCCAAGCTATTAGGGGTTGTATTAGTGGAATTTACCAAACATGGATAACAAAACTTTGGAGTTCATTTGTGATGTGTGAATAAATTTTATTTCTTATATTTATTATTTTTTTTAAATTTTTGCTTACAAAACTCAAAAAAATTCATTTTGTAGTGATCTATTTGCCTTATTTGTTTGTTTATGAGAAAAAAAGGGAGAGAGAAAACTCAAGTTTGGATTTAAAAAGGAAAGTTGATCATCTAAAATGGACATTCACAAATGCAGAGAGAGATAATTCCAAAAACTATTTATAAAATTTTGGGATTTAAACACTTTTAGTTTTTATATATTAGGCTTTGTAATCATTGAAAAAGGGGAGGCAGGAGATTTTTAACTGAGTAGTGACTCCCAATACAAAAGTCATTTTTTAGAAAATATTGTCCATTACACATGAATGATCGATCAATCACTTTACAATGATCTAAGATTGTTAGGTCAGCTTTTTGAAAATGGGCAAAAAATGGTTTGTTCGAATTGAGTAAATATCCCACCGCACGTTCACTGAGAATTTAATGAGCATTTTTTGTACTCCTTGAAAGTTTTGGATCATTTGGTCATTTGCATCTAGAACATGTTTCATGCATGCATAGCCATATTTAAAACATGTTAGGATCAATTGGAAATCTCTTCCTTGTAAAATTCCAAGCCATTAAGGGTTGTACTAGTCAAATTTCCCAACCGTGGATAACAAAACTTTGATGTTCACTCATGGTGTGTGAATAAATTTTCTTTACTTACATTTATCATCATTTTTAATTGTTGGCATACAAAAACTTTAAAATTTTCATTTTGTTGTGATCTATTTGTTTTATATGTTTGTTTATGAGAAAAAAAGGGAGTGAGAAAACTTAAGTTTGGATTTAAAAACAAAAATTCAACATCTAAATTGGAGATTTACAAATGCAGAGTGATATAATTCCAAAAAGTTTCTATAATTTTAAGTGATTGTAAACTCTTTTAGTTTTTATATATTAGATTTTTCAATCATCGAAAAAAGGGGGGCGGTGGATATTTAACTGAGTGTTGACTCCCAATCCATAAGTAATTTCTTACAAAAATATAACCAGTTATGCATAATTCATAGATCAACCACTTTACAATGATCAATAATTGTTAGGTCAACTTTTTGTAAATGGGCAAAAAAAGGCTTGTTCGGCTCAGATAGATATCCCATTGAACGTTCACTTGAGAATTTAGTGAGTATCTGTTGTACTCCTTGAACGTTATGGATCCTTAGGTCATTTGCATCTTTAACATGTTTCATGCAAACATATCCTTATTTAAAACTTGTTAGAATAAATTAGAAATCTCTTTTTGTAAAATTCCAAGCTATTAAGTGTTGTACTAGTGGAATTTCCCTAACTTGGATAACAAAACTTTAGAGTTCATTTGTGGTGTGTGAATAAATTTTCTATACTTGCATTTATTATTGTTTTTAATTTTTTGCATATAAAAACTGTAAAATTTTCTTTTTTTTTGTAATTTGTTTGCCTTATTTGTTTGTTTATGAGAAAAAAGGGAGAGAGAAAACTCAAGTTTGGATTTAAAAACATAAATTGTACTTCTAAAATGGAAATTCACTAATGCAGAGAGAGATAATTCAGAAAGTCCCTGCAATTTTTAGGGATTGTAAAGTCTTTTAGTTTTTATATATTAGGTTTTGCAATCATTAGAAAAGGTGGGGTGAGATTTGTAACTGAGTGGTGACTCCCAATTCATAAGTCATGCTTGAAAAAATATAGCCCATTTCACATGATTGATCGATCAATAAATTTACATTGATCTATGATTGTTAGGTCAACTTTTTGTAAGTGGACAAAAATTTCTTATTCGGCTCGGGTAAATATCCCACTGCACGTTCACTTGGGAATTTAGTGAGCACTTGTTGTACTCGAAAGTTTTGGATCCTTAGGTCATTTGCATCTTCAACATGTTTCATGCATGAATATACATATGTAAAACATGTTAGGATCAATTGGAAATCTCTCTTATAAAATTCCAAGCGATTAGGGGTTGTACTAGTAGAATTTCCCAACCATGGACAACAAAACTCTTATGTTCATTCATGGTGTGTGAATAAATTTTCTTTACTTACATTTATTATAGTTTTAATTTTTTGCATACTAAAAGTCTTACATTTTTATTTTGTTGCGATCTATTTGCCTTATCTGTATGTTTATGAGAAAAAATGGGAGAGAGAAAACTCAATTTTGGATTTACAACCAAAAATTGAACATCTAAAAAGAAAATTCAAAAATGCAGAGAGAGATAATTCCAAAAAGTCTTTACAATTTTTAGGGATTGTAATCTCTTTTAGTTTTTATATATTAGGCTTTGCAATCATCCGAAAAAAGGGGGGGGGGGGGATTTTTAATCGAGTGTTGATTCTCAATCCATTACTAATTTCTTACAAATGTATAGCCAGTTATACTTGATTGGTCGATCAATACCTTTACAATGATCTATGAATGTTAGGCCAACTTTTTGTAAATAGGCAAAAAATGGCTTGATTAGCTCGGGTAAATATCCCACCGTACATTCACTTCAGAATTTAATGAGCATTTGTTGTACTCCTTTAACTTTTTGGATCCTTACGTCATTTGCATCTTGAACATGTTTCATGCTTGCATATCCATATTTAAAACATGTTAGGATAAATTAGAAATCTATTTCTTATAAAATTCCAAGCTATTAGGGGTTGTACTATTGGAATTTCCCTAACATGGATAACAAAACTTTCGTGTTCATTTGTGGTGTGTGAATAAATTTTCTCAACTTAGATTAGTTTTTTTTTCCACACAAAAACTCTAAAAATTTATTTTTGTTGTGATCTATTTGCCTTATCTGTTTGTTTATGAAAAAAAGGGAGAGAGAAAACTCAAGTTTGGATTTAACAACTCAAATTGAACATCTAAAATGAAAATTCACATATGCAGCTAGAGATAATTCAGAAAAGTCTCTTTAATTTGTAGGGATAGTAAACTCTTTTAGTTTTTATATATTAGGTTTTCCAATCATTGTAAAATGGGAGCGGGGGGGGTGGGGGTGGGAGGGGACAGGGTAGGGGATTTTTAACCGAGTGGTGACTCTCAATCCATAAGTCGTTTCTTTTAAAATATAGCCAGTTACGCATGATTGATCGATCAATCACTTTACAATGGTCTATGATTGTTAGGTTTTCTTTTTGTAAATGGAAAAAAATTTGCTTGTTCGGCTCAGGTAAATATCCCACCGCATGTTCACTTGAGAATTTAATGAGAATTTTTTGTATTCCTTGAATTGTTTTGATCAATAGGTTGTTTGCATCTTCAACATTCTTCATGCATGCATATCCCTATTTAAAACATGTTTGGATCAATTAGAAATCTCTTTCTTATAAAATTCCAAGCTATTAGGTGTTGTACTAGTGGAATTTCCCTAACATGGATATCAAAACTTTAATGTTCATTTGTGGTGTGTGAACACATTTTATCTTACATTTATTATTGTATTAAATTTTTTGTATACACAAACTCTAAAATTTTGTTTTTGTTGCGATCTATTGGCCTTATTTTTTTGTTTATGAGAAAAAAAGGCAGAGAGAAAACTCAAGTTTGGATTTAAAAACGAAAATTGAACATCTACAATGGAATTTCACAAATGCAGAGAGAGATAATTAAGAAAAGTCTTTGTAATTTTAGGATTTTAAATTCTTTTAGCTTTTCTATATGAGATTTTGCAATCATATGAAAAGAGTGGTGGGGGATTTTTAACTGAGTGGTGACTGCCAATCGATAAGAAATTTCTTTAAAAAATATAGCCTATTACGCATGATTGGTTGATCAATCACTTTACAATGATCTTAGAATGTTACATCAATTTTTTGTACGTTGGCAAAAATTGCTTGTTCGGCTCAGTTAAATATCCCACCCCTCGTTCACTTGGGAATTTAATGAGCATTTGTTGTACTCCTTGAAAGTTTTAAGATCGTTAGGTCATTTGCGTCTTCAACATGTTTCAAGTATGCATATCCATATTTAATACATGTTAGGATCAATGGGAAAGCTATTTCTTATAAAATTCTAGGCTATTAGGAGTTGTACTAGTGGAATTTCCCAACCATGGAAAACAAAACTTTGGTGATCATTCATGTTGTGTGAATAAATTTTCTTTACTTACATTTATTATAGTTATTAATTTTTTGCATACAAACACTCTAAAATTTTCATTTAGTCATGATCTATTTGCCTTATCTGTTTGTTTATGACAAATAAAGGGAGAGAGAAAACTCAAGTTTGGATTTAAAAACATAAATTGAACATCTAAATTGGAGTTTCACAAATGCAGAGAGAGATAATTCCAAAAAGTCTATGTAATTTTAAAGGATTGTAAACTTTTTTAGTTTTTACATATTAAATTTTGCAATCATCGAAAAAGGAAGGTGGGGGATTTTTAACTGAGTGTTGACTCCCAATCCATAAGTAATTTCCTACAAAAATGTTACCAATTACTCGCTATTGATCGATCAATCACTTTATAATGATCTATGATTGTAAGGTCAGGTTTTTGTAAATGGGCAAAAATTGGCTTGTTAGGCTCGAGTAAGTATCCCATCGCACATTCACTAAAGAATTCATTGAGATTTTGTTGTATTCCTTGAAAGTTTTGGATCCTTTGGTCATTTGCATCTTGAACATGTTTCATGTGTGCATATCGATATTCCAAGCTATTAGGGGTTGCACTAGTAGAATTTCCCAACCGTGGATAACAAAACTTTGTTGTTCATTCGTGGTGTGTGAATAAATTTTTTATACTTACATTTATTATCGTTTTTAATTTTTTGCAAACAAAAACTCTAAAAAATTTATTTTGTTGTGATTTATTTTCCTTATCTGTTTGTTTAAGAGAAAGAAAGGGAGAGAAAACTCAAGTTTCGATTTAAAAACAAAAATTGAACATCTAAAATGGAAATTCAAAAATGCAGGGAGAGATAATTCCAAAAAGTCTCTGTAATTTTTAGGGATTGTAAACTCTTTTAGTTTTTATGAATTAGATTTTGTAATCATCGAAAAAGGTGGGCGGGGATTTTTAACTGAGTGTTGAACCCCAATCGTAAGAGTATAATAAATTTTCTATACTTACATTTATTATTATTTTTAAAAATTTTTGAATACAAAAGCTCTAAAATTTTCTTTTTGTTACGATCTATTTGCCTTATTTGTTTGTTTAGGAGAAAAAAGGGAGAGAGAAAACTCAAATTTGGATTTAAAAACAAAAATTGAACATCTAAAATGGAAATTCAAAAAATCCGAGAGAAAAAATTCCAAAAAGTCTTTGTAATTTATAGGGATTGTAAACTCTCTTAATTTTTATATGTTAGGCTTTGAAATCATCAGAAATGGTGGGGTTGGGGATTTTTAACTGAGTGGTGAATCCCAATCCATAAGTCATTTCTTTCAAAAAATATAGCTCGTAACGCATGATTAGTTGATCAATCACTTAACAATGATCTCTGACTATTAGGTCAGGTTTTTGTTAGTGGGCAAAAATTGCTTGTTTAGCTCCGGTAAATATCCCATCGCTTGTTCACTTGGGAATTTAATGAACATTTTGTTGCACTCCTTGAAAGTTTTGGATCTTTAGGTCATTTGCATCTCTAACATGTTTCATGCATGCATATCCATATTTAAACATTAGGATCAATTGGAAATCTCTTTCTTATAGAATTTCAAGCGATTAGTGGGTGCACCAGTGGAATTTCCCAACTGTGGATAACAAAGCTTTGGTGTTCATTCATGTTGTGTGAAGAAATTTTCTTTTCCAATATTTATTACAGTTATTAATTATTTGCATACAAAACTCTAAAATTTCATTTTGTTGTAATGTATTTGTCTTATCTGTATGTTTATGAGAAAAAAGGAGACAAAAAACTCAAGCTTGGATTTAAAAACAAAAATTGAACATTAGAAATGGAAATTCACAAATGCAGAGAAAAATAATTCCAAAAATTCTATGATGTTTTAAGGAATTGTAAACTCTTTTAGTTTTTATACATTAGATTTTGTAATCATTGAAAAAAGGGGCGAGGGATTTTTAATTGAGTGTTGAGTCCCAATCCATAAGTAATTTATTACATAAATATAGCCAGCTATGCTTGATTGATTGATCAATCACTTTACAATGGTCTATGATTGGTAGGTCAGCTTTTTGTAAATGGGTAAAATGGATTGTTCAGCTCTGGTAAGTATTCCACCGCACGTTCACTTGAGAATTCAATGAGGATTTGTTGTACTCCTTGAACATTTTGGATCCTTAGGACATTTACATCTTCAACATGTTTCAAACATTGAATATCCATATTTAAAACATGGTAGGATCAATTATAAACCTCTTTCTTATAAAATTCCAAGCTATTAGGGGTTGTACTAGTGGAATTTACCAAACATGGAAAAAAAACATTGGTGTTCATTTGGGGTGTGTGAATAAATTTTATTTCTTATATTTATAATTGTTTTTAAATTTTTGCATACAAAAACTCTAAAATTTTCATTTTGTTGTGATCAATTTGCCTTATCTTTTTGTTTATGAGAAAAAAAGGGAGAGAGAAAACTCAAGTTTAGATTTAAAAACGAAAATTGATCATCTAAAATGTAAATTTACAAATGCAGATAGAGATAATTTCAAAAAGTCTCTGTAAGTTTTTATATATTAGATTTCACAATCATCGAAAAAGGGCGGTGGGGGATTTTAAATGAGTGTTGACACCAAATCCATAAGAATTTTCTTACAAAAATGTTGCCAGTTATGCATGAGATATTGATCAATTACTTTACAATAATCTATGATTTTAGGTCAGATTTTTATAAATGGGCAAAAAATGGCTTGTTCGACACAGGTAAATATCTAGTGCACGTTCACTTAGAGAATTTAATAAGCATTTGTTATACTCTTTAAAATTTTTGGATCCTTAGGTTATTTGCATCTTGAACATGTTTCATGCATGCATATCCATATTTAAAACCTGTTAGGATCAATTGGAAATCTCTTTCTTATAAAATTCCAAGCAATTAGGGGTTGTACTAGTGGAATTTCCAAACCATGGATAACAAAACTTTAGTGTTCATTCATGGTGTGTGAATAAATTTTCTTGACCAACAATTATTATAGTTTTTAATTTTTTGCATACAAAAACTCTAAAATTTTCATTTTGTTGTGATCTATTTGCTTTATTTGTATGTTTATGAGAAAAAAAGGCGGAGAGAAAACTCAAGTTTGGATTTAAAAAAAAATATTGAACATCTAAAATAAAAATTCACAAATGCAGAGAGATATAATTCTAAAAAGTTTATATAATTTTAAGGGATTGTGAACTCTTTTAGTATTTATAAATTAGATTTAGCAATCATCGAAAAAGGGGGCAGTGGATTTTTAACTGTGTTGACACCCAATCTATAAGTAATTTCTTAAAAAAATATTGTGAGTTATGCTAGATTGATCGATCAATCACTTTACAATGATCTATGATTATTAGGTCAGCTTTTTGTAAATGGGTAAAAAATGGCATGTTCGACCCAAGTAAATATCCCACTACACGTTCACTTGAGAATTCAATGAGGTTTTATGGTACTCCTTGAACATTTTGGATCCTTAGGTCATTTGCATCTTCAACAATTTTCATGCATGCATATCCATATTTGAAACATGGTAGGATCAAATAGAAATATCTTTCTTATAAAATTCCAAGCCTTTAGGGGTTGTACTAATGGAATTTCCAAAAGTTGGGTAAAAGAACTTTGGTGTTCATTTGTGGTGTGTGAATAAATTTTCGTTCTGATATTTATTATTGTTTTAAAATTTTTGCACACAAAAACTCTATAATTTTCATTTTGTTGTCATCTATTTGCCTTGTCTATATGTTTATGAGAAAACAAAGGGAGAGAGAAAACTCAAATTTGGATTTTGAAACAAAAATTGAACATTTAAAATGAAAATTGACAAATGCTGAGAGCGATAATTCCAAAAAGTCAATTTAAATTTAAGGGATTATAAACTCTATTAGTTTTTATATATTAGATTTTGATATCATCGAAAAAGGGGGCATGGGATTTTTAACAAAGTGTGGACTCCCAATCAAGAATGAATTCCTTACAAAAATATAGCCAGTTACGCTTGATTGATCAATCAATTACTTTACAATGATTAATTACTGTTAGGCCAGCTTTTTGTAAAAGGGGAAAAAAATGGCAAGTTCGGCTCGGGTAAATATCCCACCGCACGCTCACTTGAGAATTCAATGAGGATTTGTTGTACTCCTTGAAAGTTTTGGATCCGTAGGTCATTTGCATCTTCAACATGTTTCTTGCTTGCATATCCCTTTTTAAAACATGGTAGGATCAATTAAAAATCTCTTTCTTATAAAATTCTAAGCTATTAGGGGTTGCACTAGTGGCATTTCCCAAACTTGGGTAAAAAAACTTTGGTGTTCATTTGAGGTGTGTGAATAAATTTTATTTCTTATATTTATTATTGTTTTTCAATTTTTGCATAAAACAACTTTAAAATTTTCATTTTCTTGCAATCTATTTGCCATATCTGTTTGTTTATGAGAAAAAAAGGGAGTGAGAAAACTCAAATTTGGATTTAAAAATGAAAATTGATCATCTAAAATGGAAATTCACAAATGCAGAGAGAGATAATTCCAAAAAGTCTAACTAATTTTTAGGGATTGTAAACTCTTTTAGTTTTTATATATTAGATTTTGCAAGTGTCAAAAAAGGGGCGTGAGGGATTTTTAACTGAGTGTTGCCTCCCAATCCATAAGTAATTTCTTACAAAAATATAGGCAGTTACGCATGATTGATCGATCAATCACTTTAAAATGATCAATGATTATTAGGTCAGTTTTTTGTAAATGGTAAAAAAATAACTTGTTCGGATCGGGTAAATATCCCTCTGCACGTTCACATGAGAATTTAATGAGCATTTTTTGTACTCCTAGAAACTTTCGGATCCTTAAATCATTTACATCTTCAACATGTTTCACTCATGCATATCCATATTTAAAACATGTTAGGATCAATTGCAAATCTCTTTCTTATAAAATCCCAAGCGATTAGGAGTTGTACCAATGGAATTTCCCAACTATGGATAACAAAACTTTTGTGTTCATTCATGGTGTGTGAATAAATTTTCTTTACAAACATTTATTATAGTTTTTTAATTTTTAGCATACAAAAACTCTAAAGATTTCATTATGTTGTGATCTATTTGCCTTATCTGTATGTTTCTGAGAAAAAAGGGAGAGAAAAAACTCAAGTTTCAATTTTTTAAAAAAATTGAAAATATAAAATAAAAATTCACAAATGCAAAGAGAGATAATTCCAAAGAATCTGTATAATTTTAAGGGATTGTGAACTCTTTTCGGTTTTATATAATAGATTTTGCAATCATTGAAAAAAGGGGCAGTGGATTTTTAACTGAGTGTTGATACCCAATCCATCAGTAATTTCTTAATAAAATATTGCCAGTTACACTTCATTGATTGATCAATCACTTTACAATGATCTATGATTTTTAGGTCATCTTTTTGTAGATGGGCAAAAAAGGCTTGTTCGACTCGGGTAAATATCCCACTGCACGTTCACTTGAGAATTTAATGAGCATTTGTTGTACTCCTTGAATGTTTTGGATCCTTAGGTCATTTGCATCTTCAACATGTTTCATGAATGTGTTTCTATATTTAAAACATTTTAGGATCAATTAGAAATCTCTTTCTGCTAAAATTCCAAGTAATTAGGTGTTGTACTAGTGGAATTTACCTAACATGGAAAACTAAACTTTGATGTTCATTTGTGGTGAGTGAATAAATTTTCTTTACTTACATTTATTATTGTTTTAATTTTTTGCACACAAAAACCCTAAAATTTTCTTTTTGTTGTGATCTATTTGCCTTATATGTTTGTTTATAAGAAAAAAAAGAGAGAAAGAAAACTCAAGTTTGGATTTAAAAACAAAAATTTAAACAAATGCCGAGAGAGATAATTCTAAAAAGTCTTTGTAATTTTTAGGGATTGTGAACTAAGTGCCGAGTCCCAATCCATATGTCATTTCTTTCAAAAAAAAAATAGCCTGTTACGCATGATTGGTTCATCAATCACTTTACAATGATCTCTAACTGTTAGGTCAGCTTTTGTAAATGGGCAAAAAATGGCTTGTTCGGCTCGGGTAAATATCCCACCTCACGTTCATTTGAGAATTTATTGAGCTTTTGTTGTACTCCTTAAACATTTTGGATCCTTAAGTCAGTTGCATCTTGAACATATTTCATGCATCCATATCCATATCCATATTTAAAACATGGTAGGATCAATTAGAAATCTCTTTCTTATAAAATTCCAAGCTATTAGGGGTTGTACGAGTGGAATTTCCCAAACATGGATGACATAACTTTGTTGTTCATATGTGGTGTATGAATAAATTTTTTGTTCTTACATTTGTTATTGTTTTAAATTTTTTGCATACAACAACTATAAAATTTTAATTTTCTTATGATCTATTTTCCTTATTTGTTTGTTTATGAGAAAAAAAGGGAGAGAGATAACTCAAGTTTGGATTTAAAAATGAAAATTGAATATTTAAAAGGAAATTAAAAAATGCAAAAAAATAATTCTAATAAGTCTTACTAATTTTTAGGGATTGTAAACTCTTTTAGTTTTTATATATTAGGTTTTGCAATCATCAGAAATGGTAGGGGGCGGGGGATTTTTAACATAGTGTTGATTCTCAATCCATAAGCAATTTCTTTAAAAAATATAGCCAATTTCGTATGATTGATCGATTCATCACTTTACAATGATCTATGATTTTTTGGCCAGCTTTTTGTAAATGGGCAAAAAATGACTTGTTCGGCTCGGGTAAATATCCCACCGCACGTTCACTTGAGAATTTAATGAGCATTTGTTGTACTCCTTGAATGTTTTGGATCCTTAGGTCATTTGCATCTTCAACATGTTTCATGCACGAATATCGATATTTAAAACATGCAAGGATCAATTGTAAATCTCTTTCTTATAAAATTCCAAGCTATTAGGGGTTGTTCTAGTGGAATTTCCCAACCAAGGATAACAAAACTTTGGTATTTATTCATGGTGTGTGAAAAAAATTTCTTTACTTACATTTATTATGTTTTTTAATTTTTTGCATAAAAAAACTCAAAAAATTTTATTTTGTTGTGATCTATTTGACTTATCTGTTTGTTTATGAGAAGAAAAAGGCGATAGAAAACTCAAATTTGGATTTAAAAACAAAAATTTAACATCTAAAATGAAAATTCACAAATGCAGAGAGAGATAATTCCAAAAAGTCTCTATAATTTTGAGGGATTTTAAACTGTTTTAGTTTTTATATATTAGATTTTGCAATCATCGAAAAAGGGGGGGGGGAGGGGATTTTTTAGCTGAGTGTTGACTCCCAATCCATTAGTCGTTTCTCACAAAAATATAGCTAGTTACATATGATTGATTGATCAATCACTTTACAATGATCTATGATTGTTAGGTGAGCTTTTTGTAAATGGGCAAAAAATGGTTTGTTCGGCTCGTGTAAATATCCCACCGCACATTCACTTGAGAATTTAATGAGCATTTATTGTACTCCTTGAACGTTTTGGATCCTTAGATCATTTGCATCTTCAACATGTTTCATACATGCATATCCATATTTAAAACATGTTAGGATCACTTGGAAATCTCTTTCTTATAAAATTCCAACCTATTAGGGGTTGCACTAGTGGAATTTCCCAACCTTGGGTAACAAAACTTTTGTCTTCATTCATGGTGTGTGAATAAATTTTCTTTACTTAAATTTATTATATATTTTTTAATTTTCACAAACAAAAACTCTAAAATTTTCATTTTTTTTGTGATCTATTTGTTAGAAAAACACTGCAATCTTAAATCATAATTTCATCACGTTAGAATATTAGGATTCGGGATACATATCTGGATCCATTCTGAAATTTCATCTTTCTGATGCGGAATTACTATGACGAACAGATGAATGGTGTTATGATCTTCCTCAACTAAATCGCCTTTATTCCACTACGGGACCGTCATCACTCTTCCATATGGGGAGAAGAGAAACCGTATTTGATTTTGTCTCTGGGGACCACAACCCTGATGTTCTATTTATATTGTTTAATTAGGGTTCTCATAATTCCCTAATTAAGACAATATGGGTATCTACTCAATTGGCTCATATTCCTTCTTTAGCAGTCTATGAGCTTACCAAAATTAGACCCCTTAATTTTAGACTATATTAAATATAATTGAATAAAATATGTTGCCCAACTTAGGAAACGTGAGTTTCCTAACAATCTCAGACTTGGGTTACATATCATTCCTAAAATAATTATATCATAAATTCTTTAGGCGCGCATCTGTATACTATGGAACCACATTATATATTAATAATGGAACCATCGCGACTACCATCACAATACAGTCGTGACTAAACCACAATGATCACCATACTAATACACTCAATGGCATAGCTCAACTATGGATGAGTAGCATGGAAATTACATGCAATGTGATCTCGGACATGTCTATTTCTAACTGGTCCTTCTTTAATCTTTAGTGAGATCTTTCCAAAGTTCTTAATGCAATGCGAACATTGCTCATAAAAAGAAACACAAGCAAGTTCAAAAATAGACTAATCAACAATCAATTTTATTACGTAAAAAATCAAATACGTCTAAAACAAACATATAGTACAGAAATGACTCCCACTAAACCAAAGTATCCTCATAAATAACGCCCATATGAGCAGTGTGCTCATGAAAGACCTTAGGCGTTAAGCCCTTGGTTAATGGGTCTGCTAGCATAGAGTTTGTCCCTATATGTTCTATACAAATCTGCTTATCCTAAACCCTTAAACATAAACCCTAAACCCTAAAGTACCGCCGAGTTATTGTCACAATAAATCTACAATGGCCTATCAATGCCATCTACCACTCGCAACCTAGTGACAAAGTTTTGCAAACTTCCATGAGATGGCTCCTTCCCCCAACATAAAGATGTAGCCTGATGTGCAGTGTCTGCTATCCTAGCATCCAACAAAGTCAGAGTTAGAAAACCCAATGATCTCTAAATTGTCTGATCTTCGATAAGTGAGCATGTAGTCTTTTTTTCTCCTCAAATAACGCATCACACGTTTGGCTGCCTTCCAATGTTGCATACTCAGATTACTCAAATATCTACCCAGAACTCTTACTATAAATGCAATGTCTGGATGAGTTCAAACTTGAGCGTACATTTGACTCCCTACTACTGATGCATAGGGAATTTTCTGTTATAAAACCGTAATTCAAATCATAATCCAAATTTTTACCACGCTAGAATATTAGGATTCGGGATACATACTTGGATCCATCCGAAGAGAAACCGTGTTGGATTTAGTGTATTGGGGATCACAACCCTGATGTTCTATTTATATTGTTTAATTAGGGTTCCAATAATTCCCTAATTAAGACAATATGGGTATCTACTCAATTGGCCCATATTCATTCTTTAACAGTCTATGGGCTTACCAAAATTAGACCACTTAATTTTAGCCCATATTAAATATAATTGAATAAAATATGTTGCCCAACTTAGGAAATGTAAATTTCCTAACAATCTCCCAGTTGGGTTACATATCATTCCTGAAATAATTATATCAATACTTTAGGTGCGCATCTATATACTATGGAACCATCTTATATATTAATAATGGAACCACCACGACTATCATCACAATACAGTCGTGACTAAACCACGATAATCACCATATTAATACACTCAATTACATAGCTCAAATATGGATGAGTAGCATGGAAATTACATGCAATGTGATCTTGGACATGCCTATTTCCAACTGGTCCTTCTTTAGTCTTTAGTGAAATCTTTCCAAAGTCCTTAATGCAAAGCGAACATTGCTCATAAAAAAAACACAAGCAAGTTCAGATATAGAATAATAAGCAATCAATTTTATTACGAAAAAAATTGAATAACTCAATGTCTCAAACAAACATATAGTACAAAAATGACTCGCACTAAACCAAGGTATCCTCAGAAATAACGCCCATATGAGGAGTGTGCTCATGAAAGACCTTAGGCATTAAGCCCTTGGTTAATGGGTCTGCTAGCATAGAGTATGTCCCTATATGATCTATAAAAATCTTTTTATCCTGAACTCTCTCCTTAACAACTAGAAACTTGATGTCGAAAAAATTCGACTTAGTCTAGCTCCTGTTGTTGTTGTTGGAATAAAGTATCACCGAGTTATTGTCACAATAAATCTTTAATGGCTTGTCAATGCCATCTACCACTCGCAGCCAAGTGACAAAGTTTCGCAACCATATTTTGTGGTTGGACACCTCAAAACAAGCAATGAACTCTGCAGCCATAGTTGAAGAAGCTATGAGAGTCTGCTTAGCAGACTTCCATGAGATATCTCCTTCCCTCAACATAAAGATGTAGCCTGATGTGGAACATCTACTATCTTGGCATTGAGAAAAGTCGGAGTTAGAAAACCCAATGATCTCTAAATTTTTTAATCTCTGATAAGTGAGCATGTAGTCTTTTGTTCTCCTCAAATAACACATCACGCATTTGGCTGTCTTCCAATGTTGTATACCCGGATTGCTTAAATATCTGCCCAGAACTCCTACTATAAATGCTATGTCGAGACGAGTACAAACTTGAGCGTACATTAAACTTCCTACTACTGATGCATAGGAAATTTTTCTGCATCTCTTTTCTTTCAAGATCATATTAGGGCACTGTTTGAGACTAAACTTGTCTCCTTTAGCAAGGGGTGTTTCTCCTAGTTTACTATCTTTCATGCCAAATCTGCTCAAAACCTTATCGATATAGCTCTTTTATGACAACCTAAGGATACCTTGAGAACGATCTCTAAGAATTTGTATACCTAATACAAAAGAGGCATCACCAAGATCTTTCATCTCAAATTTCTTTGTAAAAAATTTCTTGGTTTTGTGCAGTAAGCCTATATCATTACTAGCGAGCAGAATATCATCGACATATAATATCAAGAAGATGTATTTACTCCCACTGAACTTATGATATACATAGTCATCAACAACATTCGCCTCAAAACCGTACGAGGTTATGACTTGATGGAACTTGTGATACCATTGACGGGAAGCCTGTTTGAGACCATAGATGGATTTCTTTAATTTACAGACCATAGACTTTGGATCACCAAATACAGTTTTCTGGTTTTACCATATAAATCATCTCATCAATGTCTCTATTGAGAAACGTAGTTTTGACATCCATCCGATGTAGCTCTAGATCTAAATGAGACACTAGTGCCATTATTGTTCCAAAAGAGTCTTTCGAAGATACTAGAGAGAAAGTCTCTTTATAGTCTATGCCTTCCCTTTGAGTAAAGCCTTTAGTGACTAGACGGGCCGTATATCTCTCAACATTGCCCTTTGAATCCCTCTTGGTTTTAAATATCCATTTACAATCAATGGGCTTCACACCTTCAGGCAACTCGATGAGATCCCAAACGTCATTGTCATTCATAGACTTCATCTCATCCTTCATGGTATTAATCAACTTTTGAGAGTTAGAACTGCGTAAGGCTTGATAGAAGTTAATCGGGTCATCTTTTGTCCATCTGACTCCATCCTCATGCTCTTGGAGAAATATGATATAATCATCTAGTGGATCTCCTTAATGGTACTTCTTGAGGTTTTTGAGTCTATTCTAAAGGTGGTGGAAGAGGAAGAATCTCATTATTGTCTTGATCTGGAACAATGTCAGGAATAGGAGCCTGAACATTGTCCTCTAGTGCTTGAACTGTGTCTTGAACAACAATAGGTATGGAGACCTGATCACTGTTAATAATAGATTTTTCTTCAAAGACAACATTCTTTATGTTTTCTTCCCCTCCAAACTCAATTTAATCAAGGAATCTCGCATTTCCGGTTTCAAAGAAGGATCTTGAGTGGGATTGTAAAACTTATAGCCCCGAGAGCATTTAGCGTAACCAATGAAATAATAGCTAACCGTCCTTCAGTCCAGTTTTCTTTCATGTGGCCTATAAGGCCGCGCCTCAGCTAGAAAACCCCAAATGTGCAAGTGCCTAATGCTAGGTTTCTTGTATGTCCAAAGCTCATAGGGGGTTTTGGCAACTACTTTGCTCGATACCCTGTCCAGTGTGTACACTGCGGTCTTTAAAGCTTCTCCCCAAAGTGACTCTTGCAAAGAGGAATGACTGATCATTAAGAGTTCGATTTTGTCACTCTGCAACACTGTTCATGCTGGGTTTGCCCGACATGGTGTATTGCAGAACAATTCCACACTCTTTGAGGAAAATCGTGAAGGGTCCTGGACGTTGTTCTCCTGATCCATCATACCTTCCGTAGTATTCACCACCATGGTCGGATTTGACAACCTTTATTTTCTTTCCAAGTTGAAGTTCAACTTCAGCTTTGAAAGACTTGAAGATGTCCAGGGATTGTGACTTCTCATGTATTAAATATAGGTAACCGAATCTAGAGTAATCGTTTATAACGTAATTAAGTATTGTTGTCCATTTCATGAAGCTGTACGGAATGGACCACAAATATCTGTATGTATAAGTTCTAAGGCGTTTGTAGCTCTTTCGGCACCTAATTTTCTAACGTTTGTTTGTTTCCCCTTGATGCACTCAACACAAACTTGGAAATTTGTGTATTCCATCCGACACAAACCTTTGAATTCTCTATTTAGAGATGTGTCCTAAACATTTATGCCATAATGTGGCTGAATTCTCACTTAATTTTTGTTTTGTACCACGTAAACTTGTTTGCAGTATTTCTCTATAGAAACTTAAAACATCAAGCATATACAGATTATATATTAAGGGACCGGAACCAACAAAATTTGAATTTTGGTAGAGACTAACTTTATTATTTCCAAAAGAACAAGAAAAAACCTGATTTGTCCAAAATGGAAATAGAAATTAAATTCTGCCTAAAAGACAGTGCAACAAATGTCTCAAATAAATAAAAAAAAATCCAGTGTTTAATTGTAATCTGAAAGTTCCTATAGCCTCTACCGTAACTTTATTGTCGTCGCCCACAAAGATGAATTTTTCAGCATCACTTGGTGGTTGGCTCCACAAGCAACCTTGCAAAGACATACTTATGTGAGTGGTAGCACCAAAATCCACCCACCAAGTATCTTGAGGTATAGAAGCTAAATTAACTTCAAAACAAATTAAAGTTAGAGGCATACCCTTCTTTACACGCCAGGTAGTGTACTTGGGACACTCCTTCATGTGTCCCAGCTTCTTCAAGTAGTAGCAGGTAAACTCCTCATCCTATTTCTTCTGTTTCTTAATATGAGAAAATCCTTCAGCAGTATCTTTACCTCTCTTCTTCTTCTTGTTCTAAGAGGTTGAGGCCAAGTGAGCACTTTCAGTCTTATCCTACTGCTGCCTCTCTTCCTCTTGCACATAGTGAGATATAAGCTCATTTAGTGAACATTTTTCCTTCTAAGTGTTATAACTCACTTTGAATTGCCCAAAGCGTATAGGAAGAGATATCAAAACCAAGTGCATGAGCAAGTCCTTAGACAACTCCATCTTAAATGACTTGAGTTTTGATGTGAGATGAGACATCTCCATGATGTACTCCCTTATGTTCCCTTTGCTCTTATACTTCATCTAAACGAGTTTAGCCAAAAGGCTACTCGCCTCCGACTTTTTGTTCTTGGCAAAATATTGCTCAATTTCCTCGAGGGACTTCTTGGCGCTCTTGCTCTCAATAATAGAGCCCCGAAATGCCTCCAGAATGGAGCGTTTCATGATCATCAAGCACATTCAGTTAGAGAGCTCCCACTTCTCAATTTAACCTCATTTTGGTTTTTCGGAGTAGAAATGGGTTGTTCCACTCGAAGTGAAAAATCTAAATCCATACAACTGAGGAAAATTTCCATGTTATATTTCCATGTCTTAAAGTTCATCCCGTTCAACATTGTAATGTTGTTTATTTGAGTAGTAACATTCGTAGTAGTAGCAACAGAAACTGGATATAGAACAAAATAAACAAGCATGCTCACATTAACTAGCATGTCATATAAAGAAAAACAAGACACAAATCCACAATCCAAATTGGTGACCCATCTCAAGATACCTAGTACAACATTAATTCCTAGTCTTTGGACAGAGAAATTAACTGTAAGTGGTACTCTTTGTGCAATGATCAAATACTAACAATCAGTTCTGTCAAACAATAGCCTTTCTTTGGACCAACTATTGTTCACATGAAAAGTCTTTATAATTGTCACACATTTATCATCACAGGTACGTTGTTGATTTGGCCAAACTGTGTCTTCCTTTGGGCCGAGCACAGTTTGCATAAATAACTCCGTACAAACATCTATGTATTTTTAGTCAAATTAATCTACACTACAGAGATTACTTTGGCAAGATGTAGCTTCAATCAATTTGATTAAAACACTAGACCAATTGCATAAAAACAATAGGAATTTTCACAACTGAATAATTAACTTTAATATGCACATTAAATAACTATATGTGCATGCATAAATATTCACATGAATGAAAATTGCATAAAAAATAGATTCTGTAATTTCTGAAATTTAATATATTACTATTTTTTATCCTATGATGACCCACTTATGCGAGTTGGTGTATTGGACATTTGAGCTAAATGTGAACACTTTTGCGTGGATTCGAATCCTCGGGGGCGCAAAAAAATTGATTTTTAAATTACGAGTCGACTCGGCTGAGTGAACTCGAACCGATTGGGATGTTTCATCGGGGAGATGACACGAGTCGGATGGGTTGGTGTGACTCAGATATCAAGGGTTGAATCGGACAGTTCGAGTCCACTCAGACGGGCTGATCTGGCTCGCCCGAGCGAGGACCGAGCTGACTCGGTGCTAAAAGTTAAATTTTTTTGAACCCGCGAGGATTCGAACCTGCACGCACAAGTGTTCACATTTTTCTCAAATGCCCAATACGTCAACTCACATCCATGTGTTATCATAGGATAAAAAATAGTATAACATTTTTTTTTCTTCCTTTCTTCCCATCGCGTGAGCTGGAGGTCGTCTTCAACATCCAACCACACATAGAGGACGGCTTTGGTTTTCACCGGTGGCCCTCTATCGGACTTCAGACTCTTGTCTGACATCGGCCGCCGGCGTCCAATGGCGACGCCAGCCAACGTACAGCTCCGAATCGAGTTTCGTGGAGAGCGACGCACACAGGGTTGTACATAACCATCATTTTTCTTCATAGAACTCCTCCATTCCAATCCCAATAATCTAATAGTAATGCTGCTTTGATACCACTTGTTATAAAATCGTAATTTAAATCATAATCTAAAATTTTCTTCATGCTAGAATATCAGGATTCGGGATACATACCTGGATCCATTCCAAAATTTCTTCTTTCTTATGCGGAATTACTGTAACGAACAGATGAAGTTTTATGATCTTCCTCAACTAAATCACTTTTATTCCACTATGGGACCGTTGTGACTCTTCCGGATGGGGAGAAGAGAAACTGTGTTGGATTTAGTGTATTGGGGACACAACCCTGATGTTCTATTTATATTGTTTAATTAGGGTTCCCATAATTCCCTAATTAAGACAATATGGGTATCTACTCAATTGGCCCATATTCATTCTTTAGCAGTCTATTGGCTTACCAAAATTAGACACTTAATTTTAGCCCATATTAAATATAATTGAATAAAATATGTTGCCCAACTTAGGAAACTTGAGTTTCCTAACATTTTCTGCGTCTCTTTTCTTTCAAGATCATTGTTAGGGCACTGTTTGAGACTAAACTTGTCTCCTTTAGCGACGTGTGTGTCTCCTGGTTTACTATCTTTCGTGTCGAATTTGCACAAAATCTTATCGATATAGCTCTTTTGTGACAACCTAAGGATACTTTGAGAACGATCTCTAAATATCTGTATACCTAATACAAAAGAGGCATCACCAAGATCTTTCATCTTGAATTTCTTCATCAGAAATTTTTGGTTTTGTGCAGTAAGCCTATATCGCTACTAGCGAGCAGAATGTCATCGACATATAATATCAGGAAGATGTATTTACTCCCACTGATCTTATGATATACACAGTCATCAACAACATCCGCCTTAAAGCCGTACGAGGTGATGACTTGATGGAACTTGTGATACCATTGACGATAAGCCTGTTTGAGACCATAGATGGATTTCTTCAATTTACAGACCATAGACTTTGGATCTCCAGATACAAAGTTCTCTGGTTGTACCATATAAATTATTTTGTCAATGTCTCCATTGAGAAACGTAGTTTTGACATCCATCTGATGTAGTTCTAAATCAAAATGAGCCACTCGTGCCATTATTGTACCATCTGCCTTCCTTTTGAATAAAGCCTTTAGCGACTACATGAGCCTTATATCTCTCGACATTGCCCTTTGAATCGTTCTTGGTTTTAAATATCTATTTACAACCAATGGGCTTCGCACATTTGGGCAACTCGATGAGATCCCAAATGTCATTGTCTTTCATAGACTTAATCTCATCCTTCATGGCATCAATCCACTGGTTAGAGTTAGAACTACGCAAGGCTTGATAGAAATTAATCGGGTCATCTTCTGTCAATCCAATTCCATGCTCATGTTCATGGAGAAACATGATATAATCATCTGGAATCGTATTTCTCCTCTCCCTGGTGGATCTCCTTAATGGAACTTCTTGAGGTTTTTGAGTTTGTTCTAAAGGTGGTGCAAGAGGAAGAATCTCACTGTTGTCTTGATCTGGAACAATTTCAGGAATAGGAGTAGGAACATTGTCCTCTAGTGCCTGAACTGTGTCTTGAATAGCTATATATATGGAGACCTGATCACTATCAATAAAAGATTCTTCTTCAAAGACAACATTCCTTATGTTTTCTTCCCCTCCAAACTCAATATCCACAGGGAATCTCATATTTCCCATTTTAAAGAAGGATCTTGATGTGGGATTGTAAAAATTAGAGCTGCGAGAGTGTTCAGCATAACCAATGAAATAACAGCTAACCGTCCTTGAGTCCAGTTTTCTTTCATGTGTCCTATAAGGTCGTGCCTCAGCTAGACAACCCCAAATGTACAAGTGCCTAATGCTAGGCTTCTTCTTGCTTGTCCAAAGCTCATAGGGGGTTTTGGCAACTACTTTGCTCGGTGCCCTGTTAAGGATGTACACTGCAGTCCTTAAAGCTTCTCCCCAAAGTGACTCTTGAAAAGAGGAATGACTGATCATACTCCTTACCATATCCTTAAGAGTTCGGTTTCATTGCTTTGCGACACCGTTCATGCTGGGTTTGCCCGGCATGGTGTATTGCGGAACAATTCCACACTCTTTGAGGAAAATCAGGAAGGGTCCTGAACATTGTTCTCCTGATCCATCATACCTTCCGTAGTATTCATCACCACGGTGGGATTTGATAGCCTTTATTTTCTTTCCAAGTTGAAGTTCAACTTCAGCTTTGAAAGACTTGAATACGTCCAGGGATTGTGACTTCTCATGTATTAAATATAGGTAACCGAATCTAGAGTAATCGTCTATGAACGTAATGAAGTACTGTTGTCCATTCCATGAAGTTTTAGGGAATGGACCACAAATATCTGTATGTATAAGTTCTAAGATATCTGTAGCTTTTTCAGCACCTAATTTTCTATCATTTGTTTGTTTCCCTTTGATGCACTCAACACAAACTTGGAAGTTTGTAGTATTTATGGGTTCAAGAATTCCATCCGACACAAGCCTTTGAATTCTCTGTTTAGAGATGTGTCCTAAAAGTTTGTGTCATAATTGGTGGAATTCTCACTTAATTTTTACTTCGTACGACATGAACTTATTTGCAGTATTTGTCTATAGGAACTAACAACATCAAACATATAAAGATTATCAATTAAGGGACCAGAACCAACAAAATTTGAATTTTGGTAGAGACTAACTTTATTATTTGCAAAAGAAGAAGAAAAACTTGATTTGTCCAAAATGGAAATATAAATTAAATTATGCCTAAAAGACGGTGCAACAAATCTCTCAAATAAATCCAAATAAAATCCAGTGTTTAATTGTAATCTAAAAGTTCCTATAGCCTCCACCGCAACTTTATTGTCGTCGCCCACAAAGATGAATTTTCCAGCATCACTTGGTGGTCAGCTCTACGGGCAAGCATGCAAAGACATACTTATGTGAGTGGTAGCACCAGAATCCACCGACCAAGTGTCTTTAGGTACAGAAGCTAAATTAACTTCAGAACAAACTAGAGTTAGAGACATACCCTTCTTTACATGCCAGACGGCTTACTTTGGACACTCCTCATGTGTCCCGATTTCTAGCAGAAGTAGTAGGTAAACTCCTCATCTGTCTTCTTCTGTTTCTTAATATGAGAAGATCCTTTCACAACATCCTTACATCTCTCTTCTTGTTCTCAGAGATTGAGACCAAGTGAGCACATTCTGTCTTATCCCACTGCTGCCTCTCTTCCTCTTGCACATTTAGGGACCATTTGTCCTTCTGAGTGTTATAACTCACTTTGAATTGCCCAATGTGAGCTGGAAGAGATATCAAAACCAAGTGCACAAGTAAGTCCTCAGACAACTCCATCTTAAATGACTTGAGTTTTGATGCGAGATGAGACATCTCCATGATGTACTCCCTTATGTTCCCTTTACCCTTATACTTCATCGAAATGAGTTTAGATAAAAGGCTACTCGCCTTCGACTTTTCGTTAATGGCAAAATATTGCTCAATTTCCTAAAGGAACTTCTTGGCGCTCTTGCTCTCAGTAATAGAGCCCTGAAATGCCTCTAGAATGGAGCGTTTAATGATGATGAAGCCCATTTGGTTAGAGCGATCCCACTTCTCAATTTTAACCTCATTGACGTTTTTCGGAGTAGAAGTGGGTTGCTCCGCTCGAAGTGCAAGATCCAAATCCATACAACCGAGGACAATTTCCATGGTATCTTTCCATTCCTTAAAGTTCGTCCCGCTCAGCATTAGAATGTTGCTTATTTGAGCAGTAACATTCATAGCAGTAGCAACAAAAACTGTATATAGAATAAAATAAACAAGCATACTCACATTAAATAGCATGTCATATAAAGAAAAACAAGACATGTACAAACAATCCAAATTGGTGATCCATCTCAAGATACCTAGTACAACATTAATTCCTAGTCTTTGGACAAAGAAATTAACTGTAAGTAGTACTCTCAGTGCAATGATCAAATACTGACAATCAATCTGTCAAACAATAGCCTTTCTTTGGACCAATTATTGTTCACATGAAAAGTGTTTATAATTGTCACACATTTATCATCACAGGCACGTTGTTGATTTGGCCAAATTGTGTCTTCCTTTGGGTCGAGCACACTTTGCATAAATAACTCCTCACAAACATCTATATATTTTTAGTCAAATTAATCTACACTACAGAGGTTACTTTGGCAACATGTAGCTTCAATCAATTTGATTAAAATACTAGATCAACTGCATAAAAACAATAGAGATTTTCACAATTGAAAAATCAACTTAAATATGCACATTAAACAACTATATGTGCATGCATAAATATTCACATGAATGAAAATGGCATAAAAAAACATATTCTATAATTTCTGAAATTTAATATATATATGATATTTTTTATCCAAAGAGAACTCACGTATGTGAGCTGGCCTACTAATCTTATGCACTAAACACAAAAGCTTGGAGGCGGGTATGAATCACTACGGGCGCAAAAAAATTGATTTTTAGAACCGAGTCCGCTCGGTCCTCTCTCGGGCGAGCTAGGTCAGCCTGTCTGAGTCAAGCCGTATTGCCCGATTCGACCCTTAATGTCCGAGTCACGCCAACCCGACGGACTCGTCTTAACCAGCCCAATCTCCACAACTGATCCGAGTTGACTCAACCAAGTCGACTCGTTATTTAAATCAAATGTAACCTAAGTTCCAATTTGTTTTCCTTCCTGCACCAGTTGGAGGTCGTCTTCAACCTCCAGCCATGTGCAGAGGAGGGCTTCGGTTTCCACTGGTGGCTCTATACTGGATGACAGACTCCTGTCTGACGTCGGACGCCAGCGACGACGGCCGACGCACAACGTCGAGCCAAGTTCTGTGGAGAGCAACACACACAACGTCGGGGCTATACAAAACCATCGCTTTTCTCCATAGAACTCCTCCAATCCAATCCCAATAATCTAACGGTAATGCATCTTTAATACCACTTGTTAGAAAAAAATCGTAATCTTAAATCATAATCCAAAATTTTCATCACGCTAGAATATTAGGATTCGGAATACATACCTGGATCCATTCCAAAATTTCATCTTTCTGATGAGGAATTACAATGACGAACAGATGAATGGTTTTATGATCTTCCTAAACTAAATCACCTTTATTCCACTACGGGACCGTCGTCACTCTTCCAGATGGGGAGAAGAGAAACCGTATTTGATTTTGTCTCTGGGGACCACAACCCTGATGTTTTATTTATATTATTTAATTAGGGTTCCCATAATTCCCCAATTAAGACAATATGGGTATCTACTCAATTGGCCCATGTTCCTTCTTTAGCAATCTATGGGCTTAGACCACTTAATTCTAGCCCAAATTAAATATAATTGAATAAAATATTTTCCCCAACTTAGGAAACGTGAGTTTCCTAACACTATTTGCCTTATCTGTTTGTTTATCGGAAAAAAAGGGAGATAGAAAACTCAATTTCGGATTCAAAAACGCAAATTGATCATCAAAAATTTAAATTCACAAATGTAGAGAGAGATAATTCCAAAAAGAATCTATAATTTTTAGGGATTGTAAACTCTTTTAGTTTTTATATATTAGATTTTGCAATCATAAAAAAAGGGGGTCAGAGGATTTTTAACTAAGTGTTGACTCCCAATCCATAAGTAATTTCTTACAAAAATATAGCCAGATACGCATGATAGATCGATCAAACACTTTGCAATGATCTATGATTATTTGGTCAGCTTTTGGTAAATGTGAAAAAAATGGCTTGTTCGACAAGGGTAAATATCCCACCGCAAGTTCACTTGAGAATTTAATGACCATTTGTTGTACTCTTTGAACATTTTGGATCATTGGGTCATTTGCATCTTCAACATGTTTCATGAATGCATTTCCATATTTAAAACATGTTCGGATCAATTAGAGATCACTTTCTAATAAATTTCCAAGCTATTAGGGGTTGTACGTGTGGAATTTCCCTTAGATGGATGACAAAACTTTAGTGTTCATTTGTGGTGTGTGAATAAATTTGCTTTACTTACATTTATTATTGTTTTAAATTTTTTGCATGCAAAAACTCTAAAATTTTCATTTTATTGTGATCTATTTGCCTTATCTATTTATTTATGAGAAAAAAGGGAGAAAGAAAACACAAGTGTGGATCTAAAAACGAAAATTGAACATCTAAAATGGAAATTCACAAATGTAGAGTGAGATAATGCAGAAAAGTCTTTGTAACTTTTAGGGATTGTAAACTCTTTTAGTTTTTATATATTAGGTTTTTCAATCATCGGAAAAGGGAGGGGAGGGGAGATTTTTAACTGAGTTGTGACTCCCAATCCATCAGTTATTTCTTTAAAAAAATAGCCTTTTACGCATGATTGGTCAATTCATTTTTCAATGATCTCTGATTGTGAGGTCAACATTTTGCAAGTGAGCAAAAAATGGCTTGTTCAGCTCAGGTAAATATCCGACCGCACGTTCACTTGAGAAATTAATGAGCATTTTTTGTACTCCTTGAAAGTTTTGGATCCTTAGGTGATTTGCACTTTTAACATGTTTCATGAATGCGTATCCTTATTTAAAACATGTTAGGATCAATTCGAAATCTCTTTCTTATAAAATTCCAAGCTATTATGGATTGTACTAGTGGAATTTCCCAACCATGGATAACAAAACTTTGTTGTTCATTCTTGGTGTGTGACAAAAAAAATTTTACTTACATTTATTATAGTTTTAAATTATTTGCATGAAAATAACTCAAAAATTTTCAATTTGTTGTGATCTATTTGACTTATCTGTTTGTTTATTAGAAAAAAAGGGAGCGAAAAAACTCAAATTTTGATTTAAAAAAAATTGAACATCTAAAATGGAAATTCTAAAATGCAGAGAGAGATTATTCCAAAAAGTCTATGTAATTTTTAGGGGTTGTAAACTTTTCTGTTTTTATATATTAGATTTTGCAATCATTGAAAAGGGGGACAGGGGAGTTTTAACTGAGTGTTGACTCCCAACCCATAAGTAATTTCTTACAAAATATAGCCAGTTACGCATAATTGATCGATCACTTTACTTTGATCTTTGATTATTAGGTCAGCTTTATGTAAATATGCAAAAAAATGGCTTGTTTGGCAACAGAAATATCATACCGAATATTCACTTGAGAATTTAATGACCATTTGTTGTACTCCTTGAACATTTTGGATCCTTAGGTCATATGCATCTTCAACATGTTTCATGCATGCATATCCATATTTAAAACATTGTAGGATCAATTAGAAATCACTTTCTTATAAATTCCAAACTATTAGGGGTTTTACAAGTGGAATTTCCCAAACATGGAGAACCAAACTTTGGTGTTCATTTATGGTGTGTGAATAAATTTTCCTTAATTACATTTATTATCGTTTTTAATTTTTTGCATACAAAAACTCAAAAACATCTTCAACATGATTCATGGATGCATTTTAATATTTAAAACATGTTAGGATCAATTAGAAATATCTTTCTTATGAAATTCCAAGCTATTAGGGGTTGTACTTGTGGAATTTCCCTAACATGGATAACAAAATTTTGGTGTTCATTTGTGGTGTGTGAATAAATTTTCTTCACTTAAATTTATTATTATTTTAAAGTTTTTGCATACAAAAATTCTAAAATTTTCTTTTTGTTGTGATCTATTTGCCTTATCTGTTTATTTATGTAAAAAAAAAGAGCAAGAAACCTCAAGTTTTGGATTTAATAACGAAAATTGAACATCTAAAAGGGAAACTCACAAATGCAGAGAGAGAGAATTCAGAAAAGTCTTTGTAATTTTTTGGGATTGTAAACTCTTTTAGTTTTAATATATTAGGTTTTTTCAATCATCGGAAAAGGGGAGGCGGGGGATTTTTAACTGAGTGGTGACTCCCAATCCATAAGTCATTTCATTCAAAAAATAGCTCGTTATGCAGGATTGGTTGATTAATCACTTTACACTGATCTCTAACTATTAGGTTAGTTTTTTGTAAGTGGGCAAAAAATGGCTTGTTCGGCTCGGGTAAATATCCCACCGCACGTGCACTTGAGAATTTAATGAGCATTTGTTGTACTCCTTGAAAGTTTTGGATCCTTAGGTCATTTGCATCTTCAACATGTTTCAAGCATGCATATCCATATTTAAAAAAAGTTAGGATCAATTGGAAATCTCTTTTTAGTAAAATCCCAAGCTATTAGGGGTTGTACTTGTGGAATTTCTCAACTGTGGATAACAAAACTTTTGTGTTCATTCATGATGTGTGAATAAATTTTCTTTAGTTACATTTATTATATTTTTTAATTTTTAGGATACAAAAACTCAAAAATTTTCATTTTGTTGTGATCTATTTGCCTTATCTATAAGTTTATGAGAAAAAAGGGGGAGGGAAAACTCATGTTCGGATTTAAAAACAAAAATTTAACATCGAAAATGGAAATTCACAAATTCAGAGAGCGATAATTCCAAAAAGTCTCCGTAAGTTTAAGGGATTGTAAACTCTTTTAGTATTTATATATCAGATTTTGCAATCAACGAAAAAGGGGGCAGGGGATTTTTAACTGAGTGGTTATTCCTAATCCATTAGTAATTTCTTACTAAAATATAGCCAGTTACTCTTTAGTGATCAATCAATCACTTTACAATGATCTATGATCGTTAGGTTAGCTTTTGGAATATGGGAAAAAAATAGTTTGTTCGGTTCGGGTAAATATCCCACTGCACGGTCACTTGAGAATTTAATGAGCATTTGTTGTACTCTTTAAACGTTTTGGATCCTTAGGTCATTTGCAACTTGAAAATATTTCATGCATGCATATCCATATTTAAAACATGTTAGGATCAATTGGAAATCTCTTTCTTATAAAATTCCATGCTATTAGGGGTTGTACTAGGGGAATTTTCCAACCGTGGATAACAAAACATTGGTGTTCATTCATAGTATTCGAATAAATTTTCTTCACTTACATTTATTATTGTTTTTTAATTTTTTGCAAACAAAAACTCTAAAATTTTCATTTTCTTGTGATCTATTTTCCTTACCTGTTTGTTTATGAGAAAAAAAGGGAGAGAGAAAACTTAAGTTTGGATTTAAAAACGACAATTGAGCATCGAAAATGGAAATTCAAAAATGCAAAAAGAGATAATTCAAAAATGTCTATGTAATTTTTTGGGATTGTAAACTCTTTTAGTTTTTAAATATTATGTTTTACAATCATTCAAAATGGGGGGGGGGGGGGGGGGGGGGGGGGGGGGGGGGGAGGAGTGGGTGATATTTTTTAATGAGTGGTGACTCCCAATCCATAAGTAATTTCTTACAAAAATGTAGCCAGTTACACATGATTAATCGATCAATCACTTTACAATGATTTATGATTGTTAGGTAAGCTTTTTGTAAATGGGAAGAAAGGCTTGTTTGGCTCGAGTAAATATCCCACTGCACATTCTCTTGATAATTTAATGAGCCTTTGTTGTACTCCTTGAACGTTTTGGATCCTTAGGTCATTTGCATCTTCAACATGTTTCAGGCATTCATATCCATATTTAAAACATGTTAGGATTAATTAGAAATTTCTTTCTTCTAAAATTCTATGCAATTAGGGGTTGTACTAGTGGAATTTCCCTAACATGGATGAAAAAACTTTCACGTTTATTTGTGGTGTGTGAATAAATTTTCTATACTTACATTTATTATTGTTTTTAATTTTTTGCATGCAAAAACTCTAAAATTTTTTATTTGTTGTGATCTTTTTGCCTTATCTGTTTGTTTATGATAAAAAAAGGAGAGGTAAAACTCAAGTTTGGATTTAAAAACGAAAATTGAACATCAAAAATGGAAATTCACAAATGCAGAGAGAGATAATTAAGAAAAGTCTGTGTAATTTTTAGGGATTGTAAACTCTTTTGGTTTTTATATACAAGGTTTTGAAAAGGAAGGGGCGGGGGGGGGGAGGGGATGATTTGTTACTGAGTGATGCCACTCAATCCCTAAGTTATTTCTTTAAAAAATGTAGCCCATTATGCATGATTGGTTGACCAATCACTTTACATTGATCTCTGACTGTTAGGTTATCATTTTTTAAGTAGCCAAAAATTGCTTGTTCGGCTTTGCCAATACGCACCGGACGTTCACTTGGGAATTTAATGAGCATTTGTTGTCCTCCTTGTTTGCATCTTCAAAATGTTTCATGCATGCATATCCATATTTAAAACATGTAAGGATCAATTGAAAATCTCTTTCTTATAAAATTCCATGCTATTAGGGGTTGTAGTAGTGGAATTTCCAAAACTTGGATAACAAAACTTTGGTGATCATTTGTGGGGTGTGAATAAATTTTATTTAATTCTATTTGTTTTTGTTTTACATTTCTTTTAGACACAAACTCTTAAATTTTCATTTTGTTGTAGTCTATTTGCTTTATCTGTTTGTTTATGAGAAAAAACTGGGAGAGAGAAAACTCAAGTTTGGATTTAAAAAAAAAAATTGAACATCTAAAATTACAATTCACAAATGCAGAGAGAGGTAATTCTAAAATGTCTCTATAATTTTTTTGGATTGTAAACTCTTTTAGTTTTTATATAATAGGTTTTGCAATCATCAGAAATTGGAGGGGGGGGGGGGGGGGGGGGGGGGAGGCGTCGTTTATTTGTGTGTTGATTGCCAATTCATAAGTCATTGCTTTAAAAAATATAGCCTGTTACGCATGATTGATCGATCAATCACTATACAAGGATCTATGATAGTTAGGTCAGCTTTTTGTAAATGAGAAAAAATTGGCTTGTTCGGCTCGGGTAAATATCCCACCGCACGTTCACTTGAGAATTTAATGAGCATTTGTTGTACTCCTTGAATGTTTTGGATCCTTAGGTCATTTGCAACCTCACCATGTTTCATGCGTGCATATCCATATTTAAAACATGTTAGGATATTTTAGAAATCTCTTTCTTATATAATGCCAAGGTATTAGGTGTTGTACTAGAGGAATTTCCCAAATGTGGATAACAAAACGTTGATGTTCATTCAGGGTGTGTGACAAAAATTTCTTTACTTACATTTATTATTTTTTTAATTTTTTTCATACAAAAACTTTGAAATTTTCATTTTTTTATGATCTATTTGACTAATTTGTTTGTTTATGAGAAAAAAAAGGAGAGAGAAAACCCAAGTTGGGATTTAAAAACAAAAATTGAACATCCAAAATGGAAATTCACAAATGCAGAGAGTGATAATTCCAAAAAGTCTCTGTAATTTTTAAGGATTGTAAACACTTTTAGTTTTTATATATTAGGTTTTGCATTCATCAAAATTGAAGGGCAGGGGACTTTCAAATGAGTGTTGACTCCCAATCCATAAGTCATTACTTTAAAAATTTTAGCCCGTTATGCATGATTGATCGATCAATCACTTTACAAGGATCTATGATTGTTTGGTCAACTTTTTGTAAATGAGCAAAAACTGGCTTGTTCGTCTCGGGTAAATATCCCACCGCACGTTCAATTGTGAATTTAATGAGCATTTGTTGTACTCCTTGAATGTTTTGGATCCTTAGCTTATTTGAAACTTCAACATATTTCATCCGTGGATATCCATATTTAAAACATGTTAGGATATTTTGGAAATCTCTTTCTTATAAAACGGCAAGGTATTAGAGGTTGTACTAGTGGAATTTCCCAAGTGTGGATAACAAAACGATGGTGTACATTCAGGGTGTGTGACAAAATTTTCTTTACATATATTTATTATTGTTTTTAATTTTTTTCATACAAAAACTCTAAAAATTTTATTTTGTTGTGATCTATTTTGACTAATCTGTTTGTTTATGAGAAAAAAGGGAGAGAGAAAACCGATATTTGGATTTAAAAAAAAAATTGAACATCTAAAATTGAAATTCACAAATGCAGAGAGAGATACTTCCAAAAGTCTCTGTAATTTTTAAGGATTGTAAACATTTTTAGTTTTTATATATCAGGTTTTTCATTCATCGAAATTGATGGCCAGGGGATTTTTAAATGTGTTGACTCCCAATAAATAAGTAATTTTTTACAAAAATATAGCCCGTTACGCTTGATTGATCGACCAATTACTTTACAATTATCTAAGATTGTTAGGTCAGCTTTATGTAAATGGGCAAAAAATGGTTTGTTCGGCTCGAGTAAATATCCCACCGCACGTTCACTTGAGAATTTAATGAGAATTTGTTGTACTCCATGAAAGTTTAAGATCATTAGGTCATTTGCATCTTCAACATGTTTCATGCATGCGTATCCATATTTAAAAAATGTTAGGATCAATTAGAAATCTCTTTCTTATAAAATTCCAAGATATTCGGGGTTCTACTAGTGGAATTTCCAAAACATGGATAGCAAAACTTTGGTGATCATTTGTGGTGTGTGAATAAAGTTTCTTTTCTTATATTGATTACTATTTTAAATATAGCGAGTTACACATGATTGATCGATCAATCACTTGACAATGATCGATGATTGTTTGGTTAGCTTTGTACGACTCGAGTAAATATCCCACTGCACATTCACTTGAGAATTTAATGACCATTTGTTGTACTCCATGAAAATTTTGGATCCTTAGGTCATTTGCATCTTCAACATGTATCATGCATGCATATCCATATTCAAAACATGTTAGGATAATTGGGAAACCACTTTCTTATAAAATTCCAATGTATTAGGGGTTGTACTAGTGGAATTTCCCAATCGTGGATAACAAAACATTGGTGTTCATTCATGGTGTGTGGAAAATTTTTCTTTACTTACATTAGTTATTGTTTTAAATTTTTTGCATGCAAAAATTCTAAAATTTTCATTATATTGTGATCTATTTGACTAATCTGTTGGTTTATGAGAAAAAAAGGAGAGAGAAAACTCAAGTTTGGATTTAAAAACAAAAATTGAACATCTAAAATGGAAATTCACAAATGCAAAGAGACATTATTTCAAAAAGTCTCTGTAATTTTTAGGGTTTGTAAACTCTTTTAGTATTTAAGTATTAGGTTTTGCACTCATCGAAAAAGGGGGCAGAGGATTTTTAACAGAGTGGTGAGTCCTAATCCATAAGTCATTTCCTTCAAAAATATAGCCCGCTACACATGATTGATCGATCAATCACTTTACAATGATTTATGATTGTTAAGTCAACTTCTTGTAAGTGGGCAAAAAATGGCTTGTTCGGCTCAGGTAAATATCCCACCGCACGTTCAATCGAGAATTTAATGAGCATTTGTTGTACTCCTTCAATGTTTTGGATCATTAGGTCATTTGCCTCTTCAACATGTTTCATTCACGCATATCCATATTTAAAACATGTTAGGATCAATTGGAAATATCTTTCATATAAAATTCCAAGCTATTAAGGGTTGTACTAATGGAATTTCCCAAACATTGATATCAAAACATTCGTGTTCATTCTTGGTGTGTGAATAAATTTTCTTTACTTACATTTATTATTGTTTATAATTTTTTGCATACACAAACTCTAAAATTTCCATTTTGTTGTGATTTATTTGCCATTTCTGTATGTTTATGAGAAAAAGGGAGAGAGAAAATTCAAGTTTGGATTGAAAAACAAAAATTGAACATCTAAAATGGAAATTCACAAATGTAGATAGAGATAATTCCAAAAAGTCTCTTTAATTTTTAGGGATTATAAACTCGTTGAGTTTTTATTTATTAGGTTTTGCAATCATCGAAAAGAGGATTTGGAGGATTTTTAACTGAGTGTTGACTCCTAATCGATAAGTCAATTCTTACAAAAATATAGCCAGTTACACATAATTGATCGATCAATCACTTTACAATGATCTATGATTGTTAGGTTAGTTTTTTGTAAATGGGCAAAAAATGGCATGTTCGGCTCAGATAAATATCCCACCGCTTGTTCACTTGAAAATTTAATGAACATTTGTTGTACTCCATGAACATTTTGGATCCTTGGGTCATTTGCCTCAACAACAGATTTCACGCATACATATCAATATTTAAAACATATTAGGATCAATTAGAAATCTCTTTCTAATAAAATTCCAAGCTATTAGGGGTTGTACTAGTCTAATTTACCAAACATGGATAACAAAACTTTGGTGTTCATTCATGGTGTGAGTCTAAATTTTTTTTACTTACATTTATCTTTGTTTTTAATTTTTTGCATACAAAAACTCTAAAATTTTCGTTTTCATGTGATCTATTTGACTTATCTGTCTGTTTATGAGAAAAAAGGGAGAGAGAAAACTCAAGTTTGGTTTTTAAAAAAAATTATTTAACATCTAAAAAGGAAATTCATAATGTGGAGAGAGATAATACCAAAAAGACTGTAATATTTAGGGATTGTAAACTCTTTTCATTTTTAAATATGAGGTTTTGCATTTATCAAAAAAGGGGGTGGGGTATTTTTAACTGAGTGGTGAATCCCAATCCATAAGTCATTTCATTCATAAATATTGCCCATTACGCATGATTGATTGATCAATCACTTTACAATGATCTATGATTGTTTTGTCAAATTTTTGTAAACGAGCAAAAAATGGCTTGTTCGGCTCGTGTAAATATCCCACCGCACGTTCACTTGAGAATTTAATGAGAATTTTTTGTACTCCTTGAAAGTTTTGGATCCGTAGGTCATTTGCATCATCAACATGTTTCATGCATGCATATCCTTATTTAAAACATGTTAGGATCAATTAGAAATCTCTTTCCTATAAAATTTCAAGCTATTAGGGGTTGTACTAGTGGAATTTCCATAACATGGGTAACAAAACTTCGGTGTTCATTTGTGGTGTGTGAATTAATTTTATTTACTTACATTTATTATTGTTTTAATTTTTTTTCATACACAAACTCTAAAATTTTCATTTTTTTGTCGTCTACTTGCTTTATCTCTATGTTTTTGAGAAAAAAAGGGAGAGACAAAACACAAGTTTGTATTTAAAAAAAAAAATCTAACATCTAAAATAAAAATCACAATTGCAGAGAGAAATAATTCTAAATAGTCTTTGTAGTTTTTATGGATTTTAAAGTCTTTTTTTAATATATTAGGTTTTGCAATCATAAGAAATAGGAGGGGGAGGGGGGGGGGGGGGGGGGGGGGGGGGGGGGGGGGGGGGGGAGGGGGGGTTATTTTTATCTGAGTGTTGACTCCCAATCCAAAAGTTATTTCCTTCAAAAATATTGCCCGTTAAGCATGATAGATCGATCAATCACTTTACAATGATCTATGATTGTTAGGTCAGCTTTTTGTAAATGGGCAAAAAATGGCTTGTTCGGCTTGGGTAAATATCCCCCCGCACATTCACTAGAGAATTTAATGAGCATTTGTTGTACTGCTTGAAAGTTTTGGATCCTTAGGTCATTTGCATCTTCAACATGTTTCATGCACATATCCATATTTAAAACATGTGAGGATTAATTGGAAACCTATTTGATATAAATTTTCAAGCTATTAGGGGTTGTACTAGTGGAATTTCCCAAACATGGATAACAAAACTTAGGTGTTCATTCATGGTGTGTGACAAAAATTTCTTTACTTACATTTATTATGGTTTTTAATTTTTCGCATACCAACACTCTAAAATTTTCATTTTGTTGTGATTTATTTGACTTATCTTTTTGTTTATGCGAAAAAAGGGAGTGAGAACTCATGTTTGGATTTAAAAATGAAATCGAACATCTAAAATTGAAATTCACAAATGCAGAGAAAGATAATTCAAAAAAGTCTCATTAATTTTTAAGCATTGTAAACTCTTTTAGTTTTTTATATATTAGGTTTTACAATCATCGAAAAAGAGGGTGGGAGATTTTTAACTGTGTGTTGACTCCCAATCCATAAGTCATTTCTTAAAAAAATATAGCCAATTACACATTATTGAGCGATCAATCACTTTACAATGATCTATGACTGTTAGGTCAGCTTTTTGTAAATGGACAAAAAATGGCTTTTTCGGCTCTAGTAAATATCCCACCGCTTGTTTACTTGAGAATTTAATAAGCATTTGTTGTACTCCATGAAAGTTTTGGATCCTTAGGTCATTTTCATCTTCAACATATTTCATGCATGCATATCCATATTTAAAACATATTAGGATCAATTACAAATCTCTTTCGAATAAAATTGACTAGTGGAATTTCCAAAACATGGATAACAAAACTTTGGTGTTCATTCATGGTGTTTGACAAAACTTTTATTTACTTATATTTATTTTTGTTTTTAATTCTTTCCACACAAAAACTCTAAAATTTCTATTTTGTTGTGATCTATTTGACTTATCTGTTTGTTTATGAAAAAAAAGGGAGAGAGAAATCAAGTTTGGATTTAAAAACAAAAATTGAACATCTGAAATGGAAATTCACAAATGCACAGAGACATATTTCCAAAAAATCTCTGTAATTTTTAGGGATTGCAAGATCTTTTATTTTTTATGTATGAGGTTTTGCAATCATCTAAAAAGGGTGGCGGGGGATTTTTAACTGAGTGGTGAATCCCAATCCATAAGTCATTTCTTTAAAAAATATAGCCCGTTATGCATGATTGATCAATCAATCACTTTACAATTATCTATGATCGTTAGGTCAGATTTTTGTAAACGGGTAAAAAATGGCTTCTTCGGCTCGTGTAAATATCCCACCGCACGTTCGCTTGAGAATTTAATGAGCATTTGTTGTTCTTCTTCAAAGTCTTGGATTCTTAGGTCATTTGTATCTTCAACATGTTTCATGCATGCATATCCATATTTAAAACATATTAGGATCAATTGGAAATCTCTTTCTTATAAAATTCCAAGTTATTAGGGGTTGTACTAGTGGAATTTCCAAAACATGGATAACAAAACTTTGGTGTTCATTTCTAGTGTGTGAATAAAATTTATTTACTTACTTTTATTACTGTTTTAATTTTTTTCATACACAAACTCTAAAATTTTCATTTTGTTGTCATCTACTTGCTTTTTCTGTTTGTTTTTAAGAAAAGAGGGGAAAGAGAAAACGCAAGTTTGGATTTGAAAAATAAAATTGAACATCTAAAATAGCAATTCTCAAATGTAGAGAGAGATAATTCCAAAAAGTCTCTATAATTTTTTGGGATTTTAAACTCTTTTAGTTTAAATATATTAAGTTTTGCAATCATCATAAATAGGGAGGGGGGGGGGGGGGGGGGGGGGGGGGTGGATTTTTAACTGAGTGCTGACTCTCAATCTATAAGTCATTTCTTTCCAAAATATAGCCTATTATGCATGATTGATCGATCAATCACTTTACAATGATCTATGATTGTTTGGTCAGCTTTTTTTAAATGGGAAAAAAATGGCTTGTTTGGCTCGGGTAAATATCCCACCGCACAGTCACTAGACAATTTAATAAGCATTTGTTGTACTCCTTGAAAGGTTTGGATCCCTAGGTCATTTGCAACTTCAACAAGTTTCATGCATGTGGAAATCTCTTTCTTATAAAATTCAAGCTATTAGGGGTTGTACCGTAGATAACAAAACGTTGGTGTTCATTCATGGTGTGTGACAAATTTTTCTTTACTTTCATTTATTATTGTTTTTATTTTTTTGGATACAAAAGCTCTAAATTTTTTATTTTTTTCATCTATTTCTTAAACTTGTTTTTTAATAGAAATAAAGGGAAAGAGAAAACTCAAGTTTGGATTTAAAAACAAAAATTGAACTTCTAAAATGGAAATTCACAAATGCAGAGAGAGATTATTCCAAAAAGTCTCTGTAATTTTTAGGGTTTGCAAACTCTTTTCGTTTTTATATATGAGGTGTTGCAATCATCAAAAAAGGGGGGTGGGGGATTTTTAATTGAGAGGTGATTCCCAATCCATTAGTCATTTCCTTCAGGAATATAGCCCGTTACACATGATTGATCGGTGACTTACTTTACAATGATCTATGACAATTAAGTTAGTTTTTTGTAAGTGGGCAAAAAAGGGCTTGTTCGGCTCAAGAAAATTTCCCACCGCACGTTCACTTGAGAATTTAATGAGCATTTTTTTCACTCCTTAAATATTTTGAATCCTTAGGTCATTTGCATCCTCGACATGTTTCATGCATGCATATCCATATTTAAAACATGTTAAGATCAATTGGAAATCTCTTTCATATAAAATTCCAAGCTATTAGGGGTTCAACTAGTGGAATTTCCCAAACATGGATAACAAAACTTTGGTGTTCATTCAAGGAGTGTGAATAAATTTTCTTTACTTAAATTTATTATTGTTTATAATTTTTTGCATACACAAACTCTAAAATTTTCATTTTGTTGTCATCTATTTGTCTTTTCTGTATGTTTATGAGAAAAAAAATGGGAGAGAAAATTAAAGTTTGGATTAAAAAACGAAAATTGAACATCTAAAATGGAAATTCAAAAATTCAGAGAGAGATAATTCAAAAAAGTCTCTGTAAATTTTAGGGATTGTAAACTCTTTTATTTTTTATATATTAGGTTTTGTAATCATCGAAAAATAGGGGCATGGGATTTTTAACTGAGTGGTGACTCCCAATCCATAAGTCATTCTTTCAAAAATATAGCCCGGTATGCATGTTTGATCGATCAATAACTTTGCAATGATCTATGATTGTTGGGTTAGCCTTTTATAAATGGGCAAAAAATGGCTTGTTCCGGTCGGGTAAATTTCCCACCACACATTCATTTGAGAATTTAATGAGCATTTTGTTATACTCTTTGAAAGTTTTGGATCCTTAGGTCATTTGCATCTTCAACATGTTTCATGCATGCACATCCATATTTAAAACATGTTAGGATCAATTGGAAATCACTTTCTTATAAATTTCCAAGCTATTAGGGGATGTACTTGTGGAATTTCTCCAACATGGATAACAAAACTTTGGTGTTCATTCATGGTATATGACAAATTTTTCTTTACTTACATTTATTATTGTTTTTAGTTTTTTGCATACAGAAACTCTAAAATTTTTATTTTCTTGTGATCTTTTTGACTTATCTATTTGTTTATGACAAAAAAAAGGGAGAAAGAAAACTCAATTTTAGATTTAAAATAAAAAAATGAACATCTCAAATGGAAATTCACTAATACAGAGAGAGAGAGAGATAATTCGAAAAAGTCTCTGTAATTTTTAGGGATTGTAAACTCTTTTAGCTTTTATATATTATGTTTTGCAATCATTGAAAAAGGGGGGCAGGGGATTTTTAACTTTGTGTTGACTCCCAATCCGTAACTCATTTCTTACGAAAATATAGCCAGTTACACATGATTGATTGATCGATCAATCACTTTACTATGATCTATTATATTTAGGTCAGCTTTAGGTAATTGGGCATCACTACATAATTTAATGAGCATTTGTTGTACTCCTTGAATGTTTTGGATCCTTAGGTCATTTGCATCTTAAATATGTTTCATGCATGCATATCCATATGTAAAACATGTTAGGATCAATTGGAAATCTCTTTCATATAAATTTCCAAGCTATTAGGGGTTGTACTAGTGGAATTTTCCAAACATGGATAACAAAACTTAGGTGTTCATTCAGGGTGTGCGACAAAATTTTCATTACTTACATTTATTATTTTTGTAAAAAATTTCGCATACAAAACCTCTAAAATTTTCATTTTTTTGTGATCTATTTGACTTATCTTTTTGTTTATGAGAAAAAAGGGATAGAGAAAACTCAAGTTTGAATTTAAAAATGAAAATTGAACATCTAAAATGGAAATTTACAAATGCAGAGAGAGATAATTCAAAAAAGTCTTGTTAATTTTTAGGGATTGTAAACTCTTTTAGTCTTTATATATTAGGTTTTAAAATCATCGAAAAATGGGGATAGTGGATTTTTAACTGAGTGTTGACTCCCAATCCATAAGTCATTTCTTACAAAAATATAGCCAATTACACATGATTGATTAATCAATCACTTTACAATGATCGATGATTGTTTGGTCAGCTTTTTGTAAAAGGGTAAAAAAATGGCTTGTTTGGCTCTGGTAAATAACCCACTACTCGTTCACTTGTAAATTTAATGAGCATTTGTTGTACTCCATGAAAGTTTTGGATCCTTAGGTCATTTGCATCTTCAACATATTTCATGCATGCATGTCCATATTTAAAACATATTAGGATCAATTTCAAATCACTTTCTAAAAAAATTCAAAGCTATAAGGGGTTGTACTAGGGGAATTTGCCAAACATGGATAATAAAACTTTGGAGTTCATTCATTGTGTGTGACACAATTTTTTTACTTACATTTATTTATTTTTTTGAATTTTTTTCATACAAAAACTCTAAAATTTTCATTTTGTTGTGATCTATTTGACTCCTACCATAATTAAATAACTCAATATAGGTCAAAGACAAACATAACTTAAACTAGAACACTTCTAGGACGTGACCATAAGATAAAGATGCCTTTGTGAGTAATTCTTGATCTTCCATCTAATGTGACAAGGATGCCAGCTCGTGGTAATCATGGTGGGTCCTACTTCTTATGTGCTTGGGCCCGTCTTGTGGGCTTTCCTTGGTCGTGTGGCCCATCTTATAATACTCTTAGATATATGGGCTTACCTTGGTCATGTGGGCTTGGGCCTATCTTCTAACACTCCCCCTCAAGCTGGAGGTGAGAGAACAACATGAATTCTCAGCTTGCTGCAAATTATGTATAAAATATTTTTGTATAAAATGGCACATCTTCCTATATGTCCTTCCATGAGGCCTTGCTGGCATAATATAAGTGAGATTAAAAATCACTCCTAGCCGGTAAGACATTGCTCCATACTCCAGTCCAAATGCTGGATGTAGGGCACACTTTTTTCCTCTGTAGGTAGCGTGTCTATCGGCATTGCTCTGAAGTGTCCACCACCATGTTCCTCCACAGGACAACAATTCTCAAGTGGTAGGAGTAATAAAAGCCATTTCAGCGCAAGGAGGAGGGGGGCAGTGGGTTTTTTTTCAATGGTGTCCCAATCCGGACACCGACTCTCATGGTATCCCAACCGTGATATTTTTGAGAGTTAAAGTTTTCATGGAGTCCAAATCTGGGCACCGACTCTCATGGTGTCCCAACCATGATATTTTTGAGAGTCAAATAAATTATGGTATGAGAAAAGCTAATGAAGCCACCTCTTTTTCAATAATAATCTCTCATCCAAAGAGACATAATAATAGCAGCTGTAATGTTACATGACCATCTTCAAACACCTATTGCACAAACCAAAATTATAAACCTCGTAAAAGGACCCAAGAAATAATCATAAACCGATATAAATATTTTTTCTTAGATGCATAAGCTTCATCTTTTGTGCTCCCTCTTTCTTGAATATTTTGGTCACATAAACTTATCCACAACATATGGAATAAAATACTTCTTTCTTGTACTAGTGGAATTTCCCAATCATGGATAACAAAACTTTGTTGTTCATTCCTAGTGTGTGAATTAATTTTTTTGACTTCCATTTATTATTATTTTTTATTTTTTTCCTACAAATACTCTAAAAAATTTATTATATTGTCATCTAGTTGCCTTATCTGTATGTTTATGAGAAAGAAAAGGGAGAGAGAAAACTCAAATTTGGATTTAAAAATGAAAATTGATCATCTAAAAAGGAAATTCATAAATGCAGAGAGAGATAATTCCAAAAAATTTCAATAATTTTTTGGGATTGTAAACTTTTTTAGTTTTTATATATTTGGTTTTGCAATCATAGCTAAAGGGGAGGCGGGGGATTTTTAAATGAGTGGTGACTACCAATCCATCAGTCATTTATTTCAAAAATATAGCCCATTACGCATGATAGATCGATCAATCACTTTACAATGATCTATGATCGGTAGGTCAGCATTTTGTATTTGGGTAAAAAATGGCTAGTTAGGCTCAGGTAAATATCCCATCGCAAGTTCACTTGAGAATTTAATGAGCAATTGTTGTACTCTGTTGAATTTATGAAAAAGATAAATACTTCACTGACTTCATTAACTTCCTCTAATCAGAGTACATGAACCTCAATTTATAATAAAGGAAGGTAGTAGAGTCCAATTATAATAAAACTACCATTGTCCCAATTACACCCAAACTCAAACACTTAGAGATAAGTCCTACCATAATTAAATAACTCAATATAGGTAAAAGACAAACATAACTCAAACTAGAACACTTCTAGGATGTGACCATAAGATAAAGATGCCTTTGTTTCATTCTTGATCTTCCATCTTATGTGATAAGGATGCCAGTTCGTGGTAATCATGGTGGGTCCTACTTCTTATGTGCTTGGGCCCATCTTGTGGACCTTCCTTGTTCATGTGGCCCATCTTTTAATACTCTTAGATATATGGGCCTTCCTTGGTCATGTAGAATCTTTTTGTATAAAATGGCACATCTTCCAATATGCATTCATCTTCCAACACTCCCCCTCGCAGTGTTAAGTCCTTCGATGAGGCTCTGCTGGCATAATATAAGTGAGAGTAAAAATCACTCCGAGCCAGTAAGACATTGCTCCATACTCCAGTCCTAATGCTGGATGTTGGGCAAACTCCGTCATCTGTGGGTAACATGTCTATCGGCATAGCCCCGAAGTGTCCACCACTGTGTTCCTCCACAAGACTACAACTCTCAACTGGTAGGAGTAATAAAAGCTATTATAGGGGTAGGGGGTGGGGTTGTAGGTTTTTTTTCAATGGTATCCTAATTGTAAATTTTTTTAGGGTTAAATTTTTTTTGGTGTCCAAATCTGGGCACCGACTCTCATGGTGTCTCAACCGTGATATTTTTGAGAGTCAAATAAATTATGGTATGAGAAAAGGTAATGAGGCCACCTCTTTTTCAATAATAATGTCTCATCCAAAGAGACATAATAGTAGTAGTTGTAATGTAACACGACTATCTTCAAACACATATAACACAAACATAAATAATAAACCTTGTAGGACGCAAGAAATAATCATAATTCGATATAAATATTTTTTATTAGATGCATAAGCTTCATCTTTTGTGCTCCCTGTTTCTTGAATATTTTGGTCACATAAACTTATCCACAACATATGGAATAAAATACCTCTTTCTTGTACTAGTGGAATTTCCCAACCGTGGATAACAAAACTTTGGTGTTCATTCATGGTGTGTGAATTAATTGTTTTTACTTCCATTTATTATTGTTTTTTTATTTTTTGCTTACAAAAACTCTAAAATTTTTATTCTATTGTCATCTAGTTGCCTTATCTATATGTTGATGAGAAAAAAAAAGGGAGAGAGAAAACTCAAATCTGGATTTAAAAATGAAAATTGATCATCTAAAAAGGAAATTCATAAATGTAGAGAGAGATAATTGCAAAACCTTTCTATAATTTTTTGTGATTGTAAACACTTTTAGTTTTTGTATATTTGGTTTTGCAATCATAGCTAAAGGGGAGGCGGAGAATTTTTAACTGAGGGGTGACTACCAATCCATCGGTCATTTCTTTCAAAAATATACCCCATTACGCAAAAGTTTTGTTATCCATGTTTGGGAAATTCCACTAGTACAACCCCTAATAGATTGAAATTTTATTAGAAAGACATTTATAATTGATCCTAACATGTTTTAAATATGGATATTCATGCATGCTACATGTTGAATATGCAAATGACCTAATGATTCAAAAATTTCAAGGAGAAGAACAAATTAAATTCTCAAGTTAACGTGCAGTGGGATATTTACCCGAGCCAAACAAGTCAATTTATGCCCATTTACAAGAAGCTTACCTAACAATCATAGATTAGTGTAAAGTTTTTAATCAATTAATGATGCGTAATGGCTATAATTTTTATAAGAAATGACTTATGGTATGGGAGTCAACACTCAGTTAAAAATCCGTCGCCTGCCCCTTTCCCAATGATTGAAAAACCTAATATATGAAAACTGAAAGAGTTTAAAATCCCTAAAAATTACATACTTTTCGAAATTTTGTCTCTTTGCATTTGGGCATTTCCATTTTAGATGTTCAATTTTTTTCATATCCAAACATGAGTTTTCACTGTCCCTTTTTTCTCGTAAAAAAAAAAAGATAAGGCAAATAGATCACAACAAAATAAAAATTTTAGAGTTTCTGCATGTAAAAAAAATGAAAACAATAATAAATCTATGAAAGAATTTTTTTTTACTCACTACAAACGAACACCAAAGTTTTGTTGTCAATGTTTGGGAACTTCCACTAGTACAACCCCTACTAGCTTGAAATTTTATAAGAAAGAGATTTCTATTTGATCCTAACATGTTCTAAATATGGATATGCATGCATGAAAAATTTTGAAGATGCAAATTACCTAATGATCAAAAAATTTCATCGAGTAAAAAAAATTAAATTCTCAAGTTAACGGCTGACCTAACAATCATAAATTATTGTGAAGTTATTTATCGATTAATGTTGCGTAACGACTATAATTTTTGTGAGAAATGACTTATGGTTTGGGAGTCAAGCCTTTGTTTAAAATCCCTTGCCCCCCCTTTTTCGATGATGGCAAAACCTAATATATAAAAATTAAAAGAGTTTACAATCCCTAAAAATTACAGAGACATTTTGGAATTATCTCTCTCTGCATTTGTGCATTTCCATTTTAGAAACTCAATTTTTGTTTCAAATTCAAACTTGTGTTTTGATTCTCCCTTTTTTCTCGTAAACAAAAAGATAAGGCATATAGATCACAACAAAATAAAAATTTTAGATTTTATGTAAGCAAAAATATGAAAACAATAACAAATGTATGTAAAGAAAAAAATTCCACGCACTATAAATGAACACCAAAGTTTTTTTATCCATGTTTGGGAAATTTCTCTAGTATTACCCCTAATATCTTGGAATTTTATAAGCAAGAGATTTCTAATTGAACCTCACATGTTCTAAATATGGTTATGCACGCATGAAACATTTTGAAGATGCAAATGGCCTAATGATCCAGAAATTTCAAGGAGTAAAACAAATAAAATTCTCAAGTTAACATGCGGTGGTATTTTTACCCGACCAAAACTAGCCACTTTTTGCCCATTTAAAAAAAGCTGACCTTACAATCATAGATCATTTTAAAGTTATTGATCGATTAATGATGTGTAACGATTATAGTTTTGTGTAAGGAATGACTTATGGTTTTGGAGTCAACACCTCGTTAAAAATTCCACGCCCCCCTTTTCCGATGATTGCAAACCTAATATATAAAAACTAAAAGAGTTTAAAATCCCTAAAAATTACAGAGACTTTTTGGAATTATCTCTCCTTGCATTTGTACATTTCCATATTAGATGTTCAATTTTTTTTTTCAAATGCAAACTTGAGGTTTCATTCTCCCTTTTTTGCCCATAAACAAGAAGATAAGGCAAATAGATCACAACAAAAAGAAAATATTAGCATTTATGTATGCAAAAAATTAATAAAAATAATAAATTTAAGTAAAGAAAAAAATTTCTCGCACTACAAATGAACACCAAAGTTTTGTTATCCATGTTTGCGAAATTCCATTAGTACAACCGCTAATAGCTTGGAATTTTATTAGAAAGAGATTTCTTGTTGATCCTAACATGTTTTAAATATGGATTTGTATGCATGAAACATCTTGAAGATGTAAATGACCTAATGATCCAAAAATTTCAAGGAGTAGAAGAAATTAAATTCTCAAGATAATGTGTGGTGGGATATTTACCCTAGCCAAACAAGCCACTTTTTGCCCATTTACAAAAAGTTGACTTAACAATCAAAGATCATTATAAAGTTATTAATCAATTAATGATGCACAACGACTATAATTTTTGGAAGAAATGACTCATGGTTTGGGAGTCAACACTCAGTTAAAAATCCCTCACCCCCCATTTTTCGATGATTGAAAAACCTAGTATATAAAAACCGAAAGAGTTTACAATCCCTAAAAATTATTGAGTTTTTGGAATTATCTCTCTCTGCATTTGTGCATTTCCATTTTAGATGTTCAATTTTTTTTTCAAATTCAAACTTGAGTTTTCATTCACCTTTTTTTCTCATAAACAAAAAGATAAGGCAAATATATCACCACAAAATGAAAATTTTGGAGTTTATGTATGCAAAAACATCTAAAACTATATTAAATGTAACTAAAGAAAAAACATTTCACGCGTTATAAATGAACAACAAAGTTTTGTTATCCATGTTTACGAAATTCCACTAGTACAAACCCTAATAGCTTGGAATTTTTTTAGAAAGAGATTTATAATTGATTCTAACATGTTTTAAGTATGGATATGCATGCTTGAAACATGTTGAAAATTCAACGTACCTAATGATCCAAAAATTTCGAGTAGAACAAATTAAATTCTCAAGATAATGTGTGGTGGGATATTTACCCGAGCCTAACTAACCAGTTTTTTCCTATTTACAAAAAGGTGACCTAACAATCATAGATCATTGTAAAGTTATTGATCGATTAATGATGCGTAACGACTATAATTTTTGTAAGAAATGACTTATGTTTTCGGAGTCAACACTCATGTAAAAATCCCTCGCCCCCCTTTTCAGTTGATTGCAAATCCTAACATATAAAATTGAAATAGTTTACAATCCCTAAAAATTACAAATACTTTTTGGAATTATCTCTCTCTGCATTTGTACATTTCCATTTTAGATCAATCTTTTTTCAAATCCAAACTTGACTTTTCACTCTCCCTTTTTTCTCGTAAACTAAAAGATAAGGCAAATATATCACAATAAAATGAAAATTTATGTATGTAAAAAATTGAAAACAATAATAAATGTAAGTAATGAAATTTTTTTCACTCACTGCAAATGAACACCAAAGTTTTGTTATCTATGTTTGGGAAATTCCACTAGTACAACCCCTAATAGATTGGAATTTTATAAGAAAGAGATTTCTATTTGATACTAACACGTTTTAAATATGGATATGCATACATGAAACATGTTGAAGATGCAAATGACCTAATGATCCAAAAATTTCGAGTAGAACAAATTAAATTCTCAAGCTAACGTGCGGTGGGATTTTTACCCAATCCAAACAAGCCACTTTTTTCCCATTTACAAAAACCTAACCTAACAATCATAAATCATTGTGAAGTTATTGAGAGATTAATGATGCGTAACAACTATAATTTTGTAAGAAATAATTTAGAAAACTTGAAGATCAAATGGGACCCACAAATATCTCACGAGTTGTCAACCTTATCAAGATGAGTTGGAGGATCACGAGGCACCCACAAGGATAAGGCTACATGCTGGCCTTCTCACCTATAGTCACGTGAAGAAAGCAAGAGTTCTAGTTCAACTCATATTATGCTTCTAGTAGTTTGGTTTAAATAGACTTATCTAAGAGAGTTAGAGTTGGAATGTAATTAGGATTGAAAGGCTAATTGTAGAAGGACTCTACCTCCTCCTCTACTATAAATAGAGGTGTTGTAATTCGGAATTAATAAAGTTACACATCTCATTCTCGAGTTACTCTCTATCTCTCTCACTTTGCTTGGCACAACCTCTCTTTGATCTTTTATTTTTTCTTCTCTCTACCCGAAAGCTCTTCTTCCCTTTTCTTTTTTATCTTTCTTCTTTCTCTTGCTCGAAATTATGGAAAAGGGATCTTAAATCCAACAGGAAGTAAAGACTTAGTTAAAATCCCTCACCCCCCTTTTCCCGATGATTACAAAACCTAATATATAAAAACTAAAAGAGTTTACATTCCAGAAAAATTACAGAAACATTTTGGAATTATCTCTCTCTGCATTAGTACATTTTCATTTTAAACGTTCAATTTTTTTTTCAAATTCAAACTTGTGTTTTCATTATCCCATTTTTTCGTAAACAAAAACATAAGGCATATAGATCACAACAAAATGAAAATTTTAGAGTTTATGTAAGCAAAAAATAAAAAACAATAATAAATGTAAGTAAAGAAAAAAATTTTACGCACTACAAATGAACACCAAAGTTTTGTTATCCATGTTTACGAAATTCCACTAGTACAACCCCTAATAGCTTGGAATTTTATTAGAAGGAAATTTCTAATTGATCCTAACATGTTTCAAATATGGATATGCATGCATGAAACATGTTGAATATGTAAATGACCTAATGATCCAAAAAATTTGACCACAAATTAAATTCTCAAGTTAACGTGCGGTGGGATAGTTACCAGAGCTGAACAAGCCACTTTATGCCCATTTATAAAAAGCTGACCAAAAATCATAGATTATTGAAAAGTTATTGATCGATTAATGATGTGTAACGACAATAATTTTTATAAGAAATGACTTATGGTTTGGGAGTCAACACTCAGTTAAAAATCCCTCACCAACCCCCCTCCCCCTTTTATGATGATTGCAAAATTAATACATAAAAACTGAAAGAGTTTACAATCCCTAAAACATATAGATTTTTTGGAATTATCTCTCTTTGCATTTGTACATTTCCATTTTAGATGTTCATTTTTTTTTCAAATCCAAACTTGAGTTTTCTCTCTCCTTTTTTTCTCGTAAACAAAAAAGTTAAGGCAAATAGATTATAACAAAATAAAAATTTTAGAGTTAATGTAAGCAAAAAATTAAAAAGAATAATAAATGTAAGTAAAGAAAATTTTTTCACGCACTACAAATGAACACCAAAGTTTTGTTATCCAAGATAGGTAAATTCCACAAGTACAACCCCTAATAGCTTAGAATTTTATTGGAAAGAGATTTTTAATTGATCCTAATATGTTATAAATATGGATATGCATGCATGAAACAAGTAGAAGATGCAAATGACCTAATGATCCAAAAATTTCAAGTAGTAGAACAAATTAAATTCTCAAGTTAACGTGCGGTGGGATATTTACCCAAGCCAAACAAGCCACTTTTTGCCCATCTACAAAAAGTTGACCTAATAATCATAGATCATTGTAAAGTGATTGATCGATTAATGATATGACTTTTTTTAAGAAATGACTTATGGTTTGGGAGTCAACACTCAGCTAAACATCCGTCATCCCCCCTTTTCCGATGATTGCAAAACCTAATATATAAAAACTAAAATGTTTACAATCCCTAAAAATTACAGAGTTTTTGGAATTATCTCTCTCTGCATTTGTTCATTTCCATTTTATATTTTCAATTTTTTTTCAAACCCAAACATGAGTTTTCACTCTCCCTTTGTTTCATGTAAACAAAAAGAGAAGGCAAATAGATCACAAAAAAATGAAAATTTTAGTGTCTATGTATGCCAAAATTTTAAAAAATATATTAAATATAAGGAAAGAAATTTTTTTCATGCCCTACAAATGAAAACCAAAGTTTTGTTATCCTTGTTAGGGAAATTCCACTAGTACAACCTTTAATAGCTTGGAATTTTATTAGAAAGAGATTTCTAATTGATCCTAACATGTTCTAAATATGGATATGCATGCCTGAAACATGTTGAAGATGCAAATGACCTAATGATCCAAAATTTAAAGGAGTAGAATGAATTAAATCCTCAAGGTAACGTGTGGTGGGATATTTACCCTAGCCAAACAAGCCACTTTTTTCCCATTTACAAAAAGCTAACCTAACAATAATAGATGTTTGTAAAGTTATTAATCGATTAATGATGTGTAATGCTTTAATTTTTTTAAGAAATGACTTATGATTTGGAAGTCAACACTTAGTTAAAAATCCCTCCCCCCCCCCTTTTTCCAATGATTGCAAAACATAATATATAAAAATTGAAAGAGTTTACAATCCCTAAAAATTACATAGTTTTTGGAATTATCCCTCTCTGCATTTGTGCATTTCCATTTTAGATGTTCAATTTTTTTTTCAAATTCAAACTTTTGTTTTCATTCTCCCTTTTTTTCTCGTAAACACGAAGATAAGGCAAATAGATCATAACAAAATGAAAATTTTAGACTTATGTATGCAAAAAATTGAAAACAATAATAAATGTATGTAAAGAAAAAAATCACGCACTACAAATGAATACCAAAGTTTCGTTATCCATGTTTGGGAAATTCCACTAATGCAATCCCAAACAACTTGGAATTTTATAAGAAAGAGATTTCTAATTGATCGTAACATATTTTAAATATGGATATGCATGCATGAAACATGTTGAAGATGCAAATGATCTAATGATCCAAAAATTTAAAAGAGTAGACCAAATTAAATTCTCAAGATAACGTGTGGTGGGATATTTACTCGAGCCAAACAAGCCACTTTTTGCCCATTTACAAAAAGTTGACTTAACAATCATAGTTCATTGTAAAGTTATTGATCGATTAATGGTGCACAACGACTATAATTTTTGGAAGAATTGACATATGGTTTGGGAGTCAACATTCAGATAAAAATCCCCCCCCTTCCTTTTCGATGATTGAAAAACCTAATATATAAAAACTGAAAGAGTTTACAATCCCCAAAAATTACAGATACTTTTTGGAATTATCTCTCTTTGCATTTGTGCATTTTCATTTTAGATGTTCAATTTTTTTTCAAATCTAAACATGAGTTTTCACTCTCCCTTTTTTCTCGTAAACAAAAAGATCAGGCAAATAGCTCACAACAAAAAGAAAATTTTAGAGTTTATGTATACAAAAAATTAAAAACAATATTAAATATAAGTAAAGAAAAAAATTTCACGCACTAAATGAACATCAAAGTTTTGTTATCCTTGTTTAGAAAATTCCACTAGTACAATCACTAATAGGTTGGAATTTTAATAGAAAAGATTTCTAATTGATCCTTATATGTTTTAAATATGGATAAGCATTCATGAAACATGTTGAAGATTCAAATGACCTAATGATGCAAATTTTCAAGGAGTAGAATGAATTAAATTCTCAAGCTAACTTGTGGTGGGATATTTACTCGAGCCAAACCAGCCACTTTTTTTCCAATTTACCAAAAGATAACCTAGCAATCATAGATCATTGTAAGGTTACTGATTGATTAATGATGCTTAACGCTATAATTTTCGTATGATATGACTTACGGTTTGGAGTCAACACTCAGTTAAAAATTCCTCACCCCCCTTTTCCAATGATTGCCAAACCTAATTTATAAAACCTAAAAGAGTTTAAAATCCCTAAAAATTATAGAGACTTTTGGGAATTTTCTCCCTCTCCATTTGAGCATTTCCATTTCAGATGTTCATTTTTTTTTTTCAAATTAAAACTTGAGTTTTCATTCTCCCATATTTTCCGTAAACAAAAAGATAAGACAAATAGATGACAACAAAATGAAAATTTTAGAGTTTACATATGCAAAAAATTGAAAAAAATAATAAATATATGTAAAAAAGAATTTTCACGCACTACAAATGAACACAAAAGTTTTATAATCCATGCTTGGGAAATTCCACTAGTAGTACCCCTATTAGCTATGAATTTATAAGCAAGAGATTTCTAATTGATCCTCACATGTTCTAAATATGGATATGCATGCATGAAACATTTTGAAGATGCAAATGGCCAAATGATCTAGAAATTTCAAGGAGTAAAAAAAATTAAATTCTCAAGTTAACTTGCGGTGGGATATATACCCGAGCCAAACTTATTACTTTTTGCCAATTTACAAAAAGTTGACCTAACAATCATAGATCATTGTAAAGTTATTGATCAATTAGTGATGTGTAATGACTATAATTTTTTTTATGAAATGCCATATGGTTTGGGAGTAACACCTAGTTAAAAATCCCTTGCCCCCCCTTTTTAGATGATTGCAAAATCTAATATATAAAAATTGAAAGTGTTTACAATCCCCAAAAATTACAGATACTTTTTGGAATTATCTCTCCTTGCATTTGTGCATTTCCATTTTAGATGTTCAATTTTTTTTTTCAAATGTAAACTTGAGTTTTCATTATCCCTTTTTTCTCGTACACAAAAAGATTAGGCAAATAGATCCCAACAAAATGAAAATTTTAGAGTTTATGTATGCAAAAAATTAATAACAACAATAAATGTAAGTAAAGAAATTTTTTTCTCGCACTACAAATGAACGCCAAAGTTTTGTTATCCATATTTGCGAAATTCCACTAGTACAACCCCTAATAGGTTGGAATTTTATTAGAAAGAGATTTCTAGTTGTTCCTAACAAGTTTTAAATATGGATATGCATGAATGAAATATGTTGAAGATGCAAATGACCTATTGATAAAAAAATTTCAAGGAGTGGAACAAATTAAATTCTCAAGTTAACGTGCGGTCGGATATTCACTTGAGCCAAAAAAGCCACTTTTCCCATTTACAAAAAGCTAACATAGCAATCATAGATCATTGTAAAGTTATTGATCGATTAATGATGCGTAACGGGTTATAATTTTTGTAAGAAATGACTTGTGGTTTCGGAGTCATCACTTTTTTCAACAAAATGAAAATTTTAAGAGTTTCTATATGAAAAAAAATAATGTAAGTAAAGAAATTTTTTCACGCACTACAAATGAACACCAAAGTTTTGTTATCCATGTTTGTGAAATTCCACTAGTACAACCCCTAATTGCTTGCAATTTTATAAGAAAGAGATTTCTAATTGACCCTAACATGTTCTAAATATTGATATGCATTCAAGAAACATGTTGAAGATGCAAATGACCAAATGACCAAATGATGAAAAACATTCAATTAGTAGACAAAATTAAATTCTCAAGTTAACGTGCGGTGGGATATTTAACCAAGTCAAACAAGCCACTTTTTGCACATTTACAAAAAGCTGACCTAACAATCATAGATCATTATAAAATTATTGAACCATTAATGATGCATAACGGCTATAATTTTTGAAAGAAATGACTTATGGTTTGGGAGTCAACTCTTAGTTAAAAATCCCTCGCCCCCCTTTTTCGATGGTTGCAAAACCTAAAATATAAAAACTAAAGGAGTTTAAAATTCCTAAAAATTACATATACTTTTTGAAATTATCTCTCTCTGCATTTGTGCATTTTCATTTTAGATGTTCAATTTTTTTTCAAATTCAAACTTGAATTTTCACTCCTTTTTTTCTTGTAAACAAAAAGATCAGGCAGATAGATAAAAAAAAATGAAAATTTTAGAGTTTATGTATGTAAAAAATGGAAAAAAATAATAAATGTAAGTATATAATTTTTTTTCACGAACTACAGATGAACACTAAAGTTTTGTTATCCATGTTTGGGAAATTCCACTAGTACAACCCCAAATAGCTTGAAATTTTATAAGAAAGTGATTTCTAATTGATCCTAACATGTTTTAATTATGGATATGCTTGCATGAAACATATTGAAGATGAAAATGACCTAATGATCCAAAAATTTCAAGGAGTGAAACAAATTAAATTTTCAAGTTAATGTGTGGTGGGATATTTACCCGAGCCAAACAAGCTAATTTTTGCCCATTTACGTGGAGTTGACCTAACAATCATAGATTATTATAAAGTTATTGATCAATTAATGATGTGTAACGACTATTATTTTTGTAAGAAATGACTTATGGTTTTGGAGTCATCACTCAGTTAAAAATCCTTTGGTCCTCCTTTTCCGATGATTGCAAAATCTAATATATAAAAACAAAAGGATTTCCAATCACTAAAAATTAATTACTTTTTGGAATTATTTCTCTTCAATTGTGCATTTCCATTTTAGATGTACAATTTTTTTTTCAAATCCAAACTAGAGTTTTCACCCTACCTTAATTTTTTATTTTATGTATGGCAAAAATTAAAAAATATAATAAATATAAGTAAAAAAAATCTATTCATGCACTACAAATGAACACAACAGTTTTGTTATCCATCTTTGGGAAATTCCACTAGTTCAACGCCTAATAGCTTGAAATTTTATTAGAAAGAGATTTCAAATTGATTCTAACATGTTTTAAACATGGATATGCATGCATGATACATGTTGAAGATGCAAATGACCTAATGATCCAAATATTTCAAGGAGTAGAACAAATTAAATTCTCAAGTTAACATGAGGTGGGATATTTTCCTGAGCCACACAAGCAGATTTTTGCCCATTTACAAAAAGAGAACCTAACAATCATTAATAATTGTGAAGTTATTGACCAATTAATGGTGCGTAACGGCTATAATGTTTGTAAGAAATGACTTATTGTTTGGGAGTCAACACTCAGTTCAACATCCCTCCCCCCCTTCCCCCTTCTTCTTTTATCGATGATCGCAAAATCAAATATATAAAAACTAAAAGAGTTTACAATCCTTGAAATATTAATTACTTTTTGGAATTATCTCTCTCTGCATTTATGCATTTCCATTTTAGATGTTCAATTTTTTTTCAAATCCAAACTTCAGTTTTCACTCTCCATTTATTCTCGTAAACAAAAAGATAAGGCAAATAGTGCACAAAAAATGAAAATTTTAGAGTTTATGTATGCAAAAAACTTAAAACAATAATAAATGTAAGTAAAGAAAATTTATTCACGCACTACAAATGAAGACAAAATTTTTGTTATCCATGTTTTGGAAATTACTTTAGTAAAACCCCTAATAGGTTGGAATTTTATAAGAAAGAGATTTCTAATAGATCATCACATGTTCTAAATATGGATATGCATGCATGAAACATGTTGAAGATGCAAAATGACCTAATTATAAAAAAAAATTCAAGGAGTAGAACAAATTAAATTCTCAAGTTAACGTGCAGTGGGATATTTACCTGAGCTAAACAAGGAGAGTTTTGCCCATTTACAAAAGGCTGATCTAAAAATCATATATCATTGTAAAGTTATTGATCGATTAATGATGTGTAACGTCCATAATTTTTGTAAGAAATTAATTATGGTTTGGGCGTCAACACTTAGTTAAAAATCCCTCGCCCCCCTTCTTCGATGATTGCAAAACCTAATATATAAAAATTCAAAGAATTTAGAATCCCTAAAAATTACAGACTTCTTGGAATTATCTCTCTCTGCAGTTGTGCATTTCTGCTATAGATGTTCATTTTTTTTTTTCAAATCCAAACTTGAGTTTTCACTCTTCCATTTTTCTCGTAAACTAAAAGATAAGGCAAATAGATCAGAACAAAATGAAATTTTTTGAATTTATATATGAAATTTTTTTAAAACAACAACAAATGTAAGTTATGAAAATATTTTCACGCACTACAAATGAACACTAAAGTTTTGCTATCCATTTTTTGGAAAAACCACTAGTACAACCCCTAATAGCTTGGAATTTTATAAGAAAGAGATTTCTAATTGATCCTAACATGTTCTAAATATGGATATGCATGCATGAAACATATTGAAGATGCAAATGACTTGATCCAAAATTTTCAAGGAGTAGAACAAATTAAATTCTCAAGTTAACGTGCGGTGGGAAATTTATCCGAGTCAAACAAGCAAATTTTTGCCCATTTATAAAAATTTGACCAAAAAATCATAGATCATTGTAAAGTTATTAATCGATTAATAATGTGTAATGGCTATAATTTTTGTAAGAAATGAATTATGGTTTGGGAGTTAACACTCAGTTAAAAATCCCTCGCCCCCCCCCCTTTTTCGATGATTGCAAAATCTAATATATAGAAACTAAAAGAGTTTACAATCTGTTATGCCCAATTTCGGATCTGCCACCATGCGGATTCTTCAGCGTTGGTTGGAAGGGATACGGGAAGGAAGAAGATGGAAGCTCGTAGGTCACAGGGGACCATTTGTACCTGTAAGGGTACATGGCGAGGGGCAGCGGAGATGAAAAAGATGGAGTGAGCTTGTGAAGGGAAGCTCGCCCTGGATCTCTGCTAGAAGGGAGAATCCTACCTTGCTATGCTAACCACTAATTGGATTAATGCTTTCCTTCTCATTCATCTTATGCCCTTATATAGGGAATTAGTGAAAACATGCCAAAGGCCATAAGTTCTACAAATTACAAATAAACCCCTAATGTTCAACAAATTACAATTAAACCCCTAATGAATAGAAATTGCAAATAAACCCCTAATGATGAATAGAAATTGCAAATAAACCCCTAATGAGTCCATAACACAATCCTTAAAAATTAATTACTTTTTGGAAATATCTCTCTCTGCATTTGTGCATTTCCATTTTAGATGTTCAATTTTTTTTCAAATCCAAACTTGAGTTTTCACTCTACCTTTATTCTTGTAAACAAAAAGATACGGCAAAAGGATCACAACAAAATGAAAATTTTAGAGTTTATGTATGGAAAAAAATTTAAAAAATAATAAATGTAAGTAAAGAAAATTTATTCACGCATAACAAAAGTGTTGTTATCCATGTTTGGGAAATTCCACTAGTACAACCCCTAATAGCTAGGAATTTTATAAGAAAGAGATTTCTAATTGATCCTAACATTTTTTAAATATAGATATGCTTGCATGAACACATGTTGAAGATGCAAATGATCTAATGATCCAAAAATTTTAAGGAGTAGAACAAATTAAATTCTCTAGTTAACGTGCGGTTGGATATTTAACCGAGCCAAACAAGCCACTTTTTGCCCATTTACAAAATGCTGACCATACAATCATAGATCATTGTAATGTTATTGATTGATTAATGATGTGAAATGGCTATAATTTTTGTAAGAAATGACTTATGGTTTGGGAGTCTATACTCAGTTAAAAATCCATCACCCCCCCCCGCTTTTTCCGATGTTTGCAAATCCTAATATTTAAAAACTAAAAAAGGTTACAATCCCTAAAAATTACAGATACTTTTTGGAATTATCTATCTCTGCATTGGTGCATTTCCATTTTAGATGTTCAATTTTTTTTCAAATTCAAACTTGAGTTTTCACTCTCCCTTTTTTCTCGTAAACAAAAAGATAAGGAAAATTCATCACAAAAAAATGAAAATTTTAGAGTTTACATATGCAAAAAAATGAAAACAAAAATAGATGTAAGTAAAGAAAATTATTTCACGCACTACAAATGAACACCAAATTTCGTTATCCTTGTATGGGAAATTCCACAAGCACAACCGCTAATAGCTTGGAATTTTATAAGAAAGAGATTTCTAATTGATCCTAATGATGGGAACAAAGGTTGGTTTTACTCTGTGCCATTGTGGGACCCACCATGGTTGCACGAGCTGGTGGGACCCACCATGAGTATGTGGGCTGGTTTTACTCTGTTACTATGTGGACCCACCATCGTTGCACGAGTTGGTGGGACACACCATGAGAACGTGGGATGCCAAGAAGTGTCCTCATAAGAAGGAGTTAGAATTTTAGTTATATTAGATCTCTAGTAGATTGTGTTGTCTTTTTAGAATATGCTTATCTTAAAAAATTAGAGTTTGAGTTATGTTAGATTTCTAGTTTACATTGAGTTATCTTATCATGATAGGTTTATCTTTATGAGTTAGAGTTTGAATGTAATTAGGACTCTACTACGTCCTCCACTATAAATAGAGGACCTGGTACAAAGATTAAAGAAAGTTTTTGGATGATTATTGATAATGTGAGTTATTCACTTTTCCAAACTTATCAAGGTTTTCTTGTGGCGTTCAAAACCGACTTATCTAACGAATTTTCCATCCCCGTTTGTGGAGTCTTCACCATACCAAGGTTCTTGCTTTGCTAACCAATGGGTCACGGTTTCCATCAAACTTGAAAGATGTTGGGGATGATTTCAAAATTTGGTATCGGGTTTTGTCACAGGCTGACATGGTTCTTATATTATTCACTTTTCCTAAACTTATCAAGGTTTCCTTGTGGCATTCAAAACCGACTTATCAAAAGGATTTTCCATCCCCGTTTGTGGTGTCGTCACCATACCAAGGTTCTTGCTTTGCTAAACAACAGGTCGCGATTTTCATAAAACTTCAAAGATTTTGGGACAATTTCCAGATTTGGTATCGGGTTTCGTCACGGGTTGACGTGGTTCGTATGGGTTGGTATCAGAGCTTTGGGTCATCAGGTTTGCCTATCCTTTTTTATTTATTTATATTCCTTCTCAAAGTCACGCGTTTTTATGTTTGGGTTTAAAATTCAGCCAAAAAAAAATAAAAAAAAATGAACGACATGTCGTTGCTGAGAAGAAGAAGAATAAAAAAAATCTCGCTCGACTGCTTCTCTGTTTGTGCCATCATCGAAGGAGGACTGTTCGGCGCCGTTGCCGAAGAAGAAGAAAAAAGAGAGAGAGAGAAGACGCTGCTCTTGAGGCTCGCGAAAGAGAAGGAGGAGTTTAGTTGCTTCTATGTTCGTGTCGTTGCCGAAGGAGGACTGTTCGTGCCTTTGCCAAAAAAGGAGGACTGTTCGGCGGCCATTGCCGAAGAAGAAGAAAAAAAATTGCGCCAACAAAGATGATGGCCATTGAGCACTCCGGATTATCACCGAGCTCTTAGCTGGTTCTTCCAAGCCATTCTGACGTTCCTTTATCCTCAGAAAACCACTGGGTTGCCGTTTTTAGTCTCTGTGCCGTAAGGAAGACAAAGACTGTCTCCCGCTCTGTTGGGTGCCGTGAGGAAAATTATGACCGCCTCCCGGCCTGTTCAGTGCCGTGAGGAAGACGACGATTGCTCAAGGATCGTTCTCTCGCCAGATAAGTATCTGAATTACAAAACTACGGATTTTATTGCAGTGGATTTTTTTTCTGCACTGTTCGGGATCGTTAGAAGGTTGAAGACAACCCCGATTAAATTTTTCCTAAATTTTTCCTAAGTTAGGAAAATTTTTGTTAGCGATGGGTCACGCCTCTTCAACGCAGCGAGCTAAGTCTTGCATCAGACTGGGACGAGTGAACCAAGCCCGATCTTGCTTCTGTTCCTTACCGAGTCAACCCAGGCCAACTCGGACTGGGTCAACTCGGTGAGTCAACTCTGGTGAAAGTGAAAAAAATAGAAGAGTATACCCAGGCCTCCTTGGACCGGATTAACTCCGATCAAAGTGAAAAAAAGAGAGTATACCCAGGCCTTCTTGGACCAGATTAACTCGGGTCAAAGAGAAAAAAGAGTGCTAGAACCATTCTCTTTTGTGTATCATTCTAACCTTGCTTGCGATTTTAATCATGTCGCAAGATCGAGAGATTCCATCATCCGGTGTTCCGAATCTGAAAATACAAGCAATAATGGGGGAGATGAGATGGATGATGAGGGCAGAGTTAGAAGATATACATGGGAGGTTGGACAGGGCAGAAGAGGGAACATGATGTGAACCATATCAATTCGTGACAAAACCCGATACCAAATCTAGAAATCGTCTCCAAGATCTTTCAAGTTTGATGAAACCGCAACCAGTTGCTTAGCAAAGCAAGAACCAAACGGGGATGGAAAATCCGTTGGATAATTCTATTTTGAACGCCACAAGGAAACCTTGATAAGTTCGGAAAAGTGTTTAACTCACACAATATCAATAATCATCAAAAACTTTTTAATTTATGTCCCAGGTCCTCTATTTATAGTGGAGGACGTGGTAGAGTCTTACATTCAAATTCTAACTCTTAAAGATAAACCTAACATGATAAGATAACTCAATGTAAACTAGAATTCTAACATAACTCAAACTCTATCTCTCTAAAATAAGCATATCATGAAAAGATAACACAATCTACTAGAGATCTAATATAAATTTTTTTTTGACTCATGAGGACTCTTCTTGGCAACCCACGTTCTCATGGTGGGTCCCACTAGCTCATGCAACCATGGTGGGTCCCACATTGTAATAGAGTAAATCCAGCCCACGTCCTCATGGTGGGTCCCACCAGCTTGTGCAACCATGGTGTTATGGACTCCATAGCATCACGAGTTATCCACAGGCATAGGAATTAAATTATGTCAATTTACTTTTAATGTAATTTCATTTGGTTTGGTTTGGTTTACTTTGGGTTGTTTTATGTAATGTGGCGTGAACCACGGGTCACTTTTGTAATTCCGTCCTCAACCCTATTTAGGGGGATGTCAAGGGAAGGAGAAATCAAGTATTGAGAAAATTAGAGTAAACAGGTCAGATTCTCCCTCAGAAGTCTAGGTCGGATTCTCCCTCTGAGGTCCAAGTCGAGCTTCCTTCAAGCTCCATCATTCTATTCGATTTCCATCATTCCACGTTCCAGAAACAAGAATCCTCTTCCAGCATCAAGAACAACCATGGAGGGAAGAGAGGAAAGAAGGGTGACTCGATCCATGGCTAGGGAAGAACCTAACATCTTGGTATCAGACAGGTCCACCCTTGGGGATTCCTCTTCCCCTGAGGAATTGAGGCAATTAGTTGAAGATAATCAGCAGAGGACAGACCTTCAGGCACAATCCCTGGAAGAAGTGCGTCAGACAACCTCTGACCTGCGTGAGGCCATAAAATCCATGGATGCTGCCATCCAGGCTCTCCTCCGGTGACAAGATGACAAAGGTACACGAGCACAACCACCGGCAGCCTACTCTCCACCGGCCGACCACCATCAATTCCACCCACCACGTCCCCCACAACCACCAATGTGTCATCACAATCCCCATCTGGGGCCTGCCGCTCTAGGACCAAATACGGTTCCCAGGTATTTAAAACTTGACTTTCCTACATATGATGGGTCTAAGGACCCCTTGATTTGGTTAGCCAAGTGTGATCAATTCTTTTATCATAAAAAAAACACATGCGGATGAGAAATTTTATTTGGCCGCCTACCACATACTCGATGAAGCGCTTCTATGGTACCACCAATTCCGAAATGACCAATTGGTTCAGGATTGGGCAACCTTTAGGCAGTCTTGCATGATGAGGTTTGGTCCTCCAACTAGTAGCAATCCAATGGGCGAATTAATCAATTACAAGCAAACTGGATCATTAGAGGTGTACCAAAAGACCTTCCAGGAAAGGTTAGCCCGAGCAAACCAGTTTGTCAGTCACACCCAGTATGTTCATATTTTTACTGCGGGTTTGACAGAAGCTTTGAGACTAGAAGTTGAATTACATAGCCCTACAGATTTGGACCACGCTATGAATTTAGCTAGGTCAATTGAGCACAAGCAACATGTTCTAAAGGAGTCACCGGTCAGAAAACCAGCTTGGCTAGGAAGACCCAATGCCACTGCACCAAACCCTTATTATGGACCTCCACGTTCTGGACCCAGTGCAGCCCCACACCCAGACAGCTCTAACTCGGCTCCACCTGCTCCTTACTTCAAAAAACAGAACAGACAGGAAATGGATCAGAGAAAGGCCAAGGGCCTTTTTTTTAACTGTGATAAACAATATGTATATGGTCACAATTGCAAAAAATTATTCAGTATATGTCTGTGGGAGGATGGTGATGACATACTACCAGAGGAGGAGATTGTGGAGACACACCAAGAGGGTCCAGAGATTTCCCTTCATGCCATGACTGGTCTACACAGTCCTAGTACCATGCAGGTTAAAGCCCAGTTACATCATCTACAGTTACTGGCTTTAGTTGACTCGGATAGTACACATAATTTCATCAGTCAGCCGGCGGCAGAACAACTTGGGTTAGTAGTCCAACAACAGACTGGCCTTTCTGTATCAGTAGCCAATGGGGCTAAAATTACTAGTGTGGGCATATCTCCAGCCACACACTTCGATACTGAGGGACACGCATTTATTGTAGATTTCCTAGTGATTCCACTTTCAGGATTCGATTTGGTACTGGGAATTAAATGGCTAGAATTGTTGGGGCCAATACTATGGGATTTTAAAGCTCTAACCATGTCCTTTCCAGAGGACCACCGTCAGATTATATTGCATGGCACCCAAGCACCAGTGCCCTGTGCACTACAGATTGTTCAGGTCTAGACCATGATCAACTGTAAGTTATCTCAATTACTTACAGACTTTGAGGATATCTTTCAGGACCCTACTGCTCTACTGCCAATTAGGCACTGTGATCACCGTATCTGTTTGAAAACGGGCACTGAGCCTATAGTGGTGCATCCTTATCGTTACCCCCACTTATAGACGGATGAGATTGAAAGGCAGTGCCAGATGATGCTAGCATAGGGTATTATTCAGCCCAACAGATCTCCTTTTTCATCACCGGTATTACTGGTCCGCAAGCATGATAAGTCATGGAAGTTTTATGTGGATTACAGGAAACTCAATGCGCAAACCATTAAAGATAAATTTCCCATCCCAGTGGTGGACGAGTTGCTAGATGAGCTACATGGAGCTACTATTTTTACCAAACTCAATTTGAAATCTGGCTATCATCAAATCCGAGTTCACCCATTAGATGTGGAGAAAACAGCGTTTCACACGCATCACGGCCATTTCGAGTTCCTCGTAATGCCATTTGGTCTCTCAATTCCACCTTCCGGGCCCTCATGAATGAGGTATTTTCCTCTCTCTTGAGGAAATACGTTTTGGTATTTTTTCGACGATATTTTGGTCTATAGCAACAATTGGGAAGAGCATCTTCAGCACCTTCACCAGGTATTTTATCTTATCCGCTCACATCATTTGGTTTTAAATCAGTCCAAATGTTCTATGGGAACTTTAGAAGTGGCATACTTGGGCCACGTTATTTCAACAATTGGGGTGAAAGTACACCAGAGTAAGATACAGGCTGTCACAGATTGGCCTCCTCCCACATCCATTATAGCCTTAAGGGGATTTTTGGGCCTAGCTGGGTATTACAGAAAATTTATTCGCAGCTAAGGCTAGTTTGCAGCTCCGCTCAACAACCTACTCAAGAAAAAAGCCTTTACCTGGTCAGAGACAGTGGCTCATTCCTTTCAGCAGTTGAAAGAGGCCTTATCATCCGCCCAAGTTTTGTAGCTACCTGACTTTGATGAGTCATTTGTTGTGGAATGTGATGCTTCGGGGGGGCGGTATTGGTGTAGTGTTACACCAACAGGGACACCCGACTCCTTATTTTAGCCGCCAACTTGGCCAGCACCACCACAAGTTAGCAGCTTATGAGAGGGAATTGATCGGATTAGTGAAAGCTATACAGCATTGGCGGCCTTATCTTTGGGGGTGCCCATTTCTGATTTGCACCGATCATTGCAGACTCAAGTATCTGCTTGAGCAGCGCCTCACTACCTCACCGCAGTAGAATTGGTTAAGTAAACTTATGGGGTTTGACTTTACTGTAGAGTATAAACTGGGAGTTTGAATGTAGGGGCTGATGCTTTATCTCGCCGGGACATTCTAGAGCCGCAATTACATGCCATAAGTCAGCCCAGAGCTCTCTTGTTGGATTCTATACAGGAAGAGGCACAACAGTACCCAAAAATTATAGCTTTATCTCATGAGATCCAGCAGGGGACAACGGCCACCCATTGGACGGTTCAGGACAATCTAGTCCTCTACAAAAATAGAATCTTCCTACACCACACGTCCCCACTGATTCACAGCATTTTAGCCTCCTTGCATGACAGTACACATGAGGGCTGACAAAAAACATATTTCCGGATCAGTTGAGAATTTTATTGGAGGGGCATGAAGTGAAAAATAGCTGATTATGTGGCGGCTTGTCAGATTTGTCAACGAAATAAAGCTGAATCATTAAGTCCAGCTGGGTTGCTCCAACCACTTCTGCTGCCATCACAGGTCTGGTCTGATATTTCTATGGACTTCATAGATAGACTTCCCTCTTCGTCAGGCAAATCCGTTATCTTTGTAGTGGTTGATCGTTTCTCAAAGTATGGGCACTTCATCCCTCTAGCGCATCCTTACACTGCAGCTTAGGTTGCTCAGCTCTTTATGGATAATATTGTCCGCTTACATGGGATGCCTAATTCCATTACCAGTGACAGGGATACCATCTTTACCAGTACATTTTGGAAAGAACTATTCAAGCTGCAGGGCACAACGTTAGTATTCTCTTCAGCCTACCATCCACAGACTGATGGTCAGACAGAGGTCGTCAATACAACAATTGAAATGTATCTTCGTTGTTTCATGGGAGACTCACCTAAAAGGTGGGTTAAGTGGCTTGCCTGGGCTAAATTCTATTACAACGCCTCCTACCACAATGCACTCGGCACAACCCCATTCAAGGTAGTATATGGGAGACACCCGCCCAACCTTTTATCATATGAACCGGGTGCCTCCAAGGTCGCCACTTTGGACCAAGCATTAGCCGAAAGAGACACCTTGCTCACTGAGGTGCATACTCATCTCCAGGAGGCACAACATACTATGAAGTTGTATTATGACAAGAAGCACCGGGAAGTCTTCTTTTCTCAAGGAGATTATGTATGGCTGCGTCTCCAACACTACAGGCAGTTGTCGCTGAAAGCCTCCAAACGCGACAAGCTCTCTTCGAAGTATTATGGTCCCTTTCAAGGTATGGACCTCATTGGTACAATTGCCTACCGCTTGCAGCTTCCGCCAGAGGCCAGGATTCACAATGTGTTTCATGTCTCCCAACTGAAGGCCTTCCAAGGTGTTTCTCCCTTGTTGTACACACCACTGCCCCCACTACATGAGGGACATGTCCTTTCTACTCCAGTACAGGTATTACTGGCTCACCGCATTCAGGGTGATTGGGAGATCCTAGTGCAATGGGCAGATGTTGATCCCAGTGACACAACATGGGAGCCATTAGCTGCGTTCTGCACCTTCTACCCCTACTTTGAGCTTGAGGACAAGCTCTTTCTCTAGGAAGGGGGGGGGGGGGGGGGGGGGGGGGGGGGTGATGTTATGGACTCGATAGCATCATCAGTTATCGACAAACATAGGAATTAAATTATGTCAATTTTCTTTTAATGTAATTTCATTTGGTTTGGTTTGGTTTACTTTGGGTTGGTTTAGATGTAATGTGGCGTGAACCACTTGACCTATGGGTCACTTTTGTAATTCCGTCCTCAAACCTATTTAGGGGGATGTCAAGGGAAGGAGAAATCAAGTGGGTCCCACAATATAGCAGAGTAAAACCAGCCTTTGTTCACATCATTTACTTCTCAGCAACGGCTAGCTCAGTCATTCGTTTTTCTTTTTTTTTCATAATTTTTTATGATTATTGATATTGTGAGTTATTTAATTTTCCGAACTTATCAAGATTTCCTTGTGGCGTTCAATACTGACTTATCAAACGGATTTTCCATACCCGTTTGTGGTGTCTTACCATACCAAGGTTCTTGCTTTGCTAAGCAATGGGTGTTATGGATTTGATAGCGAGTCGAATAACTCAGCGCCACGTTAAGTGAGTCTTTGGGTACAGTACCTTTAATTATATTTACGTCTTATGTTATTTCAGTTTAAATATGCCTCAGGGGCATTTTTTTGTAATTTTTGTCCTAAACTCTTGTTTGCATGAACTATTTGAAAGCAACGTATGGTAATGAATTGGAAGTCTAAAAGTTAACCTAAAATAGGATATGAGGTCTCCTTCTAGAGCTTAGGGTCGAAGTTCCCTTAAAACCCTTGTTATCCCCCATCATCCTCCACTTCTCACCATTAAACCATCCATCTTGATACCGTTCTACGCACTGGACAGCAGTAGAGTCCTCTAGTTTTGGGGCTGTTGTCAACCGTGGTGTTTTCACAGTAGAGCTCAGACGAAACGACTCCTCGGTGAGTAGCTACTGAGGTGGTCGGTGGGAGCATCCAACAACAAGGTAGAAGTGTGGTTGAGAAGGCTCCGAGAGTACGACAGTAGAGGAGTGCGATTGGGTTTTCCGCAGAATAGCAAGGATCTGTTTAGACACTGAGCCACCGGCGGTGTCGTGCTATCTGGCTACCGAGCACGACCTCGATGGAGTTTCTATTTACCGACGATGGCCAGGAGGCAGCCATCCTAGTCAGTCAAATGTTCGCAAGAAAGTCACAGAGACCATCACCGATAGGCTTACTGTCAGTTAAATAATCTCATTCATCAAGAAGATGAACAATAAGGCGTTGTCCCCACCTGCCATAGCGTGCGTGTTAGGTTCTTCCCTTGCCATGGATCGAGTCACCCTTCTTTCCGCTCTTCCCTCCATGGATGCTCTTGACACTGGAAGAGAATTCTTGTTTCTGGAACGTGGAATGATGGAAATCAAATAGAATGAAGGAGCTTTGAAGGAAGCTCAACCTGGACCTCAGAGGGAGAATCCGACCTAGACCTCTGAGGGAGAATCTGACCTGTTTAATCTAATTTTCTCAATAATTGCTTTCTCTTTCCCTTGACGTCCCCCTAAATAGGGTTGAGGACGGAATTACAAAGGTGACCCATAGGTCAAGTGGTTCACGCCACATTACAACTGAACCAATCCAAAGTAAACCAAACCAAACAAAGTAAACCAACCCAAATGAAATTACATGAAAAGTAAATTGACATAATTTAATTCCTATGCCTATGGATAACTCGTGATGCTATGGAGTCCATAACATCACCCCTCCTCGAGAAAGAGCTTGTCCTCAAGCTCGAAGTATGGGTAGAGGGTGCGAAATGCCGCTAATGGCTCCCATGTCGTGTCACTGGGGTCAGCATCTACCCATTGCACTAGGATCTCCCAATCACCCAGAATGCGGCGAGCCTGTAATACCTGTGCCGGAGTAGAAAGTACACGTCCCTCATGAAGTGGGGGCAGCGGTGTGTGCAGCAAAGGAGAATAACCTTGGAAGGCCTTCAGTTGTGAGACATGAAACACGTTGTGAATCCTGGCCTCTGGCAGAAGCTACAATCGGTAGGCCACTGTACCAATGCGGTCCATAATCTGAAAGAGACCATAATATTTCGGAGAGAGCTTGTGGCGTTTGGAGGCTGTTAGTGACAACTGCCTGTAGTTTTGAGATGCAACCAAACATAATCTCCTGGAGAAAAGAAGACTTCCCAGTGCTTCTTGTCATAATATATCTTCATAGAATGATGTGCCTCCAGGAGATGAGTTCGTACCTCATTGATGAAGGTGTCTCTTTCAGCTAATGCTTGGTCCAAAGTGGCGACTTTAGAGGCCCCTGGTTCATATGATAAAAGGCTGGGCGGTTCTCTACCATATACCACCTTGAATGATGTTGTGCCAAGTGCGCTGTGGTAGGAGGTGTTGTAACAGAATTCAGCCCAGGCGAGCCACTTAACCCACCTCTTAAGTGAGTCCTTCATGAAACAGCGAAGATACATTTCAATTGTTCTATTGATGACCTCTGTCTGACCATCAGTCTGCGGATGGTAGGCTGAAGAGAAGGCTAACGTTGTACCCTGCAGCTTGAAGAGTTCTTTCCAAAAGGTACTTATAAAGATTGCATCCCTGTCACTGGTAATGGAATTAGGCATCTCATGTAAGCGGACAATGTTATCCATAAAGAGCTGAGCGACTTGAGCTGCAGTGTAAGGATGCGCCAGAGGGATGAAGTGCCCATACTTTGAGAAATGATCCACCACTACAAAGATAACAGATTTGCCCGACGAAGAGGGAAGTCCATCTATGAAGTCCATAGATATATCAGACCAGACCTGTGACGGTAGCTGAAGTGGTTGGAGCAACCCCACTGGACTTAATGTTTCAGCTTTATTCCGTTGACAAGTCTGACAAGCCGCCACATGATCGGCTATACTGCGCTTCATGCCCCTCCAATAAAATTCCCTACTGATCCGGAAATATGCTTTTTGTCGGCCCTCATGTGTACTGTCATGGAAGGAGGCTAAAATGTTGTGAATCAGATGGGATGTGTGGTGTAGAAAAATTCTGTTTTTGTAGAGGACCAGATTGTCCTTAACCCTCCAATTGTTTGCCGCTGTCCCTTGCTGGATGTCATGACATAAAGCTATAATTTCTGGGTACTGTTGTGCCTCTTCCCTTATAGAATCCAACAAGAGAGCTCTGGGCTGACTGATGGCATGTAATTACGGCTCTAGAATATCCTGGTGAGATAATGCATCAACACCTACATTCAAACTCCTTGGTTTATACTCTACAGTAAAGTCAAACCCCATAACTTTACTTAACCAATGCTGCTGTGGTGAGGTAGTGAAGCGCTGCTCAAGCAGATACTTGAGGCTGAAATGATAAGTGCGAATAAAAAATGAACGTCCCCATAGATAAGGGCGCCAATGCTGTATAGCTTTCGCCAATCCGATCAATTCCCTATCATAAGCTGCTAACTTGTGGTGGTGTTGTCCAAGTTGGCGGCTAAAATAAGAAATCGGGTGGCCCTGTTGGTGTAAAACTGCACCAATACCGCCCCCCAAAGCATCACATTCCACTACAAAGGACTCATCAAAGTCAGGTAGCTGCAAAACTGGGGCGGATGATAAGGCCTCTTTCAACTGCTGAAAGGAATGAGCCACTGTCTCTGACCAGGTAAAGGCATTTTTCTTGAGGAGGTTGTTGAGCGGAGCTACAATCTAGCCATAGCTACGAATAAATTTTCTATAATACCCAGCTAGGCCCAAAAATCCCCTTAAGGCTATAATGGATGTAGGAGTAGGCCAATCTGTGACCGCTTGTATCTTACTCTAGTCTACTTTCACCCGCACTGCTGAAATAACGTGACCCAAGTATGCCACTTTTGACGTGCCCATAGAAAATTTGGACCGATTTAAAACCAAATGATGTGAACGGATAAGAGAAAATACCTGGTGAAGGTGCTGAAGATGCTCTTCCCAATTGTTGCTATAGACCAAATATCGTCAAAAAATACCAATATGTATTTTCTCATGAGGGATGAAAATACCTCATTCATGAGGGTCTGGAAGGTGGAAGGCGCATTTGAGAGACCAAATGGCATTACGAGGAACTCGAAATGGCCGTGATGCGTGTGGAACGCTGTTTTCTCCACATCTGATGGATGAACTCAGATTTGATGATAGCCATATTTCAAATCGAGTTTAGTGAAAATAGTAGCTCCATGTAGCTCGTCTAGCAACTCGTCCACCACTGGGATGGGAAATTTATCTTTAATAGTATGGGCATTGAGTTGCCGGTAATCCACACAAAACCTCCATGACTTATCATGCTTGCGGACCAGTAAGACCAGTGAGGAAAAAGGAGACCTGCTGGGCTGATTAATACCTTGTGCTAGCATCTTATGGCACTGCCTTTCAATCTCATCCTTCTGTAAGTGGGGGTAACGATATGGACGTACCACTACAGGCTTAGTACCCGTTTTCAAATGGATACGGTGATCACAGTTCCTAATTGGCGGTAAAGCACTAGGGTCCTGAAAGATATCCTCAAATTCTATAAATAAGTGAGATAACTTACAGTTGGCCGTGGACTGGACCTGGACAACCTGTAGTGCGCAGGGCACTGGTGCTTGTTTGCCATGCAATATAATCTGACGTTGGTCTTCTGTAAAAGACATGGTCAGAGCTTGGAAATCCCATAATATTGACCCCAACAATTGTAGCCATTTAATTCCTAGTACTAAATCGAATCCTGATAGTGGAATCACCAGAAAATCTTCAATAAATGCATGTCCCTCAATATCAAAGTGTGTGGCTGGAGATATGCCCACACTAGTAATTTTAGCCCCATTGGCTACAGATACAGAAAGACCAGTCTGTTGCTGGACTACTAACCCAAGCTGTTCTATCGCCGATTGACTGATGAAATTATGTGTACTGCCCAAGTCAACTAAAGCCAGTAACTGTAGATGATGTAACTGGGCTTTAACCTGCATTGTGCTTGAACTGCGTAAACCCATCATGGCATGAAGGGAAATCTCTGGACCCTATTGGTCTGTTTCCACAGTCTCCTCCTCAGGTAGTATGTCGTCTCCATCCTCCCACAGACATATACTGAATAATCATTTGCAGTGGTGTCCAATGACATATTGTTCATCACAGTTAAAACAGAGACCCTTGGCCTTTCTCTGATCCATTTCTTGTCTGGTGAGTTTTTTGAAGTGAGGAGCAGGTGGAGTCGAATTAGAGATGTTTGGGCGTGGGGCTACACTATCTCTAGACCGTGGAGGTCCATAGTAAGGGGTTGGCACTGAGGCATTGTGCCTTCCTGGCCAAGCTGGTTTTCTGACCAGTGACTCCTTTAGAACACGCTGCTTGTGCTCAATTGCCTTGGCTAAATTCATAGTGTGGTCCAAATCTGTAGGACCACGTAATTCAACTTTCAGTCTCAGAGCTTCTATCAAACCCGCAATAAAAATATGAACATACTGTGTGTGACTGACAAACTGGTTTGCTCGGGCTAACCTCTCTTGGAAGGTCTTTTGGTACACCTTTAGTGATCCAGTTTGTTTGTAATTGATTAATTCACCCAATGGATTGCTACTAGCTAGAGGACCAAATCTCATCATGCAAGACTGCCTAAAGGTTGCCCAATCCTGAACTAATTGGTCATTTCGGAATTGGTGGTACTATAGAAGCGCTTCATCGAGCATGTGGTAGGCGGCCAAATAAACTTTCTCATCCGTAGGTGTTTTTTGATGATAAAAGAACTGATCACACTTGGCTAACCAAATCAAAGGGTCCTTAGACCCATCTTACGTAGGAAAGTCAAGTTTTAAATACCTGGGAACAGTATTTGGTCCTTGAACGGCAGGCCTCAGATGGGGATGGTGTTGAAGCATTGGTGGTTGTGGGGGAGGTGGAGGGTGGAATTGATGGTGGTTGGCCGGTGGAGAGTAGGCAGCCGGTGGTTGTGCTCGTGTACCATTGTCCTCTTGTCGCCGAAGGAGAGCTTGGATGGCAGCATCCATTGATTTTATGGCTTCACGCAAGTCAGTGGTTGTCTGACTCACCTCTTCAACGGATTGAGCCTGAAGGTCTGTCCTCTACCTATTATCTTCCACTAATTGCCCTCAAATCGTCAGGGGAAGAGGAATCCCCAAGGGTGGACCTGTCTGATACCAAGATGTTAGGTTCTTTGCTTGCCATGGATCGAGTCACCCTTCTTTCCTCTCTTCCCTCCATGGATGACGCTGGAAGAGAATTCTTGTTTCTGGAACGTGGAATGATGGAAATCAAATAGAACAAAGGAGCTTTGAAGGAAGCTCAACTTGGACCTCAGAGGGAGAATCCGACCTGGACCTCTGAGGGAGAATCCGACCTGGACCTCTGAGGGAGAATCTAACCTGTTTAATCTAATTTTCTCAATACTTGCTTTCTCCTTCCCTTGACGTCCCTCTAAATAGGGTTGAGGACGGAATTACGAAGGTGACCCATAGGTCAAGTGGTTCATGCCACATTACAACTGAACCAACCCAAAGTAAACCAAACCAAACAAAGTAAACCAACCCAAATGAAATTACATGAAAAGTAAATTGAAATAATTTAATTGCTATGCCTATGGATAACTCGTGATGCTATGAAGTCCATAACAGTGCGCCATATCCATCCAGACCTGTGGGCCAGATCACTACAGATCTATGGGTCAGGCCAGTCCAGATCTATGGGCCCATGCCCTCATAGTCACTACCGCCATCCAGATCAGTCTGGATCTGTGGCTAGACTCATCAACATAGGGCGTCCCAGGAAGTCATGCCATCCTGGTTTTGCCTCAGCCCCTCTTGACGACTTCTCTCTTCGCCGAGTCACGTAGTCAATGGTCTGGGACCATAACAACTTGGTATCAGAGCGGGTGAACATGGGGGAGTCATCCAGCAATGATGAACTTATAGCAAAGCTCAGTGAGATGTTCAATGTGAGGCAAGAGGAATGTGAAAGGCGATTGGTTGCACTATTAAACAATCGAGTCTCTCAAGAGGTAAACCAACAGTTAGAAGCAGTGACTAATAGAATGTATGATTTATTTTCAGGAAGGAATCCACCCTCAAGGGAAGGGGTAGGAGGCCCTTCAAACAGACCGGGTGAACAGACTATCGGATGCACAAAATATCCAGTACACGGTGGAAGTTTCAGTCAAGGAGGAGGGGCGGTTCCAAGGTACACAAAATTCGACTTTCCTACTTTCAATGGGTCTGAAGACCCTCTCATATGGCTTTATAGATGTGAAAAAAAAATTCCAACCAAAGAACTGCTGAAATAGACAAGGTGGGGTTGGCCACCTTCCACATGCTCGATGAAGTGCAACTATGGCGCCATCAACTCGAAATGGAGAACCCAGGGCTAGATTGGGAAGAATTTAAGGAGTTGTGCACCATTCGGTTTGGACCACCTGCTCAGAGCAACCCATTAGGGGATTTAGTGTTGTTAAGACAAAAGGGAAGTGTGGAGCAATACCAAAAACAATTCCAAGAAAAATTGGCTCGGGCAAGTAAGGTTGTTAGGTTTGACCAACATGTTAGTCTATTTACTGTAGGTTTGACTGAGTCACTCCGTTTAGAAGTGGAACTCCTCGCCCCTCCTGACCTAGCAAGAGCCATGAATTTGGCCAGAGCATTGGAAGTAGAGCAAAAGATTCAAGCACGCAGGTCAAATTGGCAGGAGGGAAGGACTTATACACCTCCGGTGATAGGGCCACAAGCGCCACCACCCAAATCTACACCGAGACAGCCGGTGGCACCATCCCCTACAAACAGAAACCCCCCATATATCAGAAAATTAATAGGGATGGAAATGGCTGAAAGACGAGAAAAGAACCTTTGCTATAATTGTGACAAACCTTACCGAGCAGGACACCAATGTAAACATTTGTTTTGGTTGGAATTGGAAGAATGGGCCGAGGGAGAGGAACCACCAGTAGATACTCCAGAGGCGGCCGCACCAGAAATTTCCTTACATGCCATTATCGGACAGAAGTCGGCCAACACCATGAAAGTCAAAGCCAAGGTTAGTGACCACAAACTAGCGGGATTAGTGGATTCGGGCAGCACACATAACATCCTCAGCGTGACCACGAAAAACACCTCCGAATTGCGATCCTACGTCACCCCACTGCCACAGTTTCAGTCGCCAATGGTGAGAAAGTTTTGAGCGAAGTGGTCAGCCAGGAGGTACACTTTTCCATTGGTAACACTTCCTTTACCACTACATTTTTTGTCATCCTTCTCGCTGAAGTTGATATGGTGCTCAGGGTTAAGTCGCTGCAAACTTTAGGCCCCGTTTTATGGGACTTCTCGGCATTAACAATGAGCTTTATGTTGGAAGGCCAACCAATACTATTAAGGGGTAGTCATGCTACCGCCAATCCCCCAGCCCACCTCTTACCCTCCAGCCCAACAAGTTCCGGACTTGAGGCCCTATTTATCGAGATTGGGGAGAAGCTCTTTTTCCAGGGGAGAGTGATGTTATGGACTCGAAAGCGAGTCGAGTAACTCAGCGGCACGGTAAGTGAGTCTTTGGGTACTGTACCTTTAATTATATTTCTGTTTTATTTTATTTTGGTTTAAATATGCCTCAGGGGCATTTTTGTATTTTTTGCCCAAAACTCTTGTTGGTGTGAACTATTTGTAAGCAACGTATGGTAATGAATCAGAAGTCTAAAAATTAATCAAACTTGAAAGATCTTGGGGACGATTTCCTGATTATGTATTGGGTTTCGTCATCGGTTGACGTGATTCGTATCAATTGGTATCAGAGCTTTGGTTCATCAGGTTTGCCTATCCTTTTTTTGTTTATTTTTTCTCCCTTGTCAAAGTCGTCTGTGTTTAGGTTGCTTCTCTGTTCGTGCCATCGCAAAAGAAGGAGGACTGTTCGGCGCCGATGCCGAAGAAAAAAAAGGAGAGAGAAGATGCTGCTATTGAGGCTTGCAAAAGAGAAGGAGAAGAAGGAGTTTTTCTTCTTTGTTTGTGTCGTTACCGAAGGAGGACTGTTCGACATCATTGCCGAAGAAGAAAAAAAATTGTCTCCGACGAAGACGACGTACTGAGCCCCCCGGATTATCACCGAGCTCTCGGCTAGTTCTTCCGAACAAGCCTGACGTTCCTTTATCCTCATAAAACCACTGGGTTGCCATCTCTGGTCTTGGCTCCATGAGGAAGACGAATACGATCTCCCGCTCTGTTCGGTGCCATGAGTAAGATGAAGACCATCTCCCACTTTGTTCAGTGCCATGAGGAAAATGAACATTGTTGAAGGATCGTGCTCTTGACCAGATAAGTATTTGCATTACGAAACTACAAATTTTACTACAGCAGATTTTTTTTTGCATTGTTCGGTATCGGAAGAAGGTTGAAGACGATCCCGATTAAATTTTTTCCTAAGTTAACAACTTGGGAAGTATCAAGCTGAAAATTCTAGTGTTTCAAGGAAAAAGTGATCCTGAAGCATACCTCGAGTGGGAAAAGAAGATGGAGTTGGTTTTTGATTGTCACAACTACTCAGAATTAAAGAAGGTAAAAATTGTTGCAATTGAATTTACTGATTATGTTATTGTGTGGTGGGACCATTTGTGCATCAATAGGAGGCGGAATGGAGAATATCCTATATAAAATTTGGATGAGATGAAGAGAGTGATGAGACGACGATTTGTACCAAGTCATTTCTACCGAAATCTATACCTCAAGCTGCAAGGTCTCTATCAAGGTAACTGAAGCGTTGATGATAATTATAAAGAGATGGAGGTGGCTATGATTAGAGCCAATGTGGAGGAGGATCGAGAGGCGACCATGGCCAGATTTTTGAATGTTTTAAACCGAGAGATTGCTAACGCAATCGAGATACACCATTATGTGGAATTGGAGGATTTAGTGCATATCGCAATCAAATTTGAAGGGAAACTCAAGACGGATGGTACATGGCCAAGACCAGAGAATTCAAGTGCAACACTTTTGAGGTCAAACTACCCAACGAAAGAATAAAATCCGTCCACCTTCAAGGCCAAACATGAGCCCAAAATAGCCACCACTACCATGGATTATCAAAGGAAATCAGCCCCTATTTCAACTCATTCTAGTGAGATTAAATACTTCAAATGTCAGGGGAGAGGACACATAGCTAGCCAATTTCCAAACTAGCTAGTTATGGTGATCCGGGAAAATGGAGAAATGGATTCCGAAGACGAAGCTGATCTAGATGACATGCACCCATTGGAGGACGCCGACATAGGAGATGAGGAGTTCAGGGCAATAATGGTGAGATACTTGGACTAGTCGCACAACGAGCCTTAAACTTGCAAGATAAAGAAGAGGAAGCAGAAGTACCACAGGGGAATATCTTTCACACTCGCTGCAACGTGGAAGGCAAGGTATGTAGTGTTATTATCGATGGCGGTAGTTGCATTAATGTTGCTAGTACTTCCATGATTGAAAAGCTAGGGTTCACAACTCTTAAGCACCCTCCTCCATACAAGCTGTAATGGTTGAATGATAGTGGTGAACTAAGGGTTATGAAGTAGGTTGTTGTATCATTTAGAATCGATAATTATAATAATGAGGTATTGTGCAATGTTGTACCAATGCAAGTTGGACATCTCCTCTTAGGAAGACCGTGGCAATTTGACAGATGTGTGCAACATGATGGCTTCACCAACAAGTACTCATTCATGCACAATTAGCAGACAATCACTCTAGTTCCGATGACACCAAAGCAAGTATATGAGGATCAAGTGAGTTGCAACAATTGAGTAAGGTTGAACCTGGTGAGAATTTGAGGACAAATCCTTCTCAAGAGGGGGAATGATGTGAATAAAGGCTGGTTTTACTCTGTTCCATTGTGAGACCCACAATGGTTGCACGAGCTGGTGGGACCCACCATGAGGATGTGGGTTGGTTTTACTCTGTTACAATGTGTGACCCACTATGGTTAAATGAGCTGGTGGGACCCACCATAATAACGTGGGATGCTAAGAAGAGTCCTCATAAGAAGGAGTTAGAATTTTAGTTATATTAGATCTCTAGTAGATTGTGTTATCTTTTCAGGATATGCTTATCTTAAAGAGTTAGAGTTTGAGTTATGTTAGATTTCTAGTTTATATTGACTTATCTTATCATGATAGGTTTATCTTTAAGAGTTAGAGTTTCAATGTAATTAGGACTCTACTATGTCCTCCACTATAAATAGAGGACCTGGTACACAGATTACAGTAAGTTTTTGGATGATTATTGATATTGTGAGTTATTCACTTTTCTGAACTTATCAAGATTTCCTTATGGCATTCAAAACCGACTTATCAAACGGATTTTCCATCCACGCTTGTGGTGTCTTCACCATACCAAGGTTCTTGCTTTTCTAAGCAATGGGTCACGGTTTCCATCAAACTTGAAAGATCTAGGGGTCAATTTCCAGATTTGGTATCGGGTTTCATCACGGGTTGACGTGGTTCGTATCACCTAACATGTTTTAAATATGGATATGCATGCATGCAACATGTTGAAGATGCAAATGACCTAATGATCCATAAATTTTGAGAAGTAGAACAAATTAAATTCTCAAGTTAACGTGTGGTGGGATATTTAACAGAACCAAACAAGTAGATTTTTGCCTAATTACAAAAAGCTGATCTAACGATAATAGATCATTGCAAAGTTATTGATCTATTAATGATGCGTAACGACTATAATTTTTTAAGAAATGACTTATTGGTTTGGGAGTCAATAGTCAGATAAAAAACCCTCACCACACCTCCCCCCCCCCCCCCCCCCCTTTTTTCTAATAATTGTAAAATCTAATATATAAAAACTAAAATAGTTTACAATCCCTAAAAATTAATTACTTTTTGGAATTATCTCTCTCTACATTTGTGCATTTCCATTTTAGATGTTCAAGTTTTTTTCAAATCCAAACTTGAGTTTTCACTCTCCCTTTATTCTCATAAATAAATAAAGCAAATAGATCACAACAAAATGAAAATTTTAGAGTTTATGTATGCAAAAAATTTTAAACAATTTTAAATGTAAGTAAAGATAATTTATTCACGCACTACAAATCAACACAAAAGTTTTGTTATCCATGTTTGGGAAATTCCACTACTACATCTCCTAATAGCTGAGAATTTTATAAGAAAGAGATTTCTAATTGATCCTAACATGTTTTAAAAATGGATATGCATGCATGAAACATGTTGAAGATGCAAATGACCTAATGAACCAAAAATTTCAAGTAGAACAAATTAAATTCTTAAGTTAGCGTGCGGTGGGATTTACCCGAGCCAAACAAGCCACTTTTTGCCCATTTACAAAAAGCTGACCTAACAATCATAGATAATTGTAAAGTTATTGATCGATTAATGATGCATAACGACTATAATTTTTGTAAGAAATGACTTATGGTGTTATGAACCCAACAGCGGGCCGAGTCATGCAGACGTCGTGGCTGAGTCAGTTACTCAGTCAATTAGTTTACTTTTCAAGTTAAATGCCATGGAGGGGAAAAATTTTAATTATCTCTGGAACCTTGTGGTCATGGGTCCTATTTAAGGGACGACCTGGAATGAAATGGACAAGTCTACTTTCACCAAAAACATAGGATCGGTGTTCTCCTCAACGAACCCTAGGATCAGTGTTCTCCTCGATGAACCTAGGGTTTCAAGCTTCCCTTCGAGCTTGATTTGCTTCTCCTCCTTCTCCCCTACGAATCGCCTTGTGGAATCTAGGACCATAAAAAATTGGTATTAGAGCAGGATCACAATGAGAGATTCTTCGATCCTAGATGAAATGTGTGCCATAATCCATGATGATTTTGATTTAGTACGCACAAAAGTAATTTTACGTTCGGCTAGATACCTCCTCCGTCGACACTGTTGATGTTGTTTGCCATTGAGAAAAGCTTCCTAAGGGCATTATTTTTGTTGACAACGGTGCGGGGAGGACCTCCTGGATAAATATGAAAGTTGACATTGCCTCCACTTCTCACTCAACAGAGACATACCTCAACTCATCGACATCAATGCCAGGTGAGTCTTCGAATTCCTCTGTCCTGTGTGTACAAATTGGGAAATGGCACCCTCTATTTTGGGATACCGGTCAACAGCAGTATGACGGCAATTTTTGTTTCTGGCATTGTTATTTCTGGCAGTTTCTTCATTTTTTCAACGTGGCCCGACTCATTTTCTCTAATTTCCCCAAAGTCTCCAAATCCTCATTGTTTATGTCATGTGTATGGGGGTAGTGGCGGAGGTGATTATGGTGCCCCGCCTGGCACTGATGGTGGAGATCACGTTGGATAGGGTGGTGGTAGCTATCCTGGGGGGTACCTCTAGATATGGAGTGTGCCATTCAGGATCTTTTTGCTGATATACGTCCTCACATGAATCGCTACTCCTCCATTTTGAAAGTTCGTGCAGCACTGGTTGAGAGTGAGGAGCATGAGCATAATGTTGCAACTGAGAAGGCTATCATTGACATGCAAACAATAGACATTAGAATCAAGCCTCTAAACGGTGTGATACTCTATGGAGAGCCTGGTACTGGCAAAACTTTACTTGCAAAGTCAGTGGCCAATTCAACATCTACAACTGTCTGGCATGTTGTTGGTATTGAGTTGATTCAGAAACATCTAGGTGATGCCCTAAAATGGGTAAAGGAGATTTTCAGGGTGGCTGATGATCTTCCTCCGTCTATTGTAGTTATTGATGAAATAAATGCAGTGGGCACAAAGAGGTATGATGCCCATTCAGAATCTGAAGTTAGGTAAGTAAAGGAAGCCGCTGAGGTGGAGGGCAATGGTATAATTGATTATATTGATTTCATAACAGCAACAATGCCTCTGAATAAAGTGGAAAAAGAACACCACTTGTATACGGCTTTTGAAATTTTTGACAAGGACAAGAGTGAATCCAGAGAGGGACCTGCTGGGTTTGCAGCACAGGGGTTCTGCAGAGATCCACTCAGAGTTGGATTTGCTGTAACCTATAAGATAGATGTGGAAATGCTCAACGGGATTCAGACAAGTGTGGGGGTACTGGTTGGACATCGTGCCAATTGATATGGCAGGTACCACTAAAATGTTGAACTCTAAAAAATGGGGAAGACTTCCACTTGCTGCAGCAATGTCATTTGACGGTCTCAGAGAGGCTAGCCTTACTGCCAGGAGTCCAAAGGCAGCAGCAATAGTTGCTGCAAAGAAACGAGATGAGACATTGGACGAACATGGGCGGACAACAGTAATTAGGCATCAATGGAATCTTGTTTGGCTTCCAAGAATTGGAGTTGGGCTTCATTTTGAAACGGCCCCATCACTGGTAGGTCGAATGTATGAGGTTGCTGGCCAGTTCAATGACAGGCCTGGCAAGGCACCTAAGGTGGATACTCCTAGACGCGTTTTGGACCAAATCTCACAGAGGAAATTAAATTATTGGAGAGAAATCCTGTTGGGACACTGTATTCATGGGTATCTTGCAGCGATGGGGGGAGAAAGCTACAACAATAAAATAGACGCAGGTAGCGGTGTTGTTTTTCTCACCAACAAGGGGACAGAGGCTGCCTGGCCGGTGAGCATCATGCCTACTGACAAAAATGTGGTCTTCACCACAGCCAAGATAACCACTCTCTTGCAGTGGACTAATCTTATACTTCATACACTGCTCGCCAAGGCGAGGGAGTACGGGATTTCTGTGCTCAGAAGTTTTATTGAACATGGGAAGGTGAGGAATTATTCTGCTGTTGTTGAGAATAGAACCATTGTTATTACTGTTGGTGCCATTCTAGGACATCTTGAGACTGAGAGGATGATACAAATTAAAATTGTTGCTTCTGTTGCAGTCCGCATGGTGGTCTCCTTTCATCACTCCCCTCTGAATTTGGAACTTAATGACCAATGTGATCCGAACTGAATTCAAACAGCAGCGGTAGAGATCTCAAATAACAAGGACTTTATGTATGGGGAGGTGTTTGTTGTACTCTAGGACAGTGAGCAACAGCTTGTGAGGTCTGGATTTTTTAGAAGGAACAACTTATTGGATTCATGCAAAGCTGGGTTTTGTTCTACGGGAGACACATATGTGGAACCATGTGATGATGACCACGTAAAACTAGCTGTGAAGCTATCTAGGACCTTAAAATATGACTGTGTTAGTACAAATAGTAAAGGTACACTTTGCCAGGCTGTTGAGGCTGATACTGATATAGAAATTTTTGAGCCTCCAGGGTTACTTGTACACTTTGTTCGAGGTAGTTCACCAGAAAAACAGAGTGCAATGGAGACTGCTATAAAATTGCAGTGGGTGGGTCAATTCGATCAAGCTCAGGATGAAGTGGCAGAATGAGATTGGGAAATTTTTCTATCCAATGCTGCTGATCTTTTGATATTCGATGCATCTTCTCCACCTGCAGCTTGTAGGATGCAGAATCAGACCGTGGTCGCTCACGAACTTGTGAATTTTTCTGCTCATGGTACTGCGCTACATGAAGAGGGTGTAGATGATCCACAGAAAAGGCTAGCCACTCAGCACCATGCTTCTTCTAACATACATCACAGCTAGGAATCTGCCTTTCATCTTAAAGGGATTGGCGAGCAGACCAAAGCAGCTAATAGACAAAGCTTCCTTCCATGTACATCAAAGAACAATCATGAGGGTGACTTTTGAGTACTGCAACACTTTACTTCTACCGAAAAATTGGAAGGAACAATCAAGCATCCCTGTGGTAGATGCAACTCCTATGACAAGGCCGAGCAGCAGCAGAGCAGCTTGGAGGGCCCTAGTGTTCTACCACTTGCTGTCCAGCGCTTGTGGTCGGGAATAGCTGCCCAGCTCATCAATAGGGAAATTTCTGGGAACTTCATCTGTTATGGGAGTAATATTTAGGGGCCATGGTACAAGATAGATGACATCGTGTATCTGAACTGGATGGATGACAACCACCACATATGCTACTTGGGGAGATGTGGCGATGTTTGGCACACCTCCCAACCTTCGATCTTGAGGACAAACTTGATCTCCAGGGGGGTGTAATGTTATGAAACCAACAGCGGGCCGAGTCATGCAGACGTCGTGGCTGAATCAATTACCCTAGCTGAGACAGTTACTTAGTCAATTAGTTTACTTTTCAAGTTAAATGCCATGGAGGTACAAAATTGTAATTCTCTCTGGAACCTTGTGGTCATGGGTCCTATTTAAGGGACAACTTGGAATGAAATGGACAAGTTTAATTTCACCAAAAACATAGGATCGGCATTCTCCTAAACAAACCCTAGGATCGGTGTTCTCCTCGATGAACCCAGGGTTTCAAGCTCCCCTTCGAGCTTGATTTGCTTCTCCTCCTTCTCCCCTGCAAATCGCCTTGTAAAATCTGGGACCATAACACATGGTTCGGGAGTCAACACTCAGTTAAAAATCCCTAGCCCCCCCCCCCCTCCCCCCCTCCCCTTTTCTGATTAATGCAAAACCACCTATATAAAAACTAAAAGAGTTTACAATCCCGAAAAATTACATATACTTTTGGAATTATCTCTTTCTAAATTTTTGCATTTCCACTTTAGATGTTGAATTTTTTTTAATTCATTCTTGAGTTTTCACTCTCCCTTTTTTCTCGTAAACAAAAAGATAAAGAAAATAAATCACAAAAAAATTAAAAATTTATAGTTTACGTATGCAAAAAATTGAAAACAATAATAAATGTAAGTAAATAAAAAAAATTCACACACTACAAATGAACACCAAAGTTTTGTTATACATGTCTGGGAAATTCCACTAGTACAACCCATAATTTCTTGGAATTTTATAAGAAAAAGATTTCTAATTGATCCTAACATGTTCCTAATATGGATATGGATGCATGAATCATTTTTAAGATGCAAATTACCTACTGATCCAAAATTTTCAAGGAGTAAAACAAATTAAATTATCAAGTTAAAATGTGTTGGAAGATAAGATCAAGCCCAAACGACTAAGGAAGGCCCACATATGTAAGATTATTATAAGATGGGTCACATGACCATGGAAGGCCCACAAGGTCGGCCCAAGCCCATAAGTAGGACCCACAATGATTACCAAGAGCTCACATCATTATCACATCAGTTAGAAGATCAAGAAGGACTCATAAAAGTATCTTTATCTTAGGGTTACGACCAAAAAGAGTTTTAGTTTGAGTTATGTTTGTCTTTTATCTATATTGAGTTATTTAATTATGTTAGGACTTATCTTTAAGTGTTAGAGTTTGGGTGTAATTGGACTCTACTACCTTCCTCTATTATAAATAGAGGTTCATGTACTCTGATTACAACAAGTTATTGATGTCAATGAAGTATTTCACTTTTCCATAAATTCAACATGGTATCAGAGCAGGTTCTATGAGTTGACTTGGTCAACTCACAGAGGTAATGTGATCCCTTCCTCTAAACCCTAAACCCTAGGTCTAGGTTCGTAGTTATTTTTTTCAGTCCCTACACCTATAGTTTTCTTTGCATTTTTTTACCTCCTTAAGGATTTTTTAATATTGAAAATTATATATAGATTGAAAGATATTTGAGTCTAATTTCCAAAGAAGAACTATTTGTTCCAATCGGATTTATATACAGACAGTTATCAATATTTGAATGAGTGAAGGTCATAATGCAAAGAGGTTCGAGCAGCAACAACAATCTTCAGATTGTGAGGTATTTTTTGCGATCAAGAACTAGACTTTATATGCAGAAATATATATCAATAGAAATATCTGTAAGTATATTCTTTTACCTATTCAACCAATTTTTTATTTGAGTTATGTACAAAGAGAAATTGATATTTGAAGTAGCAAAGGTCAGATTGAAAAAGAGATTCGAGCGGCAGCAGAAAGCCTCAACTTCCTAGGTATTTTAAGCTATCAAGAAAGAGACCTTATATGGATAATTATATATCAAGAGAAAGGTACGTAAGTCTATTTTTTGACCTATTCAACCAATTCTGGGTAATATTTTTTTATAAGGAGATATTGTTCTTGGAAGAGTCAATGGTCGTTCTAGAAAAACAAGAGAAATAGAACTTAGTTAAGCCAGTTGATAGAGACCAAAACCTATCAGATTATTTATCTTCTGATAATTATATTTTATGAAGAGATTTTATACTTGGATGAAATTTATTTAAGTCTACTTTCATAAGGAAAACATTTCATGTCAATCTGATCTATATTGAAAGATATATTCAAATTGGAAGAATCAAAGGTCATGCTGGAATTCTGTTGTATTTAAAAATCCGAATTTATGCCAATTGTTTTGCGTCACTTTTTGAGTTGATCAGGAAATATATCACTTCTCCCTGGTTTGAGGGCTTATTTATAAATCTCTGTTATTTGGGTTAATTTCTACTTCTATGATATTTGGTTCAAGCTGGGATCATTGCCATTACCTCCCAGCTTATTTACATTTGGTTTGAGGGGAAGAAGTAGAAGAAGAACAAGAAAGAGGTATTTTATTCCTTATGTTGTGGATAAGTTTTGTGATCAAAATATTCAAGAAAGGGGGAGCACAAAATATGAAGCTTGTGCATCAAAGAAGAAATTTTTATATCGGATTATTTCATGGGTTCTTTGACAAAGTTTACTATTTGGTTCGTGTTATATGTGTTGGAAGATGGTCGTGTTATATTCAGCTGAAGCTATTATGTCTCTTTGGGGACATTATTATTGAATAAGAGGTGGCCTCATGTCATCATTTATATTATCCTGTCAAAAAGATCAAAATTATTTGTGGTTGGGAGTCCACGACGGAGGAACTTCATCCCCGTCAAAAAGATGAAAATTATTTGTGGTTGGAAGTCCATGACGGAGGAACTTCATCCCCGTAAAAAAGATGAAAATTACTTGAGGTTGGAAGTCCATGACGGAGGAATTTATTATTACATTTACGATATCCGACTCTCCCCCCCCCCCCCCCACTGTGATGGCGTTTATTTCTCCTACCACTTGAGAGTCGTTGTCTTGTGAAGGGACATGGTGGTGGACACTTCGGAGCAATGCCAATAGAGACACTACCGATAGCAGTGGAGTGTGCCCTACATCCAGCATTAAAACTAGAGTATGAAGCAATGGCTTACCGGCTAGGAGTGATTTTTACTCTCTCTTATAATGCTGCAAGGCCTCATGGAAGGACGTAACCGCATGAGGAGAATATTGAAAGATGATGGCATATTGGAAGATGTGCCATTTTATACAAAAATATTTTATACATCATTTGCAGCAAGCTGGGGGTTCATGTTGTTCTCTTACCTCCAGCTTGAGGGGGAGTGTTGGAAGATAAGATGAAGCCCAAAGACTAAGGAAGACCCACATATGTAAGATTATTATAAGATGGGCCACATGACCAAGGAAGGCCCACAAGATGGGCCCAAACCCATAAGAAGTAGGACCCACAATGATTACCAAGAGCTGGCATCATTATCACATCAGTTGGAAGATCAAGAAGGACTCATAAAAGTATCTTTATCTTAGGGACATGACCAAGAAGAGTTTTAGTTTGAGTTATGTTTGTCTTTTATCTATATTGAGTTATTTAATTATGTTAGGACTTATCTTTAAGTGTTAGAGTTTGGGTGTAATTGGGACAAGGGTAGTTTTATTGTAATTGGACTTTATTACCTTCCTCGATTATAAATAGAGGTTCATGTACTCTGATTACAACAAGTTATTGATGTCAATGAAGTATTTCACTTTTCCATAAATTCAACAAACTTGGACTTGAGAGTCATTGTCCTGTGGAGGAACACTGTGGTGGATACTTCAGAGCAATGCCGATAGACACACTTCCGATAGAAGACGGAGTGTGCCCTACATCCAACATTAGGACTGGAGTATGGAGCAATGGCTTACTAGGGAGTGATTTTTACTCTCACCTATATTATGCCACAGGGCCTCATGGAGGGACGCAACAACTTGAGGAGGAATGTTGGAAGATGAAGACATATTGGAAGATGTGCCATTTTATAAAAAATTATTTTATACATCATCTACAGCAAGCCGGGAGTTCATGTTGTTCTCTCACCCCCAGCTTGAGGGGGAGTGTTGGAAGATACGCTCATTCCCACACGACTTGTTATCCATGTTTGGGACATTCCGCTAGTTCAACCCCTAATAGCTTGAAATTTTCTTAGAAAGAGATTTCTAATTGATCCCAAAATGTTTAAAATGTGGATATGCATGCATGAAACATGTTGAAGATGCAAATGACCTAATGATCCAAAATTTTCAAGGACTAGACCAAAATAAATTCTTGAGTTAACGTGCAGTGGGATATTTACCTGAGCCAATCTAGCTACTTTTTGCCCATTTACAAAAAAGCTGACCTAACAATCACAGATCATTGTAAAGTTAAGAAATGACTTATGGTTTGGGAGTCAACACCCCCCCCCCCCCCCCCCCCCCCCCCCTTCCCCAACTTTTTCAATAATTACAAAACCTAATATTTAAAACTAAAAGAGTTCACAATCTCAAAAAAATACAGAGACTTTTTGGAATTATCTCCTTCAACATTTGTGCATTTCAATTTTGGATGTTCAATTTTTTTTTTCAAATCCAAACTTTACTTTTCACTGTTCCTTTTTTCGCGTAAACAAAAAGATAAGGCAAATAGATCTCAACAAAATGAAAATTTTAGAGTTTATGTATGCAAAAAATTGAAAACAATAATAAATGTAAGTAAAGAAATTTTTTTCACGCATTGAAAATGAACACCAAAGTTTTGTTACCCATGTTTGAGAAATACCACTAGTACAACCCCAAATAACTTGGAATTTTACAAGAAAGAGATTTCTAATTGATCCTAACATGTTCTAAATATGGATATGTATGCATGAATCATGTTGAAGATGCAAATGACCTAATGAATCAAAAATTTCAAGGAGTCGAACAAATTAAATTCTCCAGTTAATGTGCAGTGGGATATTTACCCAAGCCAAACAAGCCATTTTTTCCATTTAAAAAAAACTGACTAACAATGTTATTGATGTTTTAATGATGTGTAACGACTATAATTTTGGTAAGAAGTGACATATGCTTTGGGAGTCAACACATACTTAAAAATCCCTCCCCCCCCCCCCCCCCTCTTTTTCGATGATTGCAATACCTAATATGGTTTGTAAGAAATGACTTATTGTTTGGGAGTCAACACTTAGTAAAAAATCCCTGGACCCCCTCCCCTTTTTCCAATGATTGCAAAACCTAATATATAAAAACTAAAAGATTTTACAATCCCTAAAAATTACATACCTTTTGGAATTATGTCTCTCTGCTTTTGTGCATTTCCATTTTAGATTTTCAATTTTTTTTTCAAATCTAAACTTGATTTTTTACTCTCCCTTTTTACTCGTAAAAAAAAAGATAACGCAAATAGATGACTACAAAATAAAAATTTTAGAGTTTAAGTATGCAAAAAATTTGAAACAATAATTAATACAAGTAAATAAAATTTATTCACGCACTACTAATGAATACCAATGTTTTGTTATCCGTGCTTGGGAAATTCCACTAGTACAACCCATAATAGCTTGGAATTTTGTAAGAAAGAAATTTCTAATTGATCCTAACATGTTTTAAACATGGATGTGCATGCATGAAATATGTTGAAGATGCAAATGATCTAATCATCAAAAAAATTCAAGTAGATAAAATTAAATTCTCAAGTAAACGTTTGGTGTGATATTTACCCAAGCCAAACAAGCCACTTTTTGCCCATTTACAAAAAGCTGACCTAACAATCATATATTATTGTAAAGTTATTGATCGATTAATGACGCGTAACGGCTATAATTTTTTGTAAGAAATGACTTATGGTTTGGGAGTCAACCCTCAGTTAAAAATCCCTCACCCCCCTGATGTGAACAAAGGCTAGTTTTACTCTATTATGTTTTGCAACCCACCATGGTGGCAAAAGTTGGTGGGACCCACCATGAAGACATGGACAGGGTTTATTCTATTACAATGTGGGACCCACCATGGTTGCAAAAGCTGGTGGAACCCACCATGGTGGCAAAAGTTGGTGGGACCCACCATGAAGACATGGACAAGGTTTACTCTATTACAATGTGGGACCCACCATGGTTGCAAGAGCTGGTGGAACCCACCATGAGAACGTGGGATGCCAAGAAGAGTCCTCATGAGTGATAATTTTAGTTATATTAGATCTCTAGTAGGTTGTGTTATCTTTTCAAGATATTCTTATCTTATAGAGATAGAGTTTGAGTTATGTTAGAATTCTAGTTTACATTGAGTTATCTTATCATGTTAGGTTTATCTTTAAGAGTTAGAATTTGAATGTAATTAGGACACTATCACGTCCTCCACTATAAATTGAGGACCTGGTACAAAGATTAAGAAAGTTTTTTTATATTTATTCATATTTTGAGTTATTCTTCTTCAGTTCTTGAAGAAACTTTTCGAACGTATCAAGGTTTTCCTTGTGGCGTTCAAAATGACTTATCAAACTGAACTTCCATCCCTGTTTGTGGCATCTTCACCATACCAAGGTTCTTTCTTTTCTAAGCAATGGGTCGCAATTTCCATCAAAATTGAATGGTTGGGTTGATTTCCAGATTTAGTATCGGATTTCATCACGGGTTGACGTGGTTCATATCACCCCCTTTTCCGATGATCGTAAAACCTAATATTTTAAAACTAAAAGAGTTTACAATCCCTAAAAATTACAAACTTTTTGGAATTATCTCTCTTTGCATTTTTGCATTTCCATTTTAGATGTTCAATTGTTTTTCAAATCCAAACTTGAGTTTTCACTCTCCCATTTTTCTCGTAAACAAAAAGATAAGGCAAATAGATAACAAAAAAATAAAAATTTCTGAGTTTATGTATGCAAAAAATTAAAAACAATAATAAATGTAAGTATAGAAAGTTTTTTCACGCACTACAAATGAACACCAAAGTTTTGTTATCCATGTTTAGAAATTCCACTAGTACAACCCCTAATAGCTAGGAATTTTATTAGAAAGAGACTTCTAATTGATCCTAACATGTTTTGAATATGGATATGCATGCATGAAACATGTTGAAGATGCAAATAACCTAATGATCCATAACTTTCAAGGAGTAGAACAAATTAAATTCTCAAGTTAATGTGCGGTGGGATGTTTACCCCAGCCAAACAAACCACATTTTTGCCCATTACCAAATTCTGACCTAACAATCATAGATCATTATAAAGTTATTGATCGATTAATGATGCGTAATGGCTACAATTTTTGTAAGAAATGACTTATGGTTTGGGAGTCAACACTCAGTTAAAAATCTCTCGCCCCCCTTTTCTGATGATTGCAAAACCAGATATATAAAAACTAAAAGAGTTTACAATCCCTAACAATTATAGATAATTTTTGGAATTATCTTTGTTTGCATTTGTGCATTTCCATATTAGATGTTCAATTTTTTTTCAAATCCAAACTTGAGCTTTCACTCCCCCTTTTTTCTCGTAAAGAAAAAGAGAAGGAAAATAGATCACAAAAAAATGAAAATTTTAGAGTTTATGTATGCAAAAACTTAAAAACAATAATAAATGTAAGTAAATAAATTTTTCACGAGCTACAAATGAACACCAAAATTTTGTAATCCATGTTTGGAAATTCTGCTAGTACAACCCCTAATAGCTTGGAATTTTATAAGAAATAGATTTTTATTTGATCCTAATATGTTTTAAATATGTATATGTATGCATAGAACATGTTGAAGATGCAAATGACGTAATGATCCAAAAATTTAGAGGAGTAGAACAAATTAAATTCTCAAGTTAACGTGTAGTGGGATGTTTACACGAACCAAACAAGCCACTTTTTGCCCATTTTAAGCATAATGTCTATAATTTTTGTACGAAATGAATTATGGATTGGGAGTCAACACTTAGTTAAAAATCCCTCGCCCCCCATTTTTCAATGAATGCAAAAAAAATATATATGAAAGCTTAATGAGTTTACAATCCCTAAAAATTACAGATAATTTTTGGAATTATCTCTCTCAACATTTGTGCATTTCCATTTTAGATGTTCAATTTTTTTTTCAAATCCAAACTAGAGTTTTCACTCTCCCTTTTTTCTCGTAAACATAAAGATAAGGCAAATAGATCACAAAAAAATGAAAATAGATCACTCTCCCTTATTATTAAAAACTATAATAAATGTAAGTAAATAATTTTTTTTCACGAACTACAAATGAACACCAAAATTTTATTATCCATGTTTAGAAATTCCACTACTACAACCCCTAATAGCGTGGAATTTTATAAGAAAGAGAGTTCTAATTGATCCTAATATGGTTTAAATATGGATATGTATGCATGAAACATGTTGAAGATGCAAATGACCTAATGATCTAAAATTTTCAAGGAGTAGAACAAATTAAGTTCTCAAGTTAACGTGAGGTGGTATGTTTACACGAGCCAAACAAGCCACTTTTTGCCATTTAAAAAAAGCTGACCTAACAATCACAGATCATTGTAAAGTTATTGATCGGTTAATGACGCATAACGGCCATAATTTTTGTAAGAATTACTTATGGTTTGGGAGTCAACAGTCAGTTCAAAATACCTCGCCCCCCATGTTTCGTTGATTAGGAAACCTAATATATAAAAACCGAAAGAGCTTACAATCCCTAAAAATTACAGACTTTTTTGAATTATCTCTCACTTCATTTGTGCATTTTCATTTTAGATCAATTTTTTTTCAAATCCAAACTTGAGTTTTTACTCACCCTTTTTTTAGTAAACATAAAGATAAGGCAAATAGATCACAACAAAATGAAATTTTTAGAGTTTATGTACGGAAAAAAATTTAAAACAATATTAAATGTAAGTAAATAAAAAATTTTCATGCACTACAAATGAACAACAAAATTTTGTTATCCATGTTTTGGAAATTCCTCTAGTACTACCCCTAATACCGTGGTATTTTATAAGAAAGAGATTTTTACTTGATCCTAACATGTTTTAAATATGGATATGCATGCCAGAAACATGTTGAATATGCAAATGACCTAACGATCCAAAATTTTCAAGGAGTAGAACAAATTAAATTCTCAAGTTAATGAATGGTGGCATATTTACCTGAGCCGAAGAAGCCACTTTTGCCCATTTACAAAAAGCTGACCTAAAAATCATATATCATTGTAAAGGTTTTGATCAATGAATGATGCACAACGACAATAATTTTTGTATGAAATGACAATGGTTTGGGAGTCAACACTCAGTTAAAAATCCATAGCCTCCCCCCCCCCCCCCCCCCCCCCCCCCCCCCTGTTTTGATGATTGAAAAACCTAATAAATAAAAACTAAAAGAGTTTAAAATCCCTTAAAATTACAGATACATTTTGGAATTATCTCTCTTTGCATTTGTGCATTTCGATTTTAGATGTTCAATATTTTTTCAAATCCAAACTTGAGTTTTCACTCTCCCTTTTTTTCTTGTAAACAAAAAGATAAGGCAAATAGATCACAACAAAATAAAAATTTAGAGTTAATGTATGCAAAAAAATTTAGAAAATAATAAATGTAACTAACGAAATTTTTTTCATGCAGTACAAATGAACACTTAAGTTTTGTTATCCATGTTTGGGAAATTCCACTAGTACCTTAATCGGTTGGAATTTTAAGAAAGAGATTTCTAATTGATCCTCACATGTTTTAAATATGGATATGCATGCTTGAAACATGTTGAAGATGCAAAAGACCTAATGATCCAAAAATTTCAAGAAGTAGAACTAATTAAATTCTTAATTTAAAATGCGGTGGGATATTTACCCGAGCCAAACAAGCCACTTTTTACCCATTTACAAAAGATGACCTAACTATAGTAGATCATTGTAAAGTTATTGATCAATTAATGATACGTAAAGGCTATAATTTTTGTAAGAAATGACATATGGTTGAGGAGTCAACACTCAGTTAAAAATCCCTCGCCCACGCTCCCCCCACCCCCCCTTTTTTGATGATTTTAAAACCTAATATATAAAAACTGAAAGAGATTACAATCTCTAAAAATTATAGACTTTTTTGAATTGTCTCTCTCTGCATTTGTGCATTTCCATTTTAGATGTTCAATTTTTTTTTAAATTGAAACTTGAGTTTTTATACTCCCTTTTTTCTCGTAAACAAAAAGATAAGGTAAATAGATCACAACTAAATAAAAATTTTAGAGTTTAAGTATGAAAAAAAATTAAAACAATAATCAATTTAAGTAAATAATTTTTTTTCTAGTACTACAATTGCACATCAAAATTTTGTTATCCTTGTTTGGGAAATTCCACCAATACAACCCCTAATAGCTTGGAATTTTATAAGAAAGTGATTTCTAATTGATCCTAATATGTTTTAAATATGGATATGCATGCATGAAACATGATGAAGATGCAAATGACCTTATGATAGAAAAATATCAAGGAGTAGAAAAAATTAAATTCTCAAGTTAAAGTGCGGTGGGATATTTTGATGTGAACAAAGGTTTGTTTTACTCTGTTATATTGTGGGACCCACCATGGTGGAACAAGCTAGTGGGACCCAACATGAGGACGTGGGCTGGATTTACTTTGTTACGATGTGGGATGCACTATGGTTGCACGAGCTTGTTGTACCCACCTTGAGATCGTGGGATGCCAAGAAGAGTCCTCATAAGGAGTTAGAATTTAAGTTATACTAGATCTCTAGTAGATTGTGTTATCTTTTCAAAATAAACTTATCTTAGAGAAGCCTGTTCGATGCCATTTCCAAAGAAGAAGAAGCATGTTCGACGCCGTTGCAGAAGAAGAAAACAAAAAAATTTGTGCCGATGAAGACGATGGCCACTGAGCCCGTCGGATTATCATCGACCTCTCGACTGATTCTTCCGAGCCATTTTCCTTTATCTTCATAAAACCTTTGGGTTGCCATCGCTAGTCTCCCACTCTGTTCGGTGCCATGAGGAAGACGAAGACTGTTGCCAACTCTATTTGGTGCCATGAGGAAAATGATGACCGTTGCCGTCCTATTCGGTGGTGTGAGGAAAATGACGTTGAAGGATCAGATCTCGACAGATAAGTTCTTGAACTTACCATCGCCCACGCTGTTCGGGACAGGAAGAAGGTTGAAGATGACACTGTAGCTCGATTAAAATTTTTCCTTAGTTACAAAAATTTTAATCAGCCCCGGGTCATGCCTCTTCAACCCAACGAGCTGAGTCTCACGGGGGACCAGGCCAACTAAACTGAGCCCAAGCTTGCTTCTGTTGCTTACCGAGTCAACCCAGGCCAACTCGGACTGGGTCAACTCAGTGAGTCAACACAGGTCCAAGCAAATTTTTTTTCCCAGGCCTACTCGGACTGGGTCAACTCAGTGAGTCAACTCGGGTCAAAGCAAAAAAAAAAGAGTACTGGACCCATTCTCTTTTGCATATTATTTTAATCTTGTTTACAAATTTTAATCATGTCGCAAGATCAAGAGATTCCATCATCTAGTGTTTAGAATCTGTAAATGCAAGCATTAATGGGAGAGATGAGACGGATGATGAGGACAGAGTTAGCAAATATACATGGGAGATTGGATTGGGCAAAAGAGGGAAGACAATGGGGGCAACCATTATTTGTTCCAAACAACCCAAGGAGGAACAAGTTGCACCGAAGGGAAGTTGAGGATATGGGTGAATTTGACGATTTAGATGAGGAGTCTGATAGGCTATCAGTGGGCAGCCATAGGAGATATGGCCGGAATAGAGAAGCTGGGAACCAGGTAGATAACAACTTGGGATCAAGATGAAAATTCCTGTGTTTCAAGGAAAAAGTGATCTTGAAGCATACCTCAAGTGGGAAAAGAAGATGGATTTGGTTTTCGATTTTCACGACTACTCCGAATTCAAGATGGTAAAACTCGCTGCAATTGAATTTACTGATTATGCTATTGTGTGGTGGGACAAGTTTGCATCAATTGGAGGTGGAACGGAGAACATCCTATTGAAAATTCAGATGAGATGAAGAGAGTGATGAGACTACGATTTGTACCAAGTCATTACTACCAGGATCTATATCTCAAGCTGCAAGGTCTCTATCAAGGAAACTGAAGCGTTGATGATTATTATAAAGAGATGAAGATGCTATGATTAGAGCCAATGTGGAGGAGGATCGAGAGGCGACAATGGCCAGAATTTTGAATGGTTTAAACTGAGAGATTGCTAACACAATCGAGATACACCGTTATGTGGAATTGGAGGATCAGATGCATATGGCAATCAAAGTTGAGAGGCAACTCAAGAGGGGTGGTACATGGGCAAGACCGGAGAATTCGAGTGCAACACCTTGGAGGTCAAACCATCCAACGACAGAAGAAAATCCGTCCACCTTCAAGGCCAAACATGAGAACAAAACAATCACCACTACCATGGATTCTCAAGGTAAATCAGCCCCTATTTGAACTCATTCTAGTGAGTTTAAATGTTTCAAATGTCAAGGGAGAGGACACATAGCTAGCCAATCTCCACACAAGCGAGTTATGGTGATCTGGGAAAATGGTGAAAGTAATTCCGAAAATGAAGCTGATCTAGATGACTTGCCACCATTGGAGGACTCCCCCATAGGAGATGAGGAGTTCAAGGAAGATAATGATGAGATGCTTGGACTAGTCGAACGATGTGCCTTAAGCTTTCTAGTTGAAGAAGAGGAAGAAGAAGTACAATGGGAGAATAACTTTCACACTCGCTGCCACGTGAAAGACAAAGTATGTAGTGTTATTATCGATAGCGATATTTGCACTAATGTTGCTAGTACTTCCATGATTGAAAATCTAGGGTTCACAACTCTTAACCACCCTCATCCATACAAGCTGCAATGGCTTAATGATAGTGGTGAAGTAAGGGTTACGAAATAGGTTGTTTTACCGTTGCAAATCGATAAATATGAGGATGAGATATTGTGTGATGTGGTACCAATGCAAGCTGGACATATCCTCTTAGGAAGACCGTGGCAATTTGATAGACGTGTGCAGCATGAAAGATTCACCAACAAGTACTCATTCGCACACAATCAACGGACAATCATTATAGTTCCGATGACACCAAAACAAGTATATGAGGATCAAGTGAGGTTGCAACAATTGAGTAAGGTCGACCCTGGTGAGGATCTGAGGACAAATCCTTCTCTAGAGGGGGGGAATGATGTGAACAAAGGCTGGCTTTACTCAGTTATATTGTGGGAGCCACCATGGTGGCACAAGCTAGTGGGACCCACCATGAGGACGTGGGCTGGATTTACTCTGTTACAATGTGGGACCTACCATGGTTGCACGACCTAGTGGGACCCACCATGAGAACGTGGGTTGCCAAGAAGTGTCCTCATAAGAAGGAGTTAGACTAAGTTATGTTAGATCTCTAGTAGATTTTGTTATCTTTTCAGGATATGCTTATCTTAGAGAGTTAGAGTTTGAGTTATGTTAGAATTTTAGTTTAGATTGACTTATCTTATCATGATAGGTTTATCTTTAAGAGTTAGAATTTGTATGTAATTAGGACTCTACCACGTCCTCCTCTTGCAAAACCTAATATATAAAAACTAAAAAAGTTTACAATCCCTAAAAATTATAGACTTTTTGGAATTATCTCTCCCTGCATTTGTGCATTTCCATTTTAGATGTTCAATTTTTTTTCAAATCCAAACTTGAGTTTTCACTGTCCTTTTTTTCTCGTACACAAAAAGATAAGCCAAATAGATTATGACAAAATGAAAATTTTAGAGTTTATGAAAGCAAAAAGTTAAAAAAATTAATAAATGAAATTAAAAAAAAAATTTCACGCACTACAAATGACACCAAAGTTTTGTTGTCCATGTTTGGAAATTCAACTAGTACAACACCCAATAGCATGGAATTTTATTAGAACAAGATTTATAATTGATCCTAATATGTTTTAAATATGGATATGCATGCATGAAACATGTTGACGATGCAAATGACCTAATCATCAAAAAAATTCAAGGAGTAGAATCAATTAAATTCTCAACTTAACGTGCGGTGGGATATTTACCCGAGCCAAACAAGCCACTTTTTGTACATTTACAAAAAATGACTTAACAATCATAGATCATTGTAAAGTTATTGATCGATTAATGATGCGTAACGGCTATAATTTTTGTAAAGAATGACAAATGGTTTGGGAGTTAACATTCACTTAAAAATGCCTCGCCCCTTTTATCGATGATTGAAAAACCTAAAATATAAAAAATAAAAGAGTTTACAATCACTAAAATTTTAAGAATTTTTGGAATTATCTCTCTCTGCTTTTGTGCATTTCCATTTTAGATGTTCAATTTTTTTTTTCAAATCAAAACTTGAGTTTTTACTCCATTTTTTTTCTTGTAAACAAAAAGATAATGCAAGTAGATCACAAAAAAAATGAAAATGTTAGAGTTTATGTATTTAAAAAATTGAAAACAATAAGAAATGTATGTAAAGAAAATTTTTTCACCCACTACAAAAGAACACCAAATTTGGTTATCCATGTTTTGGAAATTCCACTAGTACAACCCTTAATAGCTTAGAATTTTATAAGAAATATATTTCTAATTGATACTGACATGTTTTAAATATGGATTTGCATGCCCATTTACAAAACGTCAACCTAACAATCATAGATTATTGTAAAGGGTTTGATCAATTAATGATGTGTAACGGCTATAATTTTTGTAAGAAATAACTAATGGTTTGGGAGTCAACACTCAGTTAGAAATCCCTCGTCCCCCCTTTTTTTTATGACTGCAAAACTTAATATATAAAAACTAAAAGATGTTTCAATCCTTAAAAATTACAGATACTTTTTGGAATTATCTTTCTCTGCATTTGTGCTTTTTCATTTTAGATGTTTAATATTTTTTCAAATCCAAACTTGAGTTTTCACTCTCCCTTTTTCTCGTAAACAAAAAGATAAGGCAAATAGATCACAACAGAAGGAAAATTGTAAAGTTAATGTATTCAAAAAATTGAAAACTATAATAACTGTAAGTAAAGGAAATTTTTTTACGCACTAAAAATGAATACCAAAGTTTTGTTATCCAGGTTTAGGAAATTCCACTAGTACAACCCCTAAAAGCTTGGAACTTTATCAGAAAGAGATTTCAAATTGATCGTAACATTTTATAAATATGGATATGCATGCCTGAAACATGTTGAAGATGCAATTTACCTAACGATCCAAAATTTTCAAGGAGTAGAACAAATTAAATTCTCAAGTTAACGTGCGATGGGATATTTAACAGAGCCAAACAAGCCACTTTTTGCCCATATACAAAAAGTTGACCTAACAATCATAGATCATTGTAAAGCTTTTGATCAATTAATTATGCGTAACGGCTATAATATTTTGTAAGAAATGACTTATGGTTTGGGAGTCAACACTAAGTTAAAATCCTTAGCTTACCCCACCCTCCTCCCACCACCCCCCCCCCCCCCCCCCCCCCTGCCCCTTTTCAGGTGATTGCAAAACCTAATATATAAAAACTAAAATTGTTTACAATCCCTAAAAATTATAGAGACTTTTTGGAATTATCTCTTTCTGCATTTGTGCATTCCATTTTAGATGTTTTCAATTTTTTTGCAAATCCAAACTTGAGTTTTCACTCTCCCTTTTTTCTCATAAGCAAAAAAATAAGGCAAATAGATCATAACAAAAGGGAAATTTTAGAGTTTATTGAAAACTATAATAAATGTAACTAAAGAATATTTTTTCACGCTATAAAAAGGAACACCAAAGTTTTATTATGCTGGTTTGGAAAATTCCACTAGTACAACCCCTAATAGCTTGGATTTTTATAAGAAAGATATTTCTAATTGACCGTAACATGTTATAAATATGGATACACATGCCTAAAACATGTTGAAAATGCAAATGACCTAATGATCCAAAAATTTCAAGGAGTGGAAAAAATTAGCCACTTTTTGCCCATTTACAAAAAGCTGACCTAATAATCATAGATCATTGTAAAGTTATTGATCGATTAATGATGTGTAACGGCTATAATTTTTGGGAGTCAACATTAAGATAAAAATCCCTCACCCCCTTTTTCGAAGATTGCAAAACCTAATATACAAAAACTAAAGGAGTTATACAATCCATAAAATTATAGTGACTCTTTGGAATTATCACTCTCATAATTTTTATGCATTTCCATTTTTGATCTTCAATTATTTTTTCAAATTCAAACTTGAGTTTTCACTCTCCCTTTTTTCTCGTAAAAAAAAAGATAAGGAAAATAGATCACAAAAAAATGAAAATTTTAGAGTTTATGTATGCAAAAAATTAAAAACAATAATAAATGTAAGTAAAGAAATTGTTTTCATGCACTAAAAATGAACACTTAAGTTTTGTTATCCATGTTTGGGAAATTCCACTAGTACAACACCTAATAGATTTGAATTTTATTCGAAAGAGATTTCTAATTGATCCTAACCTGTTCTAAATATGGATATGCACGCATGAAACATGTTGAAGATGCAAATGACCTAATGATCCAAAAATTTGAAAGAGTAGAACAAATTAAATTCTCAAGTTAACGTGTAGTGGGATATTTACCCGAGTCACAAAAGCCACTTTTTGCCCATTTATAAAAAGCTGACCTAACAATTATAGATGATTATAAAGTTAAAGTTATTGATCGATTAATGATGTGTAACAACTATAATTTATGTAAGAAATGACTTATGGTTTAGGAGTCAACAATCAGATAAAAATCCATCAACACAACCCCCCCCCCCCCCCCGCCCCTCAACCTTTTCTGATGATTGCAAAAACTAATATATAAAAGCTTAGGGAGTTTAAAATCCATAAAAATTAAACATACATTTTGGAATTATCACTCTCTGCATATGTGCATCTCCATTTTAATTGTTCAATTTTTTTTCAAATCCAAACATAAGTTTTCTTTTTCCCATTTTCCTCTTAAACAAAACGATAAGGCAAATAGATCACAACAAAATGAAAATTTTAGAATTTATGTATGCAAAAATTAAAAACAATAATAAATGTAAGTAATGAAGTTTTTTCACGCATTACACATGAACACATAAGTTTTGTTATTCATGTTTGGGAAATTCCACTAGTACAAACCCTTATAGCTTGGAATTTTATTAGAAAGAGATTTCTATTTGATCCTAACATGTTCTAAATATGGATATGCATGCATGAAACATGTTGAAGATGCAAATGACCTAATGATCCAAAAATTTCAAGGAGTGGAACAAATTAAATTCTCAAGTTAACGTGCGGTGGGATATTTACTCGAGCCAAACTAGCCACTTTTTGCCCATTTACAAAAAATTGACCTAACAATCATAGATCATTATGAAGTTATTGATTGATTAATGATGCGTAAAGGCTATAATTTTTTCAGAAATGACTTATGGTTCGGAATCAACACAGTTAAAAATCCCTCACCCCCCTTATCCGATGATTGCAAAACCAAATATATTAAAACTAAAAGAGTTTACAATCCATAAAAATTAAAAAGACTTTTTGGAATTATCACTCTCATCAATTGTGCATTTCCATTTTGAATGTTCAATTATTTTTTTCAAATTCAAACTTGAGTTTTCACTCTCCTTTTTTTCTTGTAAACAAAAAGATAAGGCAAATAGATCACAACAAAATGAAAATTTTAGAGTTTATGTAAGCAACAAATTAATAACAATAATAAATATAAGTAAAGAAAACTTTTTCACACACTACAAATGAACACATAAGCTTTGTAATCCATGTTTGGGAAATTCAACTAGTACAACCCCTAATAGCTTGGAATTATATTATAAAGAGATTTCTAATTGACCAGAACATATTCTAAATATGGATGTTGTTGAATTTATGGAAAAGAGAAATACTTCAAATACTTCAATAACTTGTTGTAATTAGAGTACATGAACCTCTATTTATAATAAAGGAAGGTAGTAGAGTCCAATTACAATAAAACTACCCTTGTCCCAATTACACCCAAACTCTAACACTTAAAGATAAGTCCTAACATAATTAAATAACTCAATATAGATAAAAGACAAACATAACTCAAACTAAAACTCTTCTTTGACGTGACCATATGATAAGATACTTTTGTGAGTCCTTCTTGATCTTCAAACTGATGTGATAAGGATGCCAACTCATGGTAATCATTGTGGGTCCTACTTCTTATGGGTTTGGGCCCATCTTGTGGGCCTTCCTTGGTCGTGTGGCCCATCTTATAATAATCTTAGATATGTGGGCCTTCCTTGGTCGTGTGGGCTTGAGCTTATCTTCCAACAGATGTGCATGCATGAAACATTTTGAAGATGCAAATGACCTAATGATCCAAAAAATTCAAAGAGTATAACAAATTAAATTTACAAGTTAATGTACGGTGGGATCTTTACCCGAGCCACACAAGCCACTCTTTGCCCATTTACCAAAAGCTGATCTAACAATCATAGATCACAAAAAATAGATCACCAAAGGATATTAGACCACAAAAAATATAATTTTAGAGTCTTTGTATGCAAAAAATTAAAAATAATAATAAATGTAAGTAAAGAATTTTTTTTTATGCACTACAAATGAACATATACGTCTGGTTATCCATTTTTTGGAAATTTCACTTGGACAACCACTAATAGCTTGAAATTTTATCAGCAAGAGATTTCTAATTGATCCTAACAAGTTTTAAATATGGATATGCAAGCATGAAACATATTGAAGAGGCAAATGACTTCCTGATCCAAAATTTTCAAGGAGTAGAACAAATTAAATTCTCATGTTAACGTTTAGTGGGATATTTACTTGAGCAAAACAAGCCATTTTTTGCCTATTTACTAAAATATGATCTAACAATCATAGATCATTGTAAAGTTATTGATCAATTAATGATCCTTAATGACTATAATTTTTGTAAGAAATGACTTATGGTTTGGGAGTTAACATTCAGTTAAAAATCCCTCGTCCCCACCCCCTTTTTTCGATAATTACTAAACCTAATCTATAAAAATTAAAAGAATTTACAATCCCTAAAAATTACAGAGACCTTTTGGAATTATCACTCTTTGGATTTGTGCATTTCCATTTTGGATGTTCAATTTTTTTTCAAATCCAAACTTGAGTTTTCACTCTCCCTTTTTTCTCGTCAACAAAAATATAAGGCATATATATCACATAAAAATGAAAATTTTAGAGTTTATGTATGAAAAAAACTAAAAACAATAATAAATGTAAGTAAAGAATTTTTTTTCATGCACTACAAATGAACACATAAGTTTTGTTATCCATGTTTGGGAAATTCAACTAGTAAAACCCCTAATAAATTGGAATTTTATTAGAAAGAGATTTCTAATTGATCCTAACATGTTCTAAATATGGATATGCATGCATGAAACATGTTGAAGATGCAAATGTCCTAATGATCCAAAAATTTCAAGGAGTAGAACAAATTAAATTCTCAAGTTAACATGTGGTGAGATATTTACCCGAGCCACACAAGCACTTTTTGCCCATTTAAAAAATGCTAACCTAACAATCATAGATCATTGTAAATTTATTGATCGATAAATGATGTGTAACAACTATATTTTTTTGTAAAAAATGATTTATGGTTTGTGAGTCAACTGTCAGTTAAAATTCTCTCGCCCCCTCTTTTCTGAAGATTGCAAAACCTAATACATAAAAACATAAAGAGTTTAAAATGCATAAATATTATAGATAATTTTTGGAATTATCTCTCTCGGCTTTTGTGCATTTTCATTTTTGATAATCAATTTTTTTTCAAATCCAAACTTGAGTTTTCACTTTCCATTTTTTTTTTTTTTGTAAACAAAAAGATAAGGCAAATAAATCACATCAAAATGAAAATTTTAGAGTTTATGTATGCAAAAAATTAAAAACAATAATAAATGTAAGTGAAGAAATTTTTTCACGCCCTAGAAGTGAACACATAAGTTTTGTTAGCCATGTTTGGGAAATTCCACTAGTACAAACCCTTATAGTTGGAATTTTATTAGAAAGTGATTTCTAATTGATTTAACATGTTCTAAATATGGATATGCATGCATGAAACATGTTGAAGATGCAAATTACCTAATGATCCAAAAATTTCAAGGAGTTTAATAAATTAAATTCTCAAGTTAACATGCAGTGGGATATTTACCCGAGCCAAACAAGCCATTTTTTGCCCATTTTCAAAGAGTAGACCTAGCAATCATAGATCATTGTAAAGTTATTAATCGGTTAATGATGCGTAACGGGTATAATGCTTGTAAAAAATTACTTACGGTTTGAGAGTCAACACTATAAAAAATTCATCATCCCCCTTATCCGATGATTGCAAAACCAAATATATTAAAGCTAAAAGAGTTTACAATCCCTAAAAATTAAAGAAACTTTTTGCAATTATGACACTCATCAATTGTGCATTTCCATTTAAATGTTCAATTTGTTTTTTCAAATTCAAACTTGAGTTTTCACTCTCGTTTTTTTCACATAAACAAAAAGGTAAGGCAAATAGATCACAACAAAATGAAAATTTTATAGTTTACATGTACAAAAAAATAAAAAGAATAATAAATGTAAGGAAAGAAAATTTTTTCATGCACTACAAATGAACACATAAGTTTTGTAATCCATGTTTGGGAAATTCATCTAGTACAACCCCTAATAGCTTGGAATTTTATTAGAAAGAAATTTCTAATTGATCGTAACATGTTCTAACTATGGCTATGCATGCATGAAACATGTTGAAGATGCAAATGACCTAATGATCCAAAAATTTCAAAGATTAGAACAATTTAAATTCTCTGGTTAACGTGCGATGGGATATTTACCCGAGCCACACAAGCCACTTTTTACCCATTTTAGAAAAAGCTGACCTTGCAATCATAGATCATTGTAAAGTTATTGATCGATTAATGATATGTAACGGTTATAATTTTAGTAAGAAATGACTAATGATTTTGGAGTCAACACTCAGTTAAAAATCCCTCACCCCCACTTTTCAAATGATTACAAAACCAAATAGATAAAAACTGACATAGTTTACAATCCCTACAAATTACAGATTTATTGGAATTATCTCTCTCTGCATTTGTGCAATTCCATTTTTTATGTTCAATTTTTTGTCAAATCCAAACTTGAGTTTTCACTCTTCCATTTTTATCGTAAACAAAAAGATAAGGCAAATAGATCACAACAAAATGAAAATTTTAGAGTTTATGTATGCAAAAAATGGAAAAAAATAATAAATGTAAGTAAAGAACTTTTTTTCACACATTACAAATGACCACCAAAGTTTTGTTATCCATGTTTGGGAAATGCCATTACTTCTATCCCTAATAGCTTGGAATTTTATAAGCAAGAGATTTCAAATTGATCCTAACTTGTTCTAAATATGGATAAGCATGCATGAAACATGTTGAAGATGCAAATGACCTAATGATCAAAAAATTTTAAAAAGTGTAAAATTTAATTCTCAAGTTAATGTGCGGTGGGATATTCAACCGAGCCAAACAACCCACTTTCAAGGAGTGGAAAAAATTAAATTCTCAAGTTTTCACTCTCCCTTTTTTCTCATAAAAAAAAATAAAGCAAATAAATCACAACAAAATGAAAATTTTAGAGTTGATGTATGCAAAAAAATGAAAGCAATAATAAATGTAAGAAAATAATTTTTTTTTCACGCACTACAAATGAACAACAAAGTTTTGTTATCCATGTTTGCGAAATTCCACTAATACAACCCCTAATAGCTTGGTAGAAAGAGATTTATAATTGATCCTAATATGTTTTAAATATGGATATGCAAGCACGAAGTATGTTGAAGATGCAAATGATCTAACGATCCTAAAATTTCAAGGAGTAGAACAAATTAAATTCTCAAGTTAATGTGCGGTGGGATATTTACCAGAGCCAAACAAGCCATTTTTTTCCCATTTACAAAAAGCTGACCTAACAATCATAGATGATTGTAAAGCTATTGATTGATTAATGATGCGTAACGGCTATAATTTTTGTAAGGAATGACTTATGGTTCGGGAGTCAACACACATTTAAAAATCCCTCAGCCCCCTTATTCTATGATTGCAAAACCAAATATATTAAAAGTAAAAGAGTTTACAGTCCATAAAAATTACAAAGACTTTTTGGAATTATCAGTCTCATCAATTATGCATTTCCATTTTAAATATTCAATTATTTTTTTCAAATTCAAACTTGAGTTTTCTCTCTCCCTTTTTTCTCGTAAACAAAAAGATAAGGCAAATAGATCATAACAAAATGAAAATTTTAGAGTTAATGTTTGAAAAAAATTAAAAACAATAATAAATATAAGTAAAGAAAACTTTTTCACGCACTACAAATGAATACATAAGCTTTGTAATCCATGTTTGGGAAATTCATCTAGTACAACCCCTAATAGCTTGGAATTTTATTAGAAAGAGAATTCTAATATATCATAACATGTTCTAAATATGGATATGAATGCATGAAACATGTTGAAGATGCAAATGACCTAATGATCCAAAAATTTCAAAGAGTACAACAAATTAAATTCTCAAGTTAATGAGCGGTGGGATATTTACCCGAGCTACACAAGCCACTTTTTGCCCATTTACAAAAATTTGATCTAACTATCATAGATCATTGTAAAGCTATTGATCTATTAATGATGTGTAACAACTATAATTTTTGTAAGAAATTACTTATCATTTTGGAGTGACCTCTCAAGGTAAAAATCCCTCACCCACCCTTCCGATGATTGCAAAACCTAATATACAAAAAACTAAAAGAGTTTAAAATCCCTAAAAATTAGTGAGACATTTTGGAATTATCACTTTCTGCATTTTTGCATTTCCATTTTTTATGTTCAATTTTTTTTTTCAAATTAAAACTTGAGTTTTCAGTTTCCCATTTTTCTTGTAAACAAAACAATAAGGACATTAGATCACAACAAAATGAAAATTTTATAGTTTATGTATGCAAAAAATTAAAAACAATAATAATTGTAAGTAAAGAAAAAAATTTCATGCACTACAAATGATCTCATCAATTTTGTTATCCATGTTTGGGAAATTCTACTAAGACAACCCCTAATAGCTTGGAATTTTATCAGAAAGAGATTTCTAATTGATCCAAACAAGTTCTAAATATGGATATGCAAGCATGAAACATGTTGAAGATCCAAATGACCTAATGATACAAAAATTTCAAGGAGTAGAACAAATTAAATTCTCAAGTTAACGTGTAGTGGGATATTTACTCGTGCAAAACAAGTCACTTTTTGCCCATTTACAAAACGCTAATATAACAATCATAGATCATTTTAAAGGTATTGATCGATTAATGATCCGTAACGGCTATAATTTTTGTAAGAAATGACTTATGGTTTGGGAGTCAACACTCAATTAAAAATCCCTGGGCCCCTTTTCCGATTATTGTAAAACCTAATCTATAAAAACTAAAAGAGTTTACAATCCTTAAAAATTATAGAGACTTTTTGGAATTATCTCTCTTTGCATTTGTGCATTTCCATTTTGGATGTTCAATTTTTTTTCAAATCCAAACTTGAGTTTTCAATCTCCCTTTTTTCTCGTAAACAAAAAGATAAGACAAAAAGATAAGGCAAATAGATATTGCAAAACCTAATATATAAAAACTAAAAGAATTTACAATGCATAAAAATTACAGATACTTTTTGGAATTATCTCTCTCGTCATTTGTGCATTTCCATTTTTTATGTTCAATTTTTTTTTCAAATCCTAACTTGAGTTTTCACTTTCCCTTTTTTCTTATAAACAAAACAATAAGGTAAAATACATCACAAAAAAATGAAAATTTTAGAGTTTATGTATGAAAAAAATTAAAAACAATAATAAATGTAATTAAAGAAAGTTTTTCATGCCCTACAAATGAACACATAAGTTTTGTTATCCATGTTTGGGAAATTCCATTAGCACAAACCTTTATAGCTTGGAATTTTATTCGAAAGAGATTTCTAATTGATCCAAAAAATTTCTAAATATGGATATGCATGAATGAAACATGTTGAAGATTCTAATGACCTAATTATCCTAAAATTTCATGGAGTAGAACAAATTAAATTCTCAAGTTAACGTGCGGTGGGATATTTACCCGAAGCACACAAGCCACGTTTTGCCCAATTAAAACAAGCACACCTACAAATCATAGATCATTGTAAAGTTTTTGATTGATTAATGAGGTGTAACGGCTATAATTTTTGTAAGAAATCATTTATGGTTTGGGAGTCAACACACAGGAGAAAATCCCTCGCCCCTTTTCTGATGATTGCAAAACCTAATATATAAAAAGTAAAAGAGTTTACAATCCTTAAAAATTACATATAGTTTTTGGAATTATCACTATCTGCATTTGTGCATTTCCATTTTAGATATTCAATTTTTTTCAAATCCAAACTTGAGTTTTCATTTTCCAATTTTTCTCATATACAAAACGATAAGGTTAATAGATCACAACAAAATGAAAATTTAAGATTTCACGTTTGCAAAAAATTAAAAAAATAATAAATGTAAGTAAAGATAATTTTTTCATACACAACAAATGAACACATAAGTTTTGTTATCCATGTTTGGGAAACTCTACGAGTACAAACCCTTATAGCTTGGAGTTTTATTAGAAAGAGATTTCTAATTGATCCTAACATGTTCTAAATATGGATATGCGTGAATGAAACATGTTGAACATGCTAATGATCTAATTATCCAAAAAATCTCATGGAGTAAAACAAATTAAATTCTCAAGTTAACATGCGGTGGGATATTTACCCCAGCCAAACAAGACACTTTTTGCCCATTTACAAAAAGTTGACCTAACAATCATAGATCATTGTAAAGTTATTGATCAATTAGTGATCCATAACGGCTATATATTTTGTAAGAAATGATTTATGGTTCAGGAGTTAATACTTAGTTAAAAATCCGTCACTACCCCTTTTCTGATGATTGCAAAACCAAATATATAAAAACTTAAAAAGTTAACAATCCCTAAAAATTAGAGAAACTTTTTGGAATTATCACTCTCATCATTTGTGCATTTCCATTTTAGATGCTCATTTTTTTTTTCAAATTCAAACTTGAGCTTTCACTCTCCCTTTTTTCCTCATAAACAAAAAGAAAAGGAAAATAGATCTAAACAAAATGAAAATTTTAGAGTTTATGTATGGAAAAAATTTAAAACAATATTAAATGAAAGTAAAGAAAACTTTTTCACGCACTACAAATAAACACATAAGCTTTGTTATCCATGTTTGGGAAATTCCACTAGGACAACCCCTAATAGCTTGGAATTTTATTAGAAATAGATTTCTAATTGATCCTAACATGTTTTAAATATGGATATGGAAGCATGAAACATGTTGAAGAAGCAAATGATCTAATGATCTAAAAATTTCTAGGAGTAGAACAAATTAAATTCTCAAGTAAACGAGCGGTGGGATATTTACCCGAGCTAAAGAAGCTACTTTTTTCCCATTTACAAAAAGTTGACCTAACAATCATAGATCATTGGTGGCATTGGTGGCATCGGTGTGAGCCCACCGAACCAACACTTCCCTTCTTTTATCATTATGGCAAGCCTTCAGAATTTTGGTTCGCATGAGAGAAAGTTGGCCGTCCTCCATGGGTGGCAAAGATGAAGTGGGAGGTGGTACGGTGCCTTTGAATGGCTTGAGGAGAGAGACATGAAAAGCATCGTGGATCTTGGCGTCTGGAGGGAGCTGGAGTTTATATGCAACCTCACCCACCCGCTGAGTAAAGTGGAAGGGCCCAAAATATTTGGGCGAGAGCTTGTGGCGACTGCCAGCCAGAGAAGTCTGACGGTAATGTTGTAGATGTAGCCACACAATATCACCCGGATTGTACTGAATATCTCTGTGGCCCTGATCATAATATTCCTTCGTCCGTGGTTGAGCTTGTCGTAATCGTTGGAGAGTAAATGCCAACAATTGATCTCGATCTAAGAGAGCTCTATCACCGGCATACACTCAGGTGGAACCTTGAACATAAGAAAGTAACTGTGGGGGATCCCGACCATATACTATTTAGAATGGTGTGTCATGTAAGGCAGTGTGGAAGGAGGTATTGTATGAATACTCCGCCCAAGTAATGCAGTCCACCCACCATTTAGGACGGTCGCCAATCAAACACAGTAAATAATTTTCAATGGTGCGATTCACCACTTCTATCTGGCCATCCGATTGAGGGTGATATGTTGAGGAATAATTCAGTTTGGTGCCACATTGCTTGAAAAGATCTCTCTAGAATTGACTAGGAAAGACTACATCCCGATCGCTTACAATTGATTCCGGAATACCATGGAGGTGAACAATATGTGTGAAAAATACCTGTGCTACTATTGCCGCTGTGTAAGGATGCTCTAATGGGATGAAATGTGCATATTTAGAGAATTTGTCCACGACCACAAAAAGAGTAGATTTCCCCGAGGACTTCGGAAGACCTTCAATAAAATCCATAGAGATGTCCGACCAAACGTGAGTGGGAAGCTCGAGCAGTTGCAGCACCCCCTGCTGGGCTTAAATGCTCTGCCTTGTTCTGTTGGCACACTTGACAAGCGGCAACATATGAGGCAATTGAAGATTTCATACCGGCCCAATAAAAATCCCCTCGGATCCAAATTACTGTTCTCTGAATTCCTTCATGATAACTGTTATGATAAGATGACAACACTATGGCAACAAGAGGAGAAGAGTGAGACAAATAAATGCACTTCTAATATAAAACGAGGTTGTCATGGAGGTACCAGTGGGGAGGCATTTTTCCGGCAGCAATTTTCTTAAATAACTCTTGCAATTATGGAGTGCATATTATTTCCTCCTTGATGGATTCCAAGAGTAGAGGGGTGGGATGACTAATGGCACACAACTGTGCTGAAACTTCTGTATTGCATGAGAGGGCATCAGCTGCTGTATTCAATCTACCCGCCTTATGTTCCACCGTAAAATCAAACCCCAGTAATTTACTAATCCAATGCTACTGAGGAGAAGTGGACATGCTCTAATCCAACAAATATTTTAAACTCTAGTGATCAGTTCGTATGAGAAAATATCTGCCCCATAAATAAGGTCTCCATTGGCGGACTGCCTTAGCTAAGCCATTGAATTCACTTTCATAGGCGGGCAATTTTTGATGGTGGAGTGTGAGCTGACGGCTGAAATAATGGGATGCTATGATAGTTGCAGCACCGCCCCAATACCACCTCCTGAGGCATCACATTCTATCACAAAGACCTCCTCAAAATTTAGTAATTGTAAGACAGGCGCAGTGGCCAGTGCTGTCTTGAGTGTTTGGAATGCGGTGCTTGTGTCTTCATTCCAAAGGAAGGCATTGCGGCGTAGGAGGTTGGATAAAGGAGTTGCTAGGGGCGTATAATTTGGGATGAACTTTCTATAATATCCAGCTAAGCCCAAAAAACCCCGTAAAGCTGAAATATTGCTCGGTTGAGGCCACTTCGTGATAGCTGCAATTTTTTTCGGGTCCACTGTAACCCCTAAGGGTGTAATGATGTGCCCCAAATAAGCCACTTGTTGTCTACCAAATGTACACTTGGTCCTTTTTAAGTAAAGGTGATGGGCTCGAATAAGTTGGAAAACCATTCTTATATCGGTTAAATGCTGAGTGACTTTCTGTGAATTAATATATCATCAAAGAACACTAATTTTTTTTCCGGAGATATGCACTAAATACCTTGTTCATTAATGCCTGAAGGTTGAAGGAGCATTGGAGAGACCAAAAGGCATCACGATGAATTCAAAGTGTCCATGATGAGTACGGAATGCTATCTCCGCAATATCTGGAGGATACATACAGACTTGATGATACCCCGAATGCAAATCCAACTTGGTGAAAAATTGGGCCCCATGTAGTTCATCTAATAACTCATCGACTAATGGTATAGGAAACTTGTCCTTGATAGTCTTGGCATTTAATTCACAGTAGTCCACGCAAAACCTCCAAGTATTGTCATGTTTCTTGACTAATAAGACGGGAGAGGAAAAAGGGGACTTACTCCATCAGATGAGGCCTTGTTCGAGCATCAGTTTGCATTGCCTTTCTATTTCATCCTTTTGCAGGTGTGGGTAGCGATAAAATGTACCACTACAACCGTGGAACCAGCCTTCAAATAAATCCGGTGGTAATAGTGTCTCAATGGGGAAAGAGCCGTAGGTTCCTGAAAAATGTCAGTAAACTCATCTTACAAAATTTCTAAGGAAGTAGTCGGATGTTGTTGCTATTGGAGAACTTCAGCTTTAAGACCTTGTAAAATTACCTGGTGGTTTGCCAATTCAAAGCTTATGGTCAATGCGGCGAAATCCCAAAAAATGGGTCCCAACGTTTGGAGCCATTTAATGCCCAAAACCATATCGAAGCCTGCTAGGGGAATGATTAGAAATTCTGCAGAAAATTGGTGACCGTCAATTGAAAACTCAACTACCTTGCTGACCCCATAAATTTGAACTTTTTCTCCATTAGCTACTGACACTGAAGCCATTGGGCGAGGTTGCATCTGAAGTTGTAAATGCTGGGCAGCAGTGAAGCTCAAAAAATTATGGGTGCTCCCTGAGTCTACCAGACTTAAGAGTGGTTGCTCTTTGACTAGGGCACATACTTGCATGGTTTTGGTGGACTGAAGTCCAGAGATGGCGTGTAGAGAAATTTCAGGTTCTTCCACCACTGGCTCTTCCACTTTTGGGGCTTCCTCCCCCTCATCCTCCACTTCCAACCAAAATATTTTTTTACATTGATGGCCGAATGTGTACATCACAATTATAACATAATCCTTTAGACCTTCTCTCTTCCATCTCAGCCCTGTTCAATTTACGGATGAATGCCGGTTGAGGACCGGGCCTGGGGGGTATAGGTGCACCTACAGGAGCATTGGTGCACCATGGTGGATTGGTGGAGGTGGCGCCAGTACTCTGTCTGCCTCCTTGCCAATTAGGCCTTCGGGATTGATTCTTTTGTTTGGCTTCTAAAGTTCTGGCCAAATTCATTGCTCTTGCTAAATTGGTAGGGGCAAGTAGTTCCACTTCTAAGCAGAGGGACTCTATCAAGCCTGTTGTAAACAGACCTACCTTTTGGTCTACCCGGACAATTTTGTTGTCACTTGCAAATTTTTCTTGGAATAATTTCTGATATTGCTCCACACTACCTATTTGGCATAGCAGCACTAGATCCCCCAATGGGTTGCTTTGAGCTGGTGGCCCAAACCGAATTGTACACAACTCTTTAAACTCATCCCATTCTATATTCGGATTCTCCAATTCTAACTGATGTCCCCAGAACTGCACTTCAGCGAGCATGTGGAAGGCGGCCAACCCTACTTTGTCTAGTTCAACCGTCCTTTGATGAGAAAAAAAAATTCACACCTATAAAGCCAAATCAAAGGGTTCTCTAACCCATTAAAAGTTGGGAATTCCAATTTTGTGTATCTTGGAATTGTCCCTCCACAGTAATTAAAACACCCTGCGGTTGCAGGGTACTCTGTTCTACCAACATAAGGCTCCCCCTGCCTTGTCGCAGGGCTTCTGCCTCTTTCCAGTGGGTTTCTTCCCCAATTACATCAAATAATTTGCTAGACAAAACTTCGATTTGTGAGTTTACCTGGTGTCCAACAATGCCGCTAGTCTACCTTCTATTTCTTCTTGTCGTGCTGCCATTTGACTTTCAACCTCTTTTTGGCCGGCATGTATCATCTCTCCGAGTTTGGCAAGCAATTCTTCATTGTTCGATGACTCCCCCATGCTGGCCTACTCTGATACCAAGATGTTGTGGTCTCTGACCATGGATCGAGTGATTCTACGATGAGAGAGATTGGGTTGAGATTCAGAGGCCAAACCAGGTTGTCGTGTCTTACCTGGACGACCTATGATGACGATATTTGGAAGAAAACTGAATCGAAATAGATGGAGTGGATGGCTTGATGAATCGAACGAAGAAGGGAAATCAGGCTCGCCAAAGGGAGACCTGAACTTTGGGTTCCTCAAGGAGAACGTCGATCCTAGATTCGTTGAAAGAGAACACTGATCCTCTTTTGGGTAAATTTATGCTTAATCTTTTCTTACCACCGTGAGGCCATTTAAGCCTAATCATGCCAAGACAATCCCCAAGGGACTAGTGTTAATTACACTATTGTCATTTCGGCTTACATTATACCACATAGTTAAATAAAAATGAAAACATAATTTCTAATAAGTTACCAACTCAATTCCTGACAAGTTACCAACCCAGCTGTGTCGCCTCTGGATGATTTAGTTCGCTATCGAGTCCACAACAAAAATACATAAAAATTAAAAGAGTTTACAATCCCTAAAAATTACAGAGACTTTTTCGAATTCTCATTCTCATCATTTGTGCATTTCAATTTTAGATGTCCATTTTTTTTTTCAAATTCAAACTTGAGTTTTCACTCTCCATTTTTTCTCGTAAACAAAATATAACGTAAATAGATCACAACAAAATAAAAAATTTAGACTTCATGTATGTAAACAATTAAAAACAATAATAAATGTATGTAAAAATTTTTTTTCACGCACTAAAAATGAACACCTAAGTATAGTTATCCATGTTTGGGAAATTCCTCTAGTAAAAACCCTGATAGCTTGGAATTTTACTAGAAAGAGATTTCTAATTGATCCTAACATGTTCTAAATATGGATATGCATGCATGAAACATGTTGAAGAAGCAAATGACCTAATGATCCAAAAATTTCAAGGAGTAGAACAAGTCCAATTCTCAAGTTAACGTGCGGTGGAATATTTATCGGAGCCAAACAAGCCCCTTTTTTTCCCATTTACAAAAAGTTGACCAAACAATCATAGATCATTCTAAAGTTATTGATCAATTAATGATGTGTAACAGCTATAATTTTTGTAAGAAATAACTTATGGTTCGGGAGTCAATACTCATTTAAAAATCTCTCGCCCCCCTTTTTTGATGATTTCAAAACCAAATATATAAAAAATAAAAGAGTTTACAATCCATAAAAATTATAGATACTTTTTGGAATTATCTCTTTCTGCATTTTTGCATTTCTTTTTTTGTTGTTGTTGAATTTATGGAAAAGTGAAATACTTCATTGACATCAATAACGTGTTGTAATCAGAGTACATGAACCTCTATTTATAATAGAGGAAGGTAGTAGAGTCCAATTACAATAAAACTACCCTTGTCCCAATTACACCCAACCTCTAACACTTAAGGTAAGTCCTAACATAATTAGGTAACTCAATATAGATAAAAGATAAATATAACTTAAACTAAAACTCTTCTTGGTCGTGACCCTAAGATAAAGATACTTTTGTGAGTCCTTCTTGATCTTCCAACTTATGTGATAAGGATGCCAGCTCATGGTAATCATTGTGGGTCCTACATCTTATGGGCTTGGGCCCATCATTCTAAAGTTATTGATCGATTAATGATGTTTAACAACTATAACTTTTCTAAGAAATGACTTATGGTTCGGGAGTCAACACTCATTTAAAAATACCTCCCCCCCCCCCCCCCCCCCCCTCCCCTTTTCTGATGATAGCAAAACCAAAAATATAAAAAATAAAAGAGTTTACAATCCCTAAAAATTATAGATACTTTTTGGAATTATCACTTTCTGCATTTGTGCATTTCCTTTTTAGATGTTCCATTTTTTTTTTCAAATCCAAACTTGAGTTTTGACTCTCCCTTTTTTCTTATAAACAAAAAGATAAGGCAAATAGATCACAAAAAAATAAAAATTTTAGAGTTTATGTACGCACTACAAATGTACCACAAAGTTTTGTTATCCATGTTTGGGCACTCCACTAGTATAAACCCTTATATCTTGGAATTTTATTATAAAGAGATTTCTAATTGATCCTAACATATTCAAAATATGGATATGCATACGTGAAGCATCTTGAAGATGCAAATGACCTAATGATCCAAAAATTTCAAGGAGTAGAACAAATTATATTCTCAAGTTAACGTGTGGAGGGATATTTACCTGAGCCCAACAAGGCAATTTTTGCCCATTTACAAAAAGCTAACCAAATAGTCATAAATCAACGTTATTGATTGATTAATGATGCGTAACGACAATAATTTTTGTAAGAAATGACTTATGATTTGGGTGTCAACACTCAGTTAAAAATCACTCACCCCCCTTTTCCGATGATTGCAAAACCTAATATTTATAAAAAAAATAGTTTACAATCCCTAAAAATTACAGAGACTTTTCGGAATTGATGTTCAGTTTTTTTTTCAAATTCGAACTTGAGTTTTCACTTTTCCTTTTTTTTTGTAGACAAAAAGATATGGCAAATAGATCACAACAAATGAAAATTTTAGAGTTTATTTATGAAAAAAATAAAAACAATAATAAATGTAGTAAAGAAATTTTTTGAAGCACTACAAATGAACACATAAGTTTTGTTATCAGTTTACAACCCCTAAAAATTACAGAGACTTTTTGGAATTATCTCTCTCATCATTTGTGCATTTCCATTTTAGATGTTCAATTTTTTTATTCAAACTCAAACTTGCGTTTTCACTCTCCTTTTTTCTCGTAAAAAAAAAAGATAAGGTAAATAGATAACAACAAAATAAAAATTTTAGAGTTGATGTATGCAATCAATTAAAAACAATAAAAAATGTAAGAAAAGAAAAAAATTTCACGCACTACAAATGAACACATAATTTTTGTTATCCATGTTTGGGAAATTCCACTAGTACAACCCCAAGTAGCTTGAAATTGTTTTATAAAGAGATTTCTATTTGATCCTAAAATTTTTTAAATATCGATATGCAAGCATGTAACATGTTGATGATACAAATGACCTAATGATCCAAAACTTTGAAGGGTAAAACAAATTAAATTCTCAAGTTAACGTGCGGTGGTATATTTACCTGAGCCAAACAAGCCACTTTTTGATGATTTAAAAAAAGCCGACAAACAATCATTGATCATTGTCAAGTTATTGACCGATTAATGATGTGTAACGGCTATAATTTTTGTAAGAAATGACTTATGGTTTGGGAGTCAACACTTAGTTAAAAATCACTCGTCCCCATTTGCCGATGATTGCAAAACCTAATATATAAAAACAAAAAGAGTTTACAATCCCTAAAAATTACAGAGACTTTTTGGAATTATGTCTCTCTGCATTTGTGCAATTCCATTTTAGATGTTCATTTTTTTTTCAAATTGAAACTTGAGTTTTCACTTTCCCATTTTTCTCGTAAACAAAAAGATAAGGCAAATAGCTCCCAACGAAAGGAAAATTTTAGAGTTTATGTATGGAAACAATAAAAAATAATAATAAATGTAAGTAAATAAAAAAATTTCACGCACTACAAATGCACATAAGTTTTGTTATTCATGTTTTGGAAATTCCACTATGACAAACCTTGATAGCTTGGAATTTTATTAGCAAGAGATTTCTAATTGATCCTAACATGTTCTAAATATGGATATCCATGCATGAAACATGTTGAAGATGCAAATGACCTAATGATTTAAAATTTTCAAGGAGTAGAACAAATTAAATTCTCAAGTAAACGTGCGGTGGGATATTTACATGAGCCATACAAGCCACTTTTTCCCCATTTACAAAAAGTTGACAAAACAATCATAGATGATTTTAAAGTTATTGATCGATTAATGATGCGTAATAGCTATAATTTTTTTAAGAAATGACTTATGGTTCGGGAGTCAACACTCAGTTAAAAATCCCCTCCCCCCCCCCCCCCCCCCCTTTTCTAATGATTGCAAAACTGAATATTTAAAAACTAAAAGAGTTTAAAATCCCTAAAAATTATTGATACTTTCGTAATTATCTCTCTCTGCATTTGTGCATTTCCTTTCTAGATGTACAATTTGTTTTCAAATCCAAACTTGAGATTTCACACTCCCTTTTTTCTTGTAAACAAAAAGATAAGGAAAATAGATCACAACAAAATGAAAATTTTAGAGTTTATGTATGAAAAAAAAAAACAATAATAAATGTAAGTAAAGAAAAAAAATTCACGCACTACAAATGTGCACCAAAGTTTTTTGTTATCCATGTTTGCGAAATTACACTAGTATAAACCCTTATAACTTGGAATTTTATTAGAAAGAGATTTTTAATTGATCCTAACATGTTCTAAATATGGATATGCATGCATGAAACATGTTGAAGATACAAATGACCTAATGATCCAAAAATTTCAAGGAGTCGAACAAATTAAATTCTCAAGTTAACATGCTGTGGGATATTTTCTCGAGCGAAACAAGCCACTTTTTCTTCCTGTGTGACCTTTTACCTGGGTCCCCTGTCTGTAGTGTATATGTGATCCAATAGACCATGCACAATGGCCTCATAAGCCTCTTCATGCAAGGAAGCCACCAACAGCCATGCCAAAAGTTGAGTGAAATCCTCTGCTGTAGGGGAAATGCTCTGCTTCGATGAAGCATCGGGAGAACCGGGTGACGTCCCCACACTTCCCTTTGTGATGGCAGAGAACCAGTAGGGTAGCAGGAAGAGCATGGGGTCCATCTCTAAGTGTGTCACGCTTGCCTGCCCTCTCAGACTTACGTGCCAGAAATTGGCCTGTATATCAACCATTCCAGATGGAACAAGCTCCTCAGAATGCCAATTATCTTCCACCATAACCATAAACTTGGATGGGAAGGATGGAACCAACTGTTCTCCCGAATCAGCTGTATTGTCATATTGTGCTGGGACCCTTGGATAAGCACTGGGAGGATTTAGGTGTGGCCTTAAAAGAAGTGCAGCTTTGACAGCCAACTGCCATTCGGATTGCTGCTGGCCTGCATGTAGAACTTAAGGGCACTGACCTGTCTATTTGAGCAAAAATCTCTTTGCTGTCATGCAGTAGAATGTCCAGCTGAGATGAAACCAAAAACCAATAATGTGCACGCTGTGGCATGCTATTTAAAGCACCAACAAACAGCACAGGGATGCTGCCCCATTTTCGTGATCTGGCATGTGCTGTCTGCAGAATTATTGGAACCTGACCCAGTTTGATATGTGCACACATATTGGGGCCCGTCAGCAAGAAGGCAGGAGAACCAGGGGGTTTTATCTCCTTTAGTGAACCATCTGTAAAAAATTGGACACAAGTGGCATAGTTCGGCTTTGCTCTTCCCACCATCAGTGCTGGAATTGTGTGAAACTGCCGCCTAACGTCCACCCTTATTAAGGCTACACTTCCCACACGCTTGGAGTGCATGATAGTTGTAATGGCTGCCAAGGAATATTTCAAGGACTTAACAGCCCAGATTGCCAATTGATCTGCTGCACCTCTCGCTTTGCCACTTGAAGCTCTTCCATGCTAGCAGTCATCGGATACATTAGCTCAGAATGCTGCTGTGGTACGCGAAGGTCTGGATTGGGAATATTTTGACTAACTGTATAGGCCTCTTTAGGGATAGGAGACTGAGTTTTCCGACAAGTTTGAACCCAAGTAAAGGTGAGGATCCCGCAAGCATCAATTGCAGCAGTGGGAAAAATCACAAAAGTGAGACTTGGACCCCAATTCTGTTGAATAGTTAAGCCAGCCAAGCTTGTGAACTCATTATCCAATTGGTACCCTTTGTTGTACACGGAACATGGAACATGATAGCTCCACCTACAGCTCTTAGCATAGCATCCAAGGGATTTCTACTGCTGTCCCCAGGCGCACGCAACATCCTGTTTGCGTGGGAAAATATGAACAGCAGTCTTGTTTCTGCATAAGGACCACCCACTAACACAAGACTGCATGTGTTTCCTGTTGCTGAACCTGATGGTGCCTCCTATGACACGTTAAAATTGCCTGATCAGCATCTGCTAAGTCTATAATTCTAATAGGATCCTTCTGCAACAGTGAGCTCAACAGGATTTCACTCCAAACGGGATTCCATTGATGCCTACGTTCTGCTGTCCGCCCACATTCTTCCAGTGACGCATCTTGTTTCTTTGCAGCAACTATGGCTGCTGACTGGGGACTCCTGACAGTAAGGCCAGCCTCTCAGTGTCGGTCAGATGGAATTTGTTCAAAGCGAGCTGCCACCTGCTCTGGGTGTTGCTTTGCAGCAACTATTGGGGCGGCTTCTGGGCTCCTGGCAGTGAGGCCAGTCTGTTGGAGTGGATCTCTGCAGTACCCTGGTGCGGCAAACTGGTCCCCAGTGTCAAAAGTGAACTGCTGGCCGGTAGCAGATGCTCGTTGCCTTGCAGCAACTATTGCTGCTGCCGGTAGGCTCTTGGCAGTAAGACCAGCCTTTTTGCTACCATCAACTGGCAGTGCTGCAGCAAGTGGAAGTGTTTCGTTTTGGAGTTCAACATGGTTGTGGTACCGGCCATCTTAAATGGCACGAAGTCCACCCAGGACCCCACATTTGGCTGAATCTGGCTGAGCATTTTCACTTCTAGCGTGTATGTGACAGCAAGCCCTTCACTGGATGTGCTCTGGTGCTTGTCATAGGCTGTCCATTGAGGATCTCATTCTGAGGTGGAGTAATTGGAATGGCTGTTGTTTGCTGCTCAATGGGAGCCTTCTCAGTGGCAACAGTAGGTTCATGCTCCGCATTCAACTTTCTATGGCATTCAAGGTTAACTTCAGTCTTGCGCCCTTGGAACGTTAAGTGGTGGCCTGTGAGTTGAAAATTCATGGTTAAAGCGGCGGAATCCCACAGAACCGGTCCCAACGTGTGGAGCCATGTAATTCCGAGAACCATATCGAATTCTGCTAGAGGGGTAATAAGAAAGTTTGCCTCAAACTGATGACCGTCAATGGTAAACATCAAAGCCTTACTGATTCCATAACTTGGAAGTTTTTCTCCATTAGCCACTGACACTGATGCGATTGGAAGAGGCTGCATTTGAAGTTGTAATTGTTGTGCTGCGTTGAAGCTTAGAAAATTATGGGTACTCCCGGAGTTAACCAGACTGAGGAGATGTTGCTCATTGACTAGAGCACCAAGTTGCATGGTGTTGGTGGAGTGGAGGCTAGTAATGGCGTGGAGAGAAATTTCCGGTTCTTTTTCTTCCTCCACTGTCTCTGCGCTTTCTGGGGCTTCCTCCTCCTCATCATCCACTTCTAGCCAAAACAACTTCGGACATTGATGTCCAAAGGTGTACTTTTCATCACAATTATAACATAAGTCGTGGGACCTTCTGTCTTCCATTTCTGCCCTGTTCAACTTTTGAATGAATGTCGGTTGAGATGGACTTGGCTTGGGTGCCTGAGGAGAGCTTGAAGTGGCTGGATTGCGCCATGGTGGTGTTGTATGAGGGGCGCCTACATGCAGTCTTCCTCCCTGTCATTGAGGTCTGGGTGCCTAAAATTTTTGCTTGGCTCCAAGTACTCGGGCCAAATTCATCGCTCTAGCTAAATCGGTTGGGGCCAGGAGCTCCACTTCCAGGCTTAGGGCCTCTATTAGGCATGCTGTAAACAACCTGACCTGCTGGTCCACTCTGACTACCTTACTGGCCCTGGCTAATTTCTCTTGGAAGGCCTTCTGGTATTGTTCCACTGTGCCCGTTTGCCTTAACAACACCAAGTCCCCCAGGGGATTGTTTTGAGCTGGAGGGCCTAACCGGATGGAGCACAAATCTTTAAATTCTTGCCAATATAAGTCGAGATATTCCAATTCAACCTGATGGCCCCATAGCTACGCTTTGTCGAGCATATGGAAGGCGGCCAAAGCGACTTTATCATTGTCTGTTGTTTGTTGGTGCAAAAAAAAATGTTCACACCTGTAAAGCCATATCAGTGGGTCCTCTGAGCCCTTAAATAGTGGAAAATCCAACTTTGTATACCTCGGGATGGTCTCACCACCAGAACCCAAGCTCGTGCCATTTACTGTATGTTTTGTTTGACCCACACAGTGGTTGCCCTGCATAGCCGCAAGGCTCCTTCCTCCTTCACGAGGAGTGGGGTTTCTTACCCCCAATAATTCATCAAGTTTAGCAGATATTTGTTGGATTTGAACATTTACTTGAGACGCTCTGCTATCCATCAAAATCACCAGACATCCTTCTATTTCTTCTTGTCTGGATTGTATCATCCCCCTGATGGTAGATATCCAATCTTCGTTGTTGGATGGCTCTCCCATTTCGGAATGCTCTGATACCAAAATGTTGTGGTCTCTGACCATGGATCGAGTTATCTTACGAAGGGAGAGATTTTCTGGAGCTTTCGAACTTGTCTCTGGTTGCCGACTTCTCTCTGGACGACCTATGGTTGCCGGTGAGATGGAATACGAACTGGAAGTGTGACAGAGAGAAGAAATCGAAACGGAAGGAAGGGATTAAGGCTCGTCAAAGGGAGCCTTCACCTTGGGTTCCAGAAGAACGCCGAACCTGGTTCCTTTGGGAGAACGCAGATCCCATTAAGTTCTTTCTTGATCTCTCATTCCTTCTCGATGGCCTAATAAACAAGGCTCGAATGAACTACTCCACTGAGTTACTGACTCGTCCGCATTGCCTCTGGATGACTCGTTGTGCTATGGGGTCCACAACATAAACTCTTTTAGTTTTTTATATATATTAAGTTTTGTAATCATCGGAAAAGGGGGGCGAAGGATTTTTAACTGAGAGTTGACTCCCAACCCATAAGTCATTTCAAACAAATATTATAGTCGTTACGGATCATTAATCGATCAAAACCTTTACAATGATCTATGATTGTCAGGTCAACTTTTTGTAAATTGGCAAAATGTGGATTGTTTAGCTCGGGTAAATATCCCACCGCAAGTTAACTTGAGTAAATAAACACCTTGAAATTTTTTTATCAGTAGGTCATTTGCATCTTCAGCATGTTTTCGGCATGCATATCCAAATTTAAAACATGTTAGGATCAATTAGAAATCTCTTTCTCATCAAATTCCAAGTTCTTACAGGTTGTACTAGTGGAATTTCCCAAACGTGGGTAACAAAACTTTGTTGTTCCTTTTTAGTGCGTCAAAAAAATTCTTCACTGACATTTATTATCGTTTTCATTTTTTTGCTTACCCAAACTCTAAAATTTTCATTTTGTTGTGATCTATTTACCTTATCTTTTTGTCTACGAGAAAAAAACGGACAGTGAAAACTCAAGTTTAGTTTTAAAAAAAAATTGAACATCCAAAAATGGAAATGCACAAATGCAGAGAGAGATAATTCCAAAAAGTATCTATAATTTTTAGGGATTTTAAACTCTTTTAGTTTTTTTTATATATATCAGGTTTAGCAATCATCGGAAAAGGGGGGTGAGGGATTTTTAACTGAGTGTTGACTCCAAAATCATAAGTCATTTCTAACAAAAATTATAGCAGTTATATATCATTAATCAATCAAAATCTTTACAATGATCTATGATTGTTAGGTCAGTTTTTTGTAAACGGACAAAAAGTGGCTTGTTAGGTTCGGGTAAATATCCCGCCACACGTTAACTTGAGAATATAGTGTTTTCTATTCCATAAATCATTAGGTCATTTGCATCTTCAACATGTTTCAGGCCTACATATCCATATTTAATACAAGTTTGGATCAATTAGAAATATTTTTCTCATAAAATTCCAAGCTATTGGGGGTTGTACTAGTGGAATTTCCCAAACGTGGATAACAAAACTTTGGCTTTCATTTTTAGTGCGTGGATTTTTTTTTCACTTACTATTATTATAGTTTTCCATTATTTACAATTATAAACTCTAAAATTTTCATTTTGTTCCGATCTTTTTGCCTTTTATTTTTGTTTACGAGAAAAAAGGGAGCGTTAAAACTCAAGTTTGGATTTGAAAAAAATTGAACAAGTAAAATGGTAATGCACAAATGCAGAGAGAGATAATTCCAAAAACTGTAATTTTTTGGGATTGTTAACTCTTTTAGTTTTTTTATATATATTAGGTTTTGCAATCATTGGAAAAGGGGGGCGACAAATTTTTAACTGAGTGTTGACTGCCAAACCATTAGTTTTTTTTTTAACAAATTTTATTGCCATTACGCATCATTAATCGATCAAAACCTTTACAATGATCTATGATTATTATGTTAACTTTTTCTAAATTGGCAAAATGTGGGTTGTTTTGCTCGGGTAAATATCCCACTGCAAGTTAACTTGAGAAAATAACTTTTTCTACACCTTGAAATTTTTTGATCATTAGGTCATTTGCATCTTCAACATGTTTCAAACATGCATATCCATATTTAAACCATGTTAGGATCAATTAGAAATCTCTTTCTCATCAAATTCCATGTTATTTGGGGTTGTACTAGTGGAATTTCCTAAATGTAGATAACAAAACTTTGGTGTTCATTTTTAGTGTGTGAAAAATTTATTCACTGACATTTATTATAGTTTTCAATTTCTTGCATACATGAACTCAAAAATTTTCATTTTTTGTGATCTATTTGCCTTATCTTTTTGGTGACGAGAAAAAAGGGAGAGTGAAAACTCAAGTTTGGATTTGAAAACAAAATTGAACATCCAAAAATGGAAATGCACAAAATCAAAGGGAGATAATTCCAAAAAGTATCTGTTATTTCTAGGGATTTTAAAATCTTTTAGTTTTTTGTATATATTAGGTTTTGCAATCATCAGAAAGAGGGAGGGGGGGGGGGGGGGGGGGGGGTGGGGGGGAGGGATTTTTAATTGAGTGTTGAGTCCCTAAATATAAGTCAATTCTAACAAAAATTATAGCTGTTACGCATCATTAATCGATCAAAACCTTTACGATGATCAATGAATTGTTAGGTCAGATTTTTAATAATTGGCAAAAAGTCGGTTTTATGGCTCCAATAAATATCCCACCACACGTTAACTTGATATTATAATTTTTTCTAGTCCTAGAAATTTTTGGATCATTAGGTCATTTGCATATTCAACATGTTTCATGTATGCATATCCATGTTTAAAACATGTTAGGATCAACTAGAAATCACTTTCACATAAAATTCCAAGCTATTATGGGTTGTACTAGTGGAATTTCCCAAACATGGATAACAAAAGTTTGGTGTTCATTTTTAGTCCATGATAAAATTTTCTTCACTTAAATTTATTTTAGTTTTCAATTTTTTGCATACATAAACTCGAAAATTTTCATTTTGTTGTGATATTTTTTCCTTATCTTTTTGTTTACGAGAAAAAAGGAGAGTGAAACCTCAAGTTTGGATTTGAAAAAGAATTAAACATAAAAAATGGAACTGAACAAATGCAGAGAGAGATATTTTCAAAAAGTATCTATAATTTTTAGTGATTGTAAACTCTTTTAGTTTTTTATATATATTACGTATTGCAATTATCAAAAAAGGGGGACGAGGGGTTTGTAACTGAGTGTTGACTCCCAAACCATAAGTCATTTCTATAAAAAATTATAGCCATTACGCATCATTAATCGAGCAAAGGAGGGGGGGGGGGGGGGCATCCAAAATGGAAAAGCACCAATGCAAAGAGAAATAATTCAAAAAACGTATCTATAATTTTTAGGGATTGTAAACTCTGTTAGTTTTTTTATATATATTTGGTTTTACTATCATCGAGAAAAAGGGGGAGGGGGGTGGAAGGTGGGGGGCGAGAGATTTTTAACTGAGTGTTGACTCCCAAACCATAAGTCATTTCTAAAAAAAATTATAGTCGTTACTCATCATTAATCGACCAAAACCTTTATGATGATCTATGATTGTTAGGTCAACTTTTTATAAATTGGCAAAAAGAGGGTTGTTTGGCTGGAGTAAATATCCCACTGCACGTTAACTTGAGAATATAATTTTTTCTACACCTTGAAATTTTTGGACCATTAGGTCATTTGCATCTACAACATGTTTCAAGAATGCATATCCATATTTAAAACATATTAGGATAAATTAGAAATCTCTTTCTCATCAAATTCCAAGCTATTAGAGATTGTACTTGTGGAATTTCCCAAACATGGATAACAAAATTTTGGTGTTCATTTTTTAGTGCGTGAAAAAATTTCTTCACTGACATTTATTATTGTTACAAATTTTTTGCTTACATAAACTCTGAAATTTTCATTTTGTTGTGATCTATTTACCTTATCTTTTTGTTTACGAGAAAAAAGGGAGAGTGAAAACTCAAGTTTCGATTTGAAAAAAAATTGAACATAAAAAAATGGAAATGCACAAATGCAGGTATCTGCAATTTTTAGGGATTGTAAACTCTTTTAGTTTTTTTATTTATAGTAGGTTTTGCTATCATTGGAAAAGGGGGGGGGGGGGGGGGGGGGGGGGGGGGTGATTTTTATCTGAGTGTTGACTCCCAAACCATAAATCATTTCTAACAAAAATTATAGCTGTTAAGCATCATTAATCGATCAAAACCTCTACAATGATTAACTTTTTGTAAATGGGCAAAAAGTGGCTTGTTTGGCTTGGGTAAATATCTCATCGCACATTAACTTGAGAATATAATTTTTTCTACTCCCTGAAATTTTTGGATCATTAGGTCATTTGCATCTTCAACATGTTTCAGGCATGCATATCCATATATAAAACATCTTAGGATCAATTAGAAATCCCTTTCTCATAAAATTCCAAGCTATTAGGGGTTGTACTAGTGAAATTTCCCAAATGTGGATAACAAAATTTTGGCGTTCATTTTTAGTGTGTGAAAAAATTTTCTTCACTTAAATTTATTATTATTTTCAAATTTTTTCATACATAAACTCTAAAATTTTCATTTTGTTGAGATCTATTTGCCTTATCTTTTTGTTTACGAGAAAAAAAGGGAGAGTAAAAACTTAAGTTTGGATTTGAAAAAAAATTGAACATGCAAAAAGGAAATGCACAAATGAGGAGAGAGATAATTCCAAAAAGTATATGTAATTTTTAGGGATTTTAAACTCTTTTATTTTTTTATATATATTAGGTTTTGCAATCATCGGAAAAGGAGGGGCAAGGAATTGTACATCATTAATCAAACAAAACCTTTACATTGATCTATGATTATTCGGTCAACTTTTGGTAAATGGGCAAAATGTGTGTTGTTTGGCTCGGGTTAATATCCCCCCACAACTTAACTTGAGTAAATAATTTTTTCTACACCTTGAAATTTTTTTATCATTAGGTCTTTTGCATCTTCAAAAAATTTAAAGCATGCATATCCATATGTAAACCATGTTAGGATCAATTAGAAATCTCTTTCTCATCATATTCCAAGTTATTAGGGGTTGTACTAGTGGAATTACCTTAATGTGGATAACAAAACTTTGGTGTTCATTTTTAGTGCATGAAAAAATGTATTCACTGACATTTAATATAGATTTCAATTTTTTACATACATAAACTCTAAATTTTTTGTGATCTATTTGCCTTATCTTTTTGTTTACGAGAAAAAAAGGGAGAGTGAAAACTCAAGTTTGGATTTGAAAAAAAATTGAACATCCAAAATGGAAGTGCACAAATACAGAGAGAGATAATGCCAAAAAGTTTCTATATTTTTGTGTGATTGTAAACTATTTTATATATATATATATATATATTAGGTTTTGCAACCATCGGAAAAGGAGGGGGGGGGTGAGAGGGGGAAGATGGTGAGGGATTTTTAACTGAGTGTTGACTCCCAAACTATAAGTCATTTCTAAAAAAAATTATAGCCTTTACGTATCATTAATCTATCAAAACCTTTACATTGATCTATGATTGTTAGGTCAGCATTTTGTAAATGGGCAAAAAGTGGCTTCTTTGACTCGAGTAAATATCCCACCGCACGTTAACTTCAAAATATAATTTTTTTTACTCCTTGAAATTTTTGGATCATTAGGTCATTAGCATCTTCAGCATGTTTCAGGCAAGCATATCCTTTTTAAGACATCTTAGGATAATTTAAAAATCTCTTTCTCATAAAATTCTAATCTATTAGGGGTTATACTAGTGGAATTTTCCAAACGTGGATAAAAAAACTTTGGTGTTCATTTTTAGTGCGTTAAAAAAATTTCTTCACTTACATTTATTATAGTTCTCAATTTTTTGCAATCATAAACTCTAAAATTTTCATTTTTATGTGATCTATTTTCCTTATCTTTTTTTTTACAAGAGAAAAGGGAGAGTGAAAACTCAACTTTTGATTTGAAAAAAAAATGAACATCCAAAATGGAAATGCACCAATGCAAAGAGAGATAATTCCAAAAACTATCTATAATTTTTTTAGGATCGTAAACTCTTTTAGTTTTTTTATATATATTAGGTTTTTCAATCATCGAAAAAGGGGGGGGGGGGGGAGGCGAGGGATTTTTAACTGAGTGTTGACTCCCAAACCATAAGTCATTTCTAATAAACATTACAACCGTAACTCATCATTAATCGATCAAAACCTTTTATGATGATCTGTGATTGTAAGGTCAACTTTTTGTAAATGGGAAAAAAGAAGGTTGTTTGGTTGGAGTAAATATCCCACCCCACGTTAACTTGAGAATATAATTTTTTCTACTCCTTGAAATTTTTTGACAATTAGGTCATTTGCTTCTTCAACATGTTTCAGGCATGCATATCCATATTTAAAACATGTTAGGATAAATTAGAAATCTCTTTCTCATCAAATTCCAAGTTATTAGGGGTTGTACTAGTGGAATTTCCAAAACGCAGATAACAAAACTTTGGTGTTCATTTTTTAGTGCGTGAAAAAATTTCTTCACTGACTTTATTATTATTTCCAATTTTTCGCTTACATAAACTCTGAAATTTTCATTTTGTTGTGATCTATTTGCCTTATCTTTTTGTTTATGAAAAAAGGGAGAGTGAAACTCAAGTTTGGATTTGAAAAAAAATTGAACATAAAAAAACCGAAATGCACAAATGCAGAGAGAAATAATTCCAAAAAGTATATGCAATTGTTAAGGATTGTAAAATCTTTTAGTTTTTTTATTTATATTAGGTTTTGCTATCATCGTAAATGGGGGGGCGATGGATTTTTAGCTGAGTGTTGACTCCCAAACCATAAGTTATTTCTAATAAAATTCATAGATGTTACGCATCATTAATCGATCAAAACCTTTACAATGATCTATGATTGTTAGGTCAGCTTTTTGTAAATGGGAAAAAAGTGGGTTGTTTGGCTCGGGTAAATATCCCACAGCACATTAACTTGAGAATATAATTTTATCTACTCGAAAATTTTGGATCATTAGGTCATTTGCATCTTCAACACGTTTCAGGCATGTATATCCAAATTTCAAACATTTGAGGATCAATTAGAAATCTCTTTCTCATAAAATTCCAAGCCATTAGGGGTTGTACTAGTGAAATTTCCCTAACGTGGATAACAAAACTTTGGCGTTCATTTTTAGTGAGTGAAAAAATTTCCTTCACTTACATTTACTATAGTTTTCAATTTTTTGCATACTTAAACTCTAAAATTTTTGTTTTGTTGTGATCTATTTGCCTTATCTTTTCGTTTATGAGAAAAAAAGGGAGAGTGAAAACTCAAGTTTGGATTTGAACAAAAAATTGAACATGCAAAATTGAAATGCACAATTGCAGAGAGAGATAATTCCAAAAAGTATTTGTAATTTTTAGGGATTGTAAAATCTTTTAGTTTTTTTATATATATTAGGTTTTGCAATCATAAAAAAAGGGGTGGGGGGGGTGGGGGGCAAGGAATATTTAACTGAGTGTTGACTCCCAAACCATAAGTCATTTAAAAAAACATTATACCCTTTACGCATCATTAATCGATCAAAACCTTTACCATGCTCTATGATTGTCAGGTCAACCTTTTGTAAATGTGAAAAAAGTATGTTGTTTGGGTCGAGTAAATATCCTACCTCACGTTAACTTGAGTATATAATTTTTTCTACTCGAAATTTTTGGATCATTAGGTCATTTGCGTTTTCAATGTTGGAAGATAAGATCAAACCCAAATAACCAAGGAAGGCCCAAATATGTAAGATTATTATAAGATGGCCCACATGACCAAGGAAGGCCCAGAAGATGGGCCCAAGCCCATAAGAAGTAGGACCCACAATGATTACCAAGAGCTGGCATCCTTATCACATCAGTTGAAAGATCAAGAAGGACTCACAAAAATATCTTTATCTTAGGGTCACGACCAAGAAGAGTTTTAGTTTAAGTTATATTTGTCTTTTATCAATATTGAGTTACCTAATTATATTAGGAGTTACCTTAAGTGTTAGGGTTTGGGTGTAATTGGGACAAAGATAGTTTTATTGTAATTGCACTCTAATACCTTCCTCTATTACTAATAGAGGTTCATGTTGATGTGATATTTAATTACATCGGCTTTTATACCTCGCAAGCGTACGAATCGTTCATGTAATCTAGTGGGAAGCGAGGGTCATATCCACAGGGAGGACTGAATTTTGTGTATTCTTCAGTCAACTAGCCTAACCAAATATGATGAATTAATCTGAACTAAACACTAATTATATCCTAAATTATCAAGCAATAATTTGATTAACTACTTGCACAACAGGAAATGTCAACTTTGGATTTTACTGTGATTCGTGCCTCTCTCGAGCGCCACATAACCATGAATCCGAATTCTCAATCCTTGCGTCTAGCCCCTCTCGGGCGCATAGAGTTAATGACAGAGATCGGATTACAATAGAATGCAGAGAATCAATTTCCTATTATGATGATGCTAAAATTATCAACTCTGGATTTTACCGTGATTCGTACCTCTCTCGACCGCCACGTAACCACGAATCCGATTTCTCAATCCTTGCGTCTATCCCCTCTCGGGCACATAGAGTGAAAGATAAAAATCGGATTAAAATACCAAAATCCAACCTAGATTACAATCCTACCCTAACTATCTAATTTAATCAAATATCCGGAAAACAAATATTCGATAAACATTAATTTTTAAATCAATTTTAATAAACATTCAAAACCTAAGTTCAAACTATAGGAAAATTAAATTCCAAAATAATGGATTACTCCCCTTCTCCTTCATCTCGCTCGGGCAGCAGGCTCGTTCTCACGGGTGCTGCAATTTCGTGAAATTGATGGCTTCGGGTAGCAAGAGCGAGTGGCCGGAAGTAGACATGATGCCGGCGAAGAAGGATAGAAACCCACGGATGGAGGTGACGATCGGTGAAGAACGGAATGGAGCTGAAGTCCTCTAATCGGCTCTCTTGAGTCTCGGTCGGAGTCAGAATAGCTCCAGAAATGGTCGGAAATAGGTAATTGACGCCGGAGGATGGTCGGAATGTGGAATTGGCACCGAAGGAGCCCTCCCGGGTCACCTCTCGGCCTGGCGAGCATAAACTGGCACTGTTGAACTCGCCGCGACGGAGACTCTCTCGAGCTCTCCTTGGGTCTGTTCTTGGTTGCCGGACGGTAGTGGACGACGGTGGTGCGGCGAACGACGGCTGGAAATCCTCTCGGGCCTCCCCTGTTTCGGTCGACGGTCCCCTGTTTTGGTGACGCTCCTCTGTTTCGGTCGATGCTCCTCTCTTTTCAATACGATTTGCCCTAAAAAATACTCCCTTTCACCAATGGCATTTTGGTAAATATCTCCTTCTCCACCAAAATTCTTCTGAAATTCCATAATTGAATCCATAAAAATTATTTCAGGAAGAAATAAACCCTAAAAGCAATGAAATATAATTCAGGAGAGAAAAATATGCAATATAGACAGTGATTAATGCCAAATTCAATAAATGCACGTTTTATTTGAAAACCGATAATAAATAACCACCTATAACACAATTATAAGGGCTATTCTATTATAATTAACCTAGTTCTCATGTCATAATCTGGCATCTATCACACCCCCAAACCTAAATCTTTGCTAGTCCCTAGCAAAACAACAATAGAACCAAAATTAAGCCTAGGAAAACAAAATGCCACTTTCGTAGGGAACACGATTGCATTTAGCGCATGCAACAAGCCGTTAAAGCCCTACTTTACAGTAGTGGACGAGTTGTGTCTCATGAGGGTTTGCATGGAATTTACCCACAAAATTCATCTAAATCAATAATATAAAAAGAAAACTGAAGAAAATTTACTCCTCATTAGCATATGACTAACACTTAGTATCGTAAAATATCTGAAAATTATTTGAAACCCTGCTCAATTTGAAAACCTGTGTAAAATATAGCACATTATCAATCCAAATGCACTCATTGTTACTCCATCTGAACCAATGTGACCCATAAGCAATTACTTCAACAGAACAAAGAGGCAACAAATAACAATAAAATCCTGGTCACATCACAATTAAGAGAAAATAGTAGAGTAAGCCTGTTGTCTGACAATCACAAAAGAAGTATACCAATTTCAATCTTGACATGCAACTTCTTTCACTTTACCATTCATCATCAAAGTTAAGGAAACTCATTGCTTCCAGATTTAAACCCATTTTACGCTATTACCAGCATAATTGATCGTTCACTGAATACTTTTGGTATTACCACCATTTTGTATTCGTCTTCACTGCACATGCACTTATTTTTATGTAACCGACTATTCCGGTGCATGTCCCTGGGTTTGCCTAGGCTGTTTCTGAAGTTATCTGTCTTTTGCAAGCAAGAGCATTTGCATTTGCATTCATACATTACAACAAGGAATTTTATTGAGGTTTAAAAAGGAATGAGTTCAAACAGGCATACAAGACTATTCAGACTAACATAGATCAACACTAGATTTACATGTTCTCTTTTGCAATTAAGTTCCAAGTCTAATGCAATAGTAAGTTATCCCACTGAATTCTCATGGATCACAACAAATGATTTTAGATTTCTAATAGGCATATTCTACACAATTTTATGAAAAATTTTGAAACACATTTAAGCAACTTATTTTAACTCTACTAACGTTAACCACATACTAAGAGGAGTAATTTGAAAACCACGAACAAAAATCAAAAGAAAATTATTGCTAAGACACAAAAGAGTCGTTCCCCCCCCCCCCCCCCCCCCCCCTAAACCTAAACCTGACATTGTCCTCAATGGGGAAAAGTTAAAACACCAGAACGACTACAAAAAGAAATAACATCTAAAGAATAATAAAACTCATGGAAACCACATTCTCCATTGCCGCACAAGAAGTAAAGCAAAGCCAAAACAGTGCAAGGAAAAGAGATATCAGCAAACACCCCAAACCTAGAGCATGACACATCATCAAACAAACCAAATAACAATCACTAAAATATCTGATTTACTAGATGATTTATTGTTGGCCTTAACGTCGGTTCTGGTGCCAGTCCTCTCGTCTAGCAGCTACTACTCCAGTTGACTCACAACCTAGCTAGTTATACTCCAGCAGAGTAAGGGTTAAGCTCCCTCAGGGCTCCTAAATCCATAGGTGGGACCATATGTGTTTGGTCATCAACAATAATACCGAAGAGTCAATAAAGACCCCCAGGAATGATACTTAGTCTCCCTCGAAGAAGGTTTACTCGTATCAGCCGTACCCGTAGGTAATCATCCGTAAATGAAACCGCTATCCCACATCACACTTTGAAGAAATCTCTGTGTGACTGGCCACTGAAGGCAGCAGGAATCACGCGTTGAAGACAAGTCCTTAAGTTACTCACCATAAGGTTTTCATTCAATACTTCAAGATCGAACTGGTCAATCCCAGAACGGTTGTTTGAGTACAAACCTCTCAAACTAGGGACCAAAAGTCTGGTCATCGACTACCGGAACCATTTATGCTCTCAGCTGGCAAGAGAGTACCCCGAGTCCATGACGGGGCCGGCATCGCCTGGGGACCTCCAATCAATCAAGACTAGAGTACACCAAAGGTTATCCCAAATAAGAATGAATAAACCAAAAATAATAACTGTAATGTACAAAGGGATAGAAACGTGGGAATTTCCCACAATGTGCTAAGTTTATAGTCATAAGCAAGACTCTGATGTAGTCAAGATGAAATGATAGGTTCCTCCAAGAAAATCACCATCACCTCCTCCGGTGTGAGGACATTCTCATGATACGGTTTGAACCTCTGAATGTTAACTTTGAAGACCGACCCATCTCCGTGATTGCGGATCTCAATAGCGCCATGAGGAAACAGTTGTGTAACCTCAAATGGACCGGACCACCTAGATCTCAACTTCCCTAGAAAAAAAATGCAATCGTGAGTTATAAAGTAAAACATTCTGTCCAGCAGTAAAAGACTTGTGAAAAATAGATTTATCATGTAAAAGCTTTGTTCGCTCCTTATACAGTTTGGCATTCTCATTAGCATCATGACGTATCTCCTCCAACTCATTCAATTGCAATTTCCTCTCCTCACCCGCTTGAGTCAAATAAAAATTCAAAGCCTTAATGGCCCAATAAGCTCTATGCTCAAGCTCAACAGGTAGATGACATGCTTTGCCGAACACTAGGCGAAATGGAGACATCCCAATAGGAGTCTTATAAGCGGTTCGATAGGCCCATAAAGCATCGTCCAATCGAGTGGACCAATCTTTCCTATCAAAGCGAATCGACTTCTCAAAAATCCGTTGGGTCTCCCTATTAGAGATTTCCACTTGACCACAAGTTTGCGGGTGGTACGGAGTGGACACCCGATGAGTGATTGAGTATTTCTTCAATAAGGTCTCAAATGCTCTATTAAAAAAATGAGATCCCCCATCACTGATGATCGCTCTCGGGGTACCAAACCGATTAAAGATGTTTTTTTTTTAAACTTTACCACTACTTTGTGATCATTTGTCTTACATGCAATAGCTTCGATCCATCTAGAGACATATTCAACAACAACAAGGATGTTTTGATAGCCGAATGAGACAGGAAAAGGACCTATGAAGTCAATACCCCACACATCAAACAATTCAACAATAAGAATGGGGTTAAGAGGCATCATGTTCTTCCTAGACAAACAACCAGTCTGTTGACATCTATCACACACACGACAAAACTCATGGGCATCTCTAAATAATGAAGGCCAATAGAAACCACATTGCAAGACTTTAGCCGCGGTCTTTCTAGCACCAAAATGTCCACCACATGCCTGGGAATGACAAAATTCAAGAATGTTGGCAAAGACTTGCTCATGTACACAACGCCTAATGACTTGATCAGGACACCTTGAACAAATAAGGGTCATCCCAAAACAAAATGTTTGACTTGGGAAAAGAATTTCAACCGATCTTGTTTACTCCAAAAATCAGGAATCTTATGAGTTACAAGATAGTTGACTATGTCAGCAAACCAAGGCAACTGGGATACTTGGAGAAGTTATTCATCAGGGAAGGAATCATTTAAAGGAAGGAATCCTTCCTGAGGTGCTACACAGATCCTAGATAGATGATCAGCAACAACATTCTCACAACCCTTCTTATCTCGAATCTCAAGGTCAAATTCTTGCAATTGCAAGATCCATCTAATCAAGCGAGGTTTAGTGTCCTTGATGGATAATAAGTACTTCAAAATAGAATGATCAGTGAACACTATAACCTTTGACCCTAAAAGATATGATCTGAATTTGTTCAAGGCAAACACAACAGCTAGCAACTCCTTCTCAATGGTAGTGTAATTCAATTGAGCATCATGAAGAGTGCGGCTAGCATACTGAATGACACAGGGAATTTTATCCATATTTTGCCCCAAAACAGCCCCCAATGCATAATCAGAGGCATCACACATAAACTCAAAAGGCAAAGACCAAGTAGGTGGTTGGACAATGGGTGCAGTGGACAAACATTTCTTCAGTGTCTCAAAAGCATGAATACAGGCATCATCAAAGGCAAAAGCAACATCTTGAGCAAGCAAATTCGTCAAAGGACGAGAAATTTTGCTAAAGTCCTTAATGAAGTGCCTATAGAACCCAACATGGCCAAGGAAAGAACGCACCCCCTTCACAGAAGTAGGTGGTGGTAGATTGGCAATTAGGTCAACCTTGGCTTTGTCCACTTCTACACCCCGCTCAGACACTACATGTCCTAAAAAAATTCATTCATTTCTCCCAATTCAAGACTAAATTGGACTTAATGCAACAAGACAATACAAGTGAAAGATTGTGCAAGCATGTATCAAAACTAGATCCAAACACAGAAAAGTCATCCATAAAGACCTCTAAAAAGTCACCAATCATGTCAGAAAAGATACTCATCATGTACCGTTGGAAAGTGGCGGGCGTATTGCATAAACTAAAAGGCATGCGTCTGTAAGCATAGGTGCCAAACGGACATGTGAATGTGGTCTTTTCCTGGTCTTCTGAATCAATGGGAATTTGATTGTAGCCGGAGTATCCATCTAAGAAGCAATAAAAATTATGGCCAACCAATCGCTCTAGCACCTGATCAATGAAAGGTAGTGGGAAGTGATCCTTCCTAGTGGCGGAATTAAGTTTTCTATAGTCAATGCAAACACACCACTTGGTGGTAGTTCTTGTGGGAATCAATTCACCTCTCATTTTTTGTTATCGTTATCCCCCCTTTCTTAGGGACAACTTGAATTGGACTTACCCAGGTGCTATCAGAAATAGGGTAAATGATTCCTGTCACAAGCAACCTGATGACTTCTTCTCTCACAACCTCCAGCATATGGGGATTTAACCTACGTTGCATCTCACGTGAGGCTTTAGTCCCCTCCTCCAAATGAATACGATGCATGCATATGGAAGGGCTAATCCCTTTTAAGGCATCAAGAGTCCACCCCAATGCCTCTCTGTGTGCTTGTAAAACTTCAGTCAATTGTTCCTCTTGCTTAGTACTCAAATCAGAGGAAATAATGACTGGCAATGAGTTCATGGGCCCCAAGAACGCATACTTCAACGTGGGAGGAAGTGGCTTAAGATCTAGTTTGGAAGTTTCAAGAGGTTTGTCCAAGTCAAGATGAAGATCATGTGGATGATCAGATGTGACAACCTCATAAGCTTCCTCCAACAGAGGTACAGAACTGAGTAAAGAGTCAACCTCTCGGAAATATGTTTCCTCATCAAAATAGTCCATGTCTAAAAATGTTATGCAAGACTCAAAAGATTCAAGAGTGGATTCGTCATCAAGCATAACAGTCTCTATCTTAAATGCAGGACTCAGATCATCAGACTCAAGTGGGTGGTGCCCGATATTAAATACATTCAACAAGACCTTAAAATTTCCAAAAGACAACTCCAACTCACCACTTTTACAATGAATGATAGCATTAGATGTGGCTAAGAAGGGACGTCCTAGGATGACAGGAATTTGGTTGGTCACATTGACTACTGGTTCTGTATCAAGACCTATGAAATCAACTGGGAAGAAAAATTTGTCCACTTTTATCAAAACATCTTCAACTATTCCTCGTGGTATCTTGACAGAACGGTCAGCTAGTTGAAGTGTGATGGGGGTAGGCTTCAATTCCCCAAAGCCTAATTGTTGGTACACAAAGAAAGGAATCAAATTCACACTTGCCCCTAAGTCAAGAAGAGCTCTCTGGATGGTATGTTCACTAATGACACATGAAATTGTGGGGCATCCAGGATCTTTAACTTTAGGAGGAGTGTTATGCTTCAGAATTGAGCTTACATTCTCAGTAAGAAAGACCTTTTTGTTAACATGTTGTTTTCTCTTTTGTGTACAAAGGTCTTTCAAAATCGGGCATAGGCAGGGACTTGCCTAATAACATCAAGAAGTGGAATGTTAATGTGAACCTTACTAAACAGTTCCAATGTTTCATGCATGCTATCTCCTTTCCTAGGTGGGCCCGATAACCTCTGCGGATAAGGAGCTGGTGGGACTTGGTTAGGGATTTGCTTGGCTGTTGGTGGAGAACTTGGAGGTTCTTCACTCAATGATGTGTCCCCATTGTCATCCTTTGACTCCTTAGACTTAGTGGTCCCTACCCCATTGTTCAAATCACGACCACTCCTAAGGGTGGTTATGGCTTTGGCTCGCTCGTGGTGGGGATTGGAACTCGACCCACTCTCATGTGTGCTTTTGGGGTTAGGAATGGTTTGACTCGGGAGTCTATTTTGTGTCTGTTCACTCATGTGGCTTGCCAACTGACTCACTTGCATTTCAAGTTTAGCAATGAAGGACTGTGTATCCTGCATGAATAATTGAAGTGTATCCTCAAGTGAAGGTTTTTGTGGAATCAATGGTTGTTGAGTGAAAAGGGGGCGCAGAGCTTGGTTTTGAGTAAACCCTGGAGGACCCCCAACTTGTGGGCCCTTGGACCATGAGAAATTTGGGTGCCTAGACCAACCCGGATTATATGTTTCCGAAAAAGGATCGTTCCGGTTTGGTCTATGAAAATTCTGGACTGCATTCAAGTCCTCAATGAGCTCCGGTTAGGATGAACTAGATGGACACATTTGTGTAGGATGAGATGAACCAGAGCATATGGCACAGATAGTAGATGGGTTAGGAGCAAGTGAACTCTTGGACACCATAAGGGCATCAATTTTTCTAGTCAACCCCTCAATCTTGGCCATGAGCATGGGTGTTTCACTAACCTCGTAGAGACCCCCTCTTTTGGCTTCATGGGATCTCCTATCAACATTAAATGACGAACCCCATAGCTGAGATTGATCACTCAACGTTTCAAAGAAGTCACATGCCTCACTAGCACTCATACCCATCAAACTCCCACCACTCGTTGCATCTACCATGGATCTAACCTGGGGTGTAAGACCTTGATAAAAGTATTGCACTAAATGCCATTTCTCAAACCCATGATGCGGACACCTACGGATCAAATACTTCCATTTCTCCCAAGCCTCATAAAAGTGTTCACCCTCCTGCTGCATAAAGTTGGAGATTTCTCTCCTGAGAGCTGTAGTTCTCTGAATGGGAAAGTACTTGGACAAAAAATTTGTGACTAATGTGTCCTATGAAGTAATGCTGCCCACCTCCAAGGAATTAAGCCAAGACTTGGCCTTATCCTTAAGTGAAAATGGAAAAAGTCTTAACTGGATAGAGTCATCTGAGAAATTCTAGAATTTGAAAGTCGCATAGATATCTAAGAATTCCTTGATGTGGTAATAAGGGTCCTCCTTCTCCAACCCATAGAATGTAGGGAGGAGTCGGATCACACCCGGTTTCAACTCATAATTGGTGGCAATAGTCGGTGGCAATATAATGCAAGAAGGTGATGTGAAGTGGGATGGGATAGAATAATCCCTCGGCTCTACGGTCACCTACTGCAGGTAACTGTAATGGTTCACCCTGATTGGCCATGGTAGCTCCTAACTTGACTCAGGTGTTTTCCTACAAATAAGTTCTACCTCTTCAACAAAGGGAGCTAATGGTTCACCTAGGGAGCGGCACCCGTGCATAAAAACACAAAAAGAAACAAAACTAACTATCAAATTAAGCTAACAAACTCACTACTAAAAATACGAACTAACTAGAAGAAATAAAAATAACTCCATACAAAATTACCAAGATAAAATTACGAAAGCAAAAACTAAAATAAAAATAAATCTAACCTAAGACCATGGAGAACAAAGAAATACACTTAATACGTGCCTCCCCGGCAACGGCGCCAAAAACTTGATGTGAAATTTAATTACATCGGTTTTTATACCTCGAAAGTGTACGAATCGTTCATGTAATCTAGCGGGAAGCGAGGGTCATATCCACAGGGAGGACTGAATTTTGTGTATTCTTCAGTCAACTAGCCTAACCAAATATGATGAATTAATCTAAACTAAACACTAATTATATCCTAAATTATCAAGCAATAATCTGATTAACTACTTGCACAACAGGAAACATCAACTCTGGATTTTATCGTGATTTGTGCCTCTCTCGAGCCCCACGTAACCATGAATCCGAATTCTCAATCCTTGCGTCAAGCCCCTCTCGGGCGCATAGAGTAATGACAAAGATCGGATTACAATAGAATGAAGAGAATCAATTTCCTATTATGATGATGCTAAAATTATCAACTCTGAATTTTATCGTGATTCGTGCCTCTCTCGAGCGCCACGTAACCACGAATCCGATTTCTCAATCCTTGCTTCTATCCCCTCTCGGACGCATAGAGTGAAAGACAAAAATCGGATTAAAATACCAAAATCCAACCTAGATTACAATCCTACCCTAACTATCTAATTTAATCAAATATCCGAAAAACAAATATTCGATAAACATTAATTTTCAAACCAATTTTAATAAACATTCAAAACCTAAGTTCAAACTATAGGAAAATTAAATTCCAAAATGATGGATTACTCCCCTTCTCCTTCCTCTCGCTCGGGCAGCAAGCTTGTTCTCACGGGTGCTGCAATTTCCCGAAATTGGTGGCTTTGGGTAGCAAGAGCGAGTGGCCGGAGGTAGAGACGACGCCGACGAAGAAGGATAGAAACCCACGGACGGAGGTGACGATCGACGAAGAACGGAACGAAGCTGAAGTCCTCTAACCGGCTCTCTTGTGTCTCGATCGGAGTCAGAATAGCTCTAAAAATGGTCGGAAATAGGTAATTGATGCCGGAGGATGGTCGGAATGCGGAATTGGCACCGGAGGAGCCCTCTCGGCATGGCAAGCAGAAACTGGCACTATTGAAATCGTCGCGACGGAGACTCTCTCGAGCTCTCCTCGGTTGTCGAACGGCGGTGGCGCGGTGAACGACGGCTGGAAATCCTCTCGGTACTCCCCTGTTTTGGTCGATGGTCCCCTGTTTCGGTCGACGCTCCTCTCTTTTCAATACAATTTGCCCTAAAAAATACTACCTTTCACCAATGGAATTTTGGTAAATATCTCCTTCTCCACCAAAATTCTCCTGAAATTCCACAATTGAATCCATAAAAATCATTTCAGGAAGAAATAAACCCTAAAAGCAATGAAATATAATTCAGGAGAGAAAAATATGCAATATAGATAGTGATTAATGCCAAATTCAATAAATGCACGTTTTATTTGAAAACCGATAAATAACCACCTATAACAAAATTATAAGGGCTATTCTATTATAATTAACCATGTTGTCATGTCAGAATCTGGCATCTATCACATGTACTCTGATTACAACAAGTTATTGATGTCAATGAAGTATTTCACTTTTCCATAAATTCAACATTCAACATGTTTCAAGCATGCATATCCAGACTTGAAACATGTTAGGATCAATTAGAAATCTCTTTCTCATCAAATTTCAAGTTCTTAGGGGTTGTACTAGTGAAATTTCCCAAATGTGGATAACAAAACTTTAGTGTTCATTTTTAGTACATCAAAAAATTTCTTCACTGACATTTATTATTGTTTTCAATTTTTTGCTTACACAAACACTAAAATTTTCATTTTTTTGTGATCTATTTGGCTTATCTTTTTGTTTACGAGAAAAAAGGGAGAGTGAAAACTCAAGTTTGGATTTGAAAAAAAATTGATCATCCAAAAATGGAAATGCATAAATGCAAAGAGAGATAATTCCAAAAAGAATCTGTAATTTTTAGAGATTTTAAAATCTTTTAGTTTTTTTATATATATTAGGTTTAGCAATCATTAGAAGAGGGGGGCGACAGATTTTTAACTAAGTGTGGACTCCCAAACCATAAGTCAATTCTAACAAAAATTATAGTTGTTACGCATCATTGTAAATATTCCACTCCACGTTAACTTGAGAATTTATTTTTTTCTACTCCTTTAATTTACGATGATCTATGATTGTTAGGTCAGCTTTTTGTAAACGGGCAAAAAGTGTCTTGTTTGGCTCTAGTAAATATCCCACCGAACATTAACTTGAGAATATAGTTTTTTCTATTCCTTTAAAAATTTGGATCATTAGCTGATTTGAATCTTCAACATGTTTCAGGAATGCATATCCATATATAAAATATGTTAGGATTGATTAGAAATCTCTTTCTCATAAAATTCCAAGCTATTAGGGGTTGTACTAATGGAATTTCCCAAACATGGATAACAAAACTTTGGCGTTCATTTTTAGTGTGTGAAATTTTTTTCTTCACATAAATTTATTATTGCGATCTATTTTCCTTATCTTTTTGTTTACGAGAAAAAAGGGAGAGAGAAAATTCAAGTTTGGATTTGAAAAAAAATTGAACATGCAAAAAGGAAACACACAAATGCAGAGAGAGATAATTCCAAAAAGTCTCCAACTGCTAAACCATATGTTATTTCTAACAAATATTATAGGCATTACACATCATTAATCGATCAAAACCTTTACAATGATCTATAATTGTTTGGTCAACTTTTTGTAAATGGGGAAAATGTGGGATGTTTGGCTCGGGTAAAATCCCACCGCAAGTTAACTTGAGTAAATAATTTTTTCTACACCTTGAATTTTTTTTTCATTAGGTCATTTGTATATTCAACATGTTTCAAGCATGCATATCCATATTATAAACTATGCTAGGATCAATTAGAAATCTCTTTCTCATCAAATTCCAAGTTATTAGGGTTTGTACTTGTGGAATTACCTAAATGTGGGTAACAAAACTTGGTGTTCATTTTTAGTGCGTGAAAAAATGTATTCACTGACATTTACTATACATTTCAATTTCTTGCATACATATACTCTAAAATTTTCATTTTTTGTGATCTATTTGCCTTATCTTTTTGTTTACGAGAAAAAAGGGAGAGTGAAAACTTAAGTTTCGATTTGAAAATAATTAAACATCCAAAAATGGAAGTGCACAAAAGCACAGAGAGATAATTCCAAAAAGTATTTTTAATTTTTAGGGATTGTAAATTCTTTTAGTTTTTTATACATATTAGGTTTGCAATGATCAGAAAGGGGGGCGAGGGATTTTTAACTGAGCGTTGAGTCCCTAAACATAAGTAATTTCTAACAAAAAATATAGTTGTTACGTATCATTAATCGATCAAAACCTTTACGATGATCAATGATTGTTAGGTCAGCTTTTTAATAATTGGCAAAAAGAGGGTTTTTTGGCTTGGATAAATATCCCACTGCACGTAAACTTTAGAATATAATTTTTTTCTACTCCTTGAAATTTTTGGATCATTAGGTCATTTGCATCTTCAACATGTTTCAGGCATGCATATCCATATTTAAAACACGTTAGGATCAATTAGAAATCTCTTTCTCATAAAATTTCAAGATATTAGGGGTGAAAAAATTTGGTGTTCATTTTTAGTGCATGAAAAAATTTACTTCACTTTCATTTATTATAGTTTTCAATTTTTTGTATATAAAACTCTAAAATTTTCATTTTGTTCAGATCTATTTGCCTCATTTTTTTGTTTACGTGAAAAATGAAAGAGTGAAAATTCAAGTTTGGATTTGAAAAAAAATTGAACATCTAAAATGGAAATGCACAAATGCAGAGAGAGATAATTCCAAAAAGTATCGATAATTTTTAGTGATTGTAAACTCTTTTAGTTTTTTATATAAATTAGGTTTTGCAATCATCGAAAAGGAGGGGGGGGTGGGGGGGAGAGGATTTTTAACTGAGTGCTGACTCCCAAACCATAAGTCATTTCTAAAAAATATTATAGTCGTTACGCATCATTAATCGATCAAAACCATTACGATGATCTATGATCGTTAGGTCAACTTTTTGTAAATGGGCAAAAACTCGGTTGTTTGGCTCGGGCAAATATCCCACCGAACGTTAACTTGAGTATATAATTTTTTCTACTCCTGGAAATTTTTGGATCATTAGGTCATTTGCATTTTCAACATTTTCAGGCATGCATATCCATACTTAAAATATGTTAGGATTAATTAGAAATCTCTTTTTCATCAAATTCCAAGCTCTTAAGGGGTTGTACTAGTGGAATTTCCCAAACGAGGATAACAAAACTTTGGTGTTCATTTTTAGTGCGTCAAAAAATTTCTTCACTGACATTTATTTTTGTTTTAATTTTTTTGCTTACACAAACTCTAAAATTTTCATTTTGTTGTGATCTATTTGCCTTATCTTTTTGTTTACGAGAAAAAAGGGAGAGTGAAAACTCAAGTTTGGATTTGAAAAAAAATTGATCATCCAAAAATGGAAATGCATAAATGTAGAGAGAGATAATTCCAAAAAGTATCTGTAATTTTTAGAGATTTTAAACTCTTTTATTTATTTTTATATATATTAGGTTTAGCAATCATCGTAAAAGGGGGGCGTGGGATTTTTAACTGAGTGTTGACTCCCAAACCATAAGTCATTTCTAACAAAAATTATAGCCGTTACGCATCATTCATCGATCAAAACCTACGATGATTTATGATTGTTAGGTCACCTTTTTTTAAATGGGAAAAAAGTTGGTTGTTTGACTCGGGTAAATATTCTACTCCACGTTAACTTGAGAATTTAATTTTTTCTACTCCTTGAAATTTTTTGATCATTAGGTCATTTGCATCTTCAATATGTTTCAAACATGTATATCTATATTTAAAACATGTTAGGATCAATTAGAAATCTCTTTCTCATAAAATTCAAAGATATTTGGGGTTGTACTAGTGGAATACCCAAACATGGATAACAAAAGTTTGGTGTTCATTTTTAGTGCGTGAAATTTTTTTCTTCACTTACATTTATTTATTATAGTTTTCAATTTTTTGCTTACATAAACTCTAAAATATTCATTTTGTTGTGATCCATTTACCTTATCCTTTTTTTTATGAGATAAAAGAGAGTGAAAACTCAAGTTTGGATTTGAAAAAAAATTGTACAACCAAAATCGAAATGCACAAAAGTAGAGAGAGATAATTCAGAAAAGCTTTGGTAATTTTTCCGGATTGTAATGTCTTTTATTTTTTTATATAAAATAGGTTTTGCAATCATCGAAAAGAGGGACTTTTAACTGAGTGTTGACTCCCAAACCATAAGTCATTTCTAACAAATATTGTAGTCGTTATGCATCATTAATCGATCAAAACCATTATAATGATCTACGATTGTTAGGTCAACTTTTTGTAAATGGGCAAAAACTAGATTGTTTGGCTCGGGTAAATATCCCACCGCACGTTAACTTGAGTATTTAATTTTTTCTACTCCTTGAAATTTTTAGATCATTAGGTCATTTGCATTTTCAACATGTTTCAAGCATGCATATCCATACTTAAAACATGTTATGATGAATTAGAAATCTCTTTCTCATCAAATTCCAAGCTCTTAGGGGTTGTACTAGAGGAATTTCCCAAATGTGGATAAAAAAAATTTGATGTTCGTTTTTAGTGCGTCAAAAAATTTCTTCACTGACATTTATTATTGTTTTCAATTTTTTGCTTACGCTAACTCTAAAATTTTCATTTTGTTGTGATCTATTTGCCTTATCTTTTTTTTTACAAGACAAAAAGGAAAGTGAAAACTCAAGTTTGGATTTGAAAAAGAATTGTACATCCAAAATGGAAAAGTAGAAATGCAGAGAGAGATAATTCCAAAAAGTATCGATAATTTTAAGGGATTGTAAACTCTTTTAGTTTTTTATATAAATTAGGTTTTTCAATCTTCGAAAGGGGGGGGGGGGGGGGGGGGGGGGGTGTGAGGGATTTTAACAGAGTGTTGACTCCCAAACAATAAGTCATTTCTATCAAATATTTTAGACATTACGCATCATTAATCGATCAAAACCTTTATGATGATCTATGATTGTTAGGTCAACTTTTTGTAAATGGGAAAAAGTGGGTAGTTTAGTTGTTACATCACCACACATTAACTTGATTATATAATTTTTTCTACTCCTTGAAATTTTTAGATCATTAGGTCATTTGCATCTTCAACGTATTCCAGGTACTCATATCCATATTTAAAACATGTTAGGATCAATTGGAAATCTATTTCTTAAAAAATTCCAAGCTATTAGAGGTAGTACTAGTGAAATTTCGAAAATATAGATAACAACAGTTTGGTGTTAATTTTTAGTGCGTGTAAAAATTTTCTTCACTTACATTTATTATAGTTTTCAATTTTTTTGCATACATAAACTCTAAATTTTTCATCTTGTTGTGATTTGTTTCCCTTATCCTTTTGTTTACGAGAAAAAAGGGAGAATGAAAGCTGAAGTTTGGATTTGAAAAAAAATTGAACAAAATTGGAAATGCATAAATGCAGAGCGAGATAATTCCAAAAAGTATCAATAATTTTTTTGTATTGTTAACTATTTTCATTATTATATAAATTAGGTTTTGCAATCATCGAAAAAGGGGGGAGGGGGGGTGAGGGATTTTTAACTGAGTGTTGACTCCCAAACCATAAGTCATTTTTATCAAATATTATAGCCGTTACGCATCATTAATCGATCAAAACCCTTACGATGATCTATGATTGTTATGTCAAATTTTTTAAATGGGCAAAATGTGGGTTGTTTGACTCTTACATATCCCACCGCATGTTAACTTGAGTACTTAATTTTTTGTACTCCTTGAAATTTTTATATCATGAGGTCATTTGCCTTTTCAACATGTTTCAGGCATGCATATCCATATTTAAAACATGTTAGGATCAATTATAAATCTCTTTTTCATAAAATTCCAAGCTATTAGAGGTTGTACTAGTGGAATTTCCCAAACCTGGATAACAAAAGTTTGGTGTTTATTTTTAGTGTGCGAAAAAATTTTCTTCTCTTAAATTTATTATAGTTTTCAATTTTTTGCATACATAAACTCTAAAATTTTTAATTTGTTGTGATCTATTTGTGTTATCTTTTTGTTTACGAGAAAAAAGGGACACTGAAACCTCAAGTTTGGATTTGAAAAAAAAATTAACATCCAAAATGGAAATGCACAAATGCAGAGAGAGATAATTCCAAAAAGTATCTATAATTTTTAGGGATTGTAAACTCTATTAGTTTTAATATATATTAGGTTTTGCAATCATTGGAAAAGGGGGAGCGAGGGATTTTTAACTGAGTGTTGACTCCAAAACCATAAGTTATTTCTAACAAAAATTATAGCCGTTACACAACATTAATCGATCAAAAACTTTACGATGATCTATGATTGTTAGGTCAGCTTTTTGTAAATGGGCAAAAACTGGGTGGTTTGGCACGAATAAATATTCCACCGCACGTTAACTTGAGAATTTAATTTTTTATATTCCTTGAAATTTTTGGATCATTAGGTCATTTGCATCTTCAACATGTTTAAAGCATGCATGCCATATTTAAAACTATTTAGGATCAATTATAAATCTCTTTCTCATAAAATTCCAAGATATTAGGGGTTGTACTAGTGGATAAAAAAAGTTTGGTGTTAGTTTTTAGTGTGGGAAAAAATTTTCTTCACTTACATTTATTATAGTTTTCAATTTTTTGAATACATAAACTCTAAAAATTTTATTTTGTTGTGATTTTTTTACCTTATCCTTTTGTTTATGAGAAAAAAAGGAGAGTGAAAACGCAAGTTTGGATTTGAAAAAAATTGTACATCCAAAATGGAAATGTACAAATGCAGAGAGAGATCATTCCAAAAAGTATAGGTAATTTTTAGGATTGTAAACTCTTTTAGTTATTTATATAAATTAGGTTTTGCAATCATCGAAAAAAGAGGGGGTGAGGGATTTTTAACTGTGTGTTGACTCCGAAACCATGAGTCATTTCTATCAAATATTATAGCCATTACGCATCATTAATAGATATAAACCTTTACCATGATCTATGATTGTTAGGTCAACTTTTTGTAAATGGACAAAAAGTGGGTTGTTTGGATTTTATATATCCCACCGCACGTTAACTTGAGTATATAATATTTTCTACTTTTTGAAATCTTTGGATCATTAGGTCATTTCCATCTTCAACAAGTTTAGGCATGCATATCCATATTTAAAACATGTTTGGATCAATTGGAAATCTCTTTCTCAACAAAATCCAAGCTATAAGAGGTTATACTAGTGGAATTTCCAAAATATAGATAACAAAAGTTTGGTGTAAATTTTTAGTGCATGAAAAAATTTTCTTCACTTACATTTATTATAGTTTTCAATTTTTTGCATACATAAACTCTAAAATTTTCATTTTGTTGTGATTTGTTTCCCTTATCCTTTTTTTTACGAGAAAAAGGGAGAATGAAAGCTGAAGTTTGGATTTGAAAAAAAATTGAACAAATTGGGAATGCATAAATGCAGAGAGAGATAATTCCAAAAAGAATCGGTAATTTTTAGGGATTGTAAACTCATTTAATTTTTTTTATATATTAGCTTTTGAAATAATCGGAAAGGGGGGAGGGGGGGGGGGGGGGGGGGGGGGGGGGGGGTCACCCATACCAATAGTCATTTCTAACAAAAATTATAGACGCATCATTAATCGATCAAAACCATTACGATGATGTATGATTCTTAGGTCAGCTTTTTTTTAAATGGGTAAAAAGTGGGTTGTTTGGCTCTGGTAAATATCCCACGACACGTTAACTTGAGAATTTAAAATTTTTACTCCTAGAAAATTTGGATCATTAGGTCATTTGAATCTTCAACATGTTAGGATCAATTAGAAATCTCTTTGTCATAAAATTCCAAGTAATTAGAGGTTGCACTAGTGGAATTTCCCAAACATGGATAACAAAAGTTTGGTGTTCATTTTTAGTGTGTGAAAAAAATTTGTTCCCTTACATTTATTGTAATATTCAATTTTTTGCATACATAAAAAATAAAATTTTCCTTTTGTTGTGATCTATTTGCCTTATCCTTTTGTTTACGAGAAAAAAACGGAGATTGAAAACTCAAGTTTGGATTTGAAAAAAAATTGAACATCCAAAATGGAAATGAACAAATGCAGAGAGAGATAATTCCAAAAGTATCTTTAATTTTTAGGGATTATAAACTCATTTAGTTTTTTATATATATTAGGTTTTGCAATCATCGGAAAAAGGAGGGTGAAGGATTTTTAAGTGAGTGTTGTTTTCCATACCATAAGTCATTTCTAACCAAAATTATAGCCGTTATGCATCATTAATCGACCAAAACCATTACAATAATCTATGATTGTTAGGTCAGTGTTTGTTAAATGGGTAAAAAGTGGGTTGTTTGGCTCTGGTAAATATCCCACCGCACGTTAATTTGAGAATTAAATTTTTTCTACTCCTTGAAAATTTTGGATCATTAGGTCATTTGCATCTTCAACATGTTTCAGGCATGCATATCCATACTTAAAACATGTTAGGATCAATAAGAAATCTCTTTCTCATAAAATTCCAAGCTATTAGAGGTTGTACTAGAGGAATTTCCCAAACATGGATAACAAAAGTTTAGTGTTCATTTTTAGTGGGTGAAAAAATTTTCATCTCTTAAATTTATTATAGTTTTCAATTTTTTGCATACATCAACTCTAAAATTTTCATTTTGTTGTGATCTATTTGCGTTATCTTTTTGTTTACGAGAAAAAAGGGACAGTGAAACATCAAGTTTGGATTTGAAAAAAATATTAACATCCAAAATGGAAATGCACAAATGCTGAGAGAGATAATTCCAAAAAGTATCTATAATTTTTAGGGATTATAAACTCTTTTGGTTTTTTTATATATATTAGGTTTTGCAATCATAGGAAAAGGAGGAGGGGGTAACTTAGTGCGGACTCCCAAACCATAAGTCATTTCTAACAAAATTTATAGCCGTTATACATCATTAATCTATCAAAACCTTTACGTTGAACTATGATTGTTAGGTCAGTTTTTTGTAAATGGTCAAAACTGGGTGATTTGGCACTGATAAATATTCCACTGCACGTTAACTTACGAATTTAATTTTTTATACTCTTTGAAATTTTTGGATCATTAGGTCATTTGCATCATCAACATGTTTCAGGCATGCATATCCATGTTTAAAACATTTTAGGATCAATTAAAAATCTCTTTCTCATGAAATTCCAAGATTTTAGGGGTTGTACTAGTGGATAAAAAAAGTTTGGAGTTCGTTTTTAGTGCGGGAAAAAAATTTCTTCACTTACATTTATTATAGTTTTCAGTTTTTTGCATACATCAACTCTAAAATTTTCATTTTGTTGTGATCTATTTGCGTTATCTTTTTGTTTACGAGAAAAAAGGGACAGTGATACATCAAGTTTGGATTTGAAAAAAATATTAACATCCAAAATGGAAATGCACAAATGTAGAGAGAGATAATTCCAAAAAGTATAAGTAATTTTTTGGATTGCAAATTCTTTTAGTTATTTATATAAATTTGGTTTTGCAATCATCAAAAAAGGTGGGGTGAGGGATTTTTAACTGAGTGTTGACTCCGAAACCATAAGTAATTTCTATCAAATATTATAGCTGTTACACATCATTAATCGATCAAAACCTTTACCATGATCTATGATTGTTTGGTCAACTTTTTGTAAATGGGCAAAAAGTGGGTGGTTTGGTTCTTACATATTTTTCTACTCTTTGAAATTTTTAGATCATTAGGTCATTTGCATCTTCAACAAGTTTCAGGTATGCATATCCATATTTAAAACATGTTAGGATCAATTAGAAATTTCTTTCTCAACAAAATCCAAGCTATTAGAGGTTGTACTAGTGGAATTTCCAAAATATAGATAACAAAAGTTAGGTTTTAATTTTTAGGCGTGAAAAAATTTTCTTTACTTACATTTATTATAGTTTTTAATTTATTGCATACATAAACTCTAAAATTTTCATTTTGTTGTGATCTATTTCCCTTATCCTTTTGTTTACAAGAAAAAAGGGAGAATGAAAACAAAAGTTTGATTTTGAAAAAAAATTGAACAAAATGGAAATGCACAAATGCATAGAGAGATAATTCCAAAAAGTATCTGTAATTTTTAGGGATTGTAAACTCATTCAGTTTTTTTTTTATATATTAGGTTTTGCAATCATCGGAAAAGGGGAGGAGGGAGGGGGGAAGCTTCGTAGGACTTTAAACTGAGTGTTGTCTCCCATACCATAAGTCATTTCTAACAAAAATTATAGCCGTTACGCATCATTAATCGATCAAAACTGTTACGATGATCTATGATTGCTAGGTAAGCTTTTTTTAAATGGGTAAAAAGTGGGTTGTTTGGCTCTGGTAAATATCCCACCGCACGTTAATTTGAGAATTTATGAATGAAAGAAATTAAAAAATATAATAAATGTAAGTGAAGAACATTTAGAGTTTATGTATGCAAAAAATTAAAATAAATGTAATGTGAAGAAAAATTTTTCATGCACTAAAAATTAACACCAAAATTTTGTTATCTATATTTTGGAAATTCCACTAGTACAACCTCTAATAGCTTGGATTTTTTTGAGAAAGAGATTTCTAATTGATCCTAACATGTTTTAAATATGGAGATGCATGCCTTAAACATGTTGAAGATGCAAAGGACCTAATGATCCAAAAATTTCAAGGAGTAGAAAAAATTATATACACAAATTAACGTGCAATGGGATATTTACTCGATCCAAACGAACCACTTTTTTCCCATTTACAAAAAGCTAACCTAACAATCATAGATCATCGTAAAGGTTTTGATCAATTAAAGATGCATAACGGCTATAATATTTGTTAGAAATGACTTATGTTTGGGAGTCAACACTCAGTTGAAAATCCCTCGCCCCCACTTTTTTAATGATTGCAAAACCCAATATATATAATAAACTAAAATAGTTTACAATCCCTACAAATTACATATACTTTTTGGAATCATCTCTCTTTGCATTTGTGCATTTTCATTTTGGATGTTAGATTTTTTTTCAAATTCAAACTTGAGTTTTCACTCTCCCTTTTTTTCTTGTAAATAAAAAGATAAGGCAAATAGATCACAACAAAATGCAAATTTTAGAGTTTATGTATGCAAAAAATAAAAAACTATAATAAAAGTAAGTGAATAAAAAATTTTGACACACTAAAAATGAACACCAAACTTTTGTTATCCATGTTTGGGAAAATCCACTAGTACAACCCCTAATAGCTTTGAATTTTATAAGAAAGGGATTTCTAATTGATCCTAACATGTTTTAAATATGGATATATATGCCAGAAACATATTGAAGATTCAAATGACCTAATGATCCAAAATTTTCAAGGAGTCAAAAAATTAAATTCTCAAGTTAACGTGTGGTGGGATATTTACCCGAGACAAACAACCCACTTTTTGCCCATTTACAAAAAGCTCACCAAAAAATCATAGATTATCATAAAGTTTTTGATCGATTAATGATGCTTAACGGCTATAATTCTTGTTCGAAATGACTTATGATTTGGGAGTCAACACTCAATTAAAAACCCCTCGCTCCCCCTATTTCTGATGATTGCAAAACCTAATATATAAAAAACAAAAAGAGTTTACAATCCCTAAAAGTCACATACACTTTTTGGAATTATCTCTCTCTGCATTTTCTAACTTGAGTTTTCACGCTCCCCTTTTTCTCGTAAACAAAAAGAAAGGCAAATAGATCACAAAAAAATGAAAATTTTAGAGTTTATGTATGCAAAAAATTGAAAACTATAATAAATGTAAGTTAAGAAAAACTTTTCACGCACTACAAATGAACCCCAAAGTTTTGTTATCCATGTTTGGAAAATTCCACTAGTACAAATCCCTAATACCTTGGAATTTTATATGAAAGAGATTTCTAATTAATCCTAAAATTTTTTAAATATGGATATGCATGCCTAAAACATGTTGAAAATGCAACTGACCTAATGATCCAAAAATTTCAAGGAGTAGAAACAATTAAATTCTCAAGTTAACGAGCGGTGGGAAATTTACCCGAGCCAAACAACGCAATTTTTACCCATTTACAAAAATTTGACCTAACTATCATAGATCATCATAAAGGTTTTGATCGATTAATGATGCGTAACGGCTATAATTTTTGTTAGAAATGACTTATGGTTTGGGAGTCAACACTCAGTTAAAAACCCCTCGCCCCCCATTTTTCGATGATTGCAAAACCTAATATATATAAAAAAAACTAAAAGAGTTTACAATCCCTAAAAATTATAGATACTTTTTGGAATTATCTCTCTCTGCATTTGTGCATTTCCATTTTGAATGTTAATTTTTTTTTCAAATCCAAACCTGAGGTTTCACTATCCCTTTTTTTCCCGTAAACAAAAAGATAACGCCAATAGATCACAACAAAATTATTTCACGCACTAAAAATAAACATCAAAGTTTTGTTATCCATGTTTGGGAAATTCCACTAGTACAAACCCTAATAGCTTGGTGGAATTTTATAAGAAAGAGATTTCCAATTGATCCTAACATGTTTTAAATAGGGATATGCATGCCTAAAACATGTTGAAAATGCAACTGACCTAATGATCCAAAAATTTGAAGGAGTAGAAAAAATTAAATTCTCAAGTTAACGAGCTGTGGGATATTTACCTGAGCCAAACAACCCACTTTTTGCCCATTTACAAAAAGCTGACCTAACAATCATAGATAATCATAAATATTTTGGTCGATTAATGATGCATAACGGCTATAATTTTTGTTAGAAATGACTTATGGTTTGGGAGTCAACACTCAATTAAAAATCCCTCGCCCGCCCCCCTTTTCTTGATGATTGCAAAAGCTAATATATAAAAAGCTAAAAGATTTTACATTCCCTAAAAATTATAGATACTTTTTGGAATTATCTCTCTCTGCATTTGCACATTTCCTTTTTGGATGATCAATTTTTTTTCAAATCCAAACTTGATTTTTCATTCTCCCTTTTTTCTCGTAAACAAATGGATAAGGCAAACAGATCATAACAAAATGAAAATTTTAGAGTTTATGTATGCAAAAAAAAGAAAACTATAATAAATGTAAGGGAAGAAAAAACTTTCGCTCACAAAAAATGAACACCAAACTTTTGTTATCTATATTTGTGAAATTCCACTAGTACAACCTGTAATAGCTTTAAATTTAATAAGAAAGAGATTTCTAATTGATACTAACATGTGTTAAATATGGATATGCATGCCTGAAACATGTTGAAGATGCAAATGACCTAATTATCCAAAAATTTCAAGGAGTAGAAAAAATTATATAAACAAGTTAACGTGCGGCGAGATATTTACCCGAGCCAAACAACCCACTTTTAGCCCATTTACAAAAAACTAACCTAACAATCATAGATCATCGTAAAGGTTTTGATCGATTAATGATGCATAATGGCTATAATATTTGTTAGAAATGACTTATGGTTTGGGAGTCAACACACAGTTAAAAATCCCTCGCCCCCCTTTTTCAATGATTGCCAAACCTAATATATATAATAAACTAAAATATTTCACAACCCCTAAATATTACATATACTTTTTGGAATTATCTCTCTCAGCATTTGTGCATTTCTATTTTGGATGTTCAATTTTTTTTTAAATCCAAATTTGAGTTTTCTCTCTCCCTTTTTTCTTGTAAACAAAAAGATAAGGCAAATAGATCAAAACAAAATGAAAATTTTAGATTTTATGTATGCAAAAAATTGAAAACTATAATAAATGTAAGTAAAGAAAAACTTTTCACGCACTAAAAATGAACACCAAACTTTTGTTATCCATGTTTGGGAAAATCCACTAGTACAACCCCCTAATAGCTTGGAATTTTATAAGAAAGGGATTTCTAATTGATCCTAACATGTTTTAAATATAGATATGTATGCCTGAAATATGTTGAATATGCAAATGACCTAATGATCCAAAATTTTCAAGGAGTTGAAAAAATTAAATTCTCATGTTAACGTGTGGTGGGATATTTACCCGAGCCAAACAACCCACTTTTTGCCCATTTACTAAATGTTGACCGAACAATCATAGATTATCACAAAGTTTTGATTTATTAATTATGCATAACAGCTATAATTCTTGTTAGAAATGACTTATGATTTGGGAGTCAACACTCAGTTAAAAACCCCTCGCCCCCCTTTTTTCGATGATTGCAAAACCGAAAATATAAAAAACTAAAAGAGTTTACAATCCCTAAAAATCACAGATACTTGTTGGAATTATCTTTCTCTGTATTTGTGCATTTCTGTTTTGGATGTTCAATTTATTTTTAAATTTTAACTAGAGTTTTCACGCTCCCCTTTTTCTCGTAAACAAAAAGATAATGTTAATAAATCACAAAAAAAAAAAAAAATTTAGAGTTTATGTATGCAAAAAATTGAAAACTATAATAAATGTAAGTTAAGAAAAACTTTTCACGCACTAAAAATGAACCCCCATAGTTTTGTTATCTATGTTTGGAATATTCCATTGGTATAGCTCCCTAATATGTTGGAATTTTATATGAAAGAGATTTCCAATTAATCCAAAGATTTTTAATTATGGATATGCATGTCAGAAACATGTTGAAGATACAAATGACCAAATGATCCAAAGATTTCAAGGAGTATAAAAAATTAAATTCTCAAGTTAACAAGCGGTGGGATATTTACTCGTGCCAAACAACCCACTTTTTGCCCATTTACAAAAAACTGACCTAACAATCATAGATCATCGTAACGGTTTTGATCGATTAATGATGTGTAACGGCTATAATTTTTGTTAGAAATGACTTACGGTTAGGGACTCAACACTCAATTAAAAATCCCTTGTCCGCCCCCCTTTTCCTGATGATTGCAAAACCTAATACATAAAAAACTAAAAGAGTTTATAATCACTAAAAATTATAGATACTTTTTGGAATTATCTTTCTCTGCATTTGTACATTTCCTTTTTGGATGTTCAATTTTTTTTCAAATCCAAAATTGAGTTTTCATCTTCCCTTTTTTCTCGTAAACAAATGGATAAGGTAAACAGATCACAACAAAATGAAAATGTTAGAGTTTATGTATGAAAAAAATTGAAAACTATAATAAATCTAAGTGAAGAAAAATTTTCACACACAAAAAATGAACACCAAACTTTTGTTATCAATATTTTTGAAATTCCACTAGTACAACCTCTAATAGCTTGAAATTTTATAAGAAAGAGATTTCTAATTGTTCCTAACATGTTTTAAATATGGATATGCATGTTTGAAACATGTTGAAGATGCAAATGACCTAATGATCCAAAGATTTCAAGGAGTAGAAAAAATTATATACACAAGTTAACGTGCGGCGGGATATTTACCCGAGCCAAACAAACCACTTTTTACCCAATCACAAAAAACTGACCTAACAATCATAGATTATTGTAAAGGTTTTGATCGGTTAATGATGCATAATGACTATAATATTTGGTAGAATTGACCTATGGTTTGGGAGTCAACACTCAGTAAAAAATCCTTGCGCCCCCCCCACCCCGTTTCAATGATTGCAAAACCTAATATCTATAATAATCTAAAAGAGTTTACAATCCCTAAAAATTACGTATACTTTTTGAAATTATTTCTCTATGCATTTGTGCATTTCCATTTTGGATGTTATATTTTTTTTCAAATCCAAACTTGAGTTTTCACTCTCCATTTTTTCTTGTAAACAAAAGGATAAGGCAAATAGATCGCAACAAAATGAAAATTTTAGAGTTTTTGTATGCAAAAATTTGAAAAATATAATAATTGTAAGTGAAGAAAAAAATTTCCCGCACTGAAAATGAACACCAAACTTTTGTTATCCATGTTTGGGAAAATCCACTTGTACAACCCCCTAATAGCTGGGAATTTTATAAGAAAGGGATTTCTAATTGATCCTGTTAAATTTAGGATCCCTTTTCCATGATCACGAACAAGAGAAATAAGAAAGAAAAATGAGAAAAGGGGAGGAAAGCTCTCGGTAGAGAAGAGAAAAAAGAAAAAGAAAAGGGTGAGTTGCGTCAAGTAAGGAGAGGAGAGAGAGAACCAACTCAGGATTGAATGTGTGATTTAATTAATTCCGAATTACAACCTCTCTATTTATAGGAGAGGTGGAGATAGAGTCCTCATACAAGTTGTCATTCAATCCTAATTACATTCTAACTCTAACTCTTCAATATAAGTAAGTCTCAATATAAGTAAGTCTATTCAAACTAGTACTCCTAGAAGACTAATTGGAGTAGAACTAGGAGTTCTTTATTATCCATGTGAATAAAAAGGATAAGCCAGCTCGTGGCCTTATCCTAGTGGGCCCCTCATGATTCTCCAGAGCACCTTGATAAATGTGCCAGCTCGTGAGATCTTGTGGGCCCCACTTGATCTTCAAGTCTTCTAAATCAACTCAGCTTGTGCATCTTGATTTCTTTACTCGAGCTTCCTTTGGGAGAGGACTCTTCTTGGTGTCCCAAGTCCTCTAGGATTCTTCTTGATGACCTACGTCCTCATGGTGGGTCCCACCAGCTCGAGCACCATGGTGGGCCTGTTATGGACCCCATAACAGGGTTTAATTATTGCATTTTCTAGTTTATGTATTAGAAGGGTTTATTTGTAATTTGTTTGAACATGTAGGCCCTTGTTTTGGCCATGTGCATGTTTTCCCTAAATTCCCTATATAAGGGCATAAGATGAATGAGAAGGTAAGCATTGAATTAATTAGTTGTAATGAGGTCAGATTCTCCCCTCTGAGGTCTAGGTTGGATTCTCCCTTTTAGGTCCAGGGTTGAGCTCCCTTCGAAGGCTCAAAACATCACAACAATCCTCCCTATTCATCGTCTTCCTCGCGTGTTAGATCCGGGCATAACATCTTGGTATCAGAGCGGGAACACGATGGGCCACGAAGACCCATGGTTGGCGATGCACAGACAAATCAGAGAAAGGCTGCAGCAGACATTGCAGCGGAAGAGATACAGAAATGGCATGCCTCTTGGGTGAAGTATTGGCTATCAACGGAGTATCGAGAGGCATTCTCTCGAGAAGTAGTCTCGGACAAGAAAACAGACCACGACCGAGAAAAATCAAACACAGCGTCCTGTTTCCCAGCCGATGCACACCAACATGACTCACAGCGAGTGGAACCCCATCCAAATCTACGAAAGGAAAATCTTTTGATGACTATTTCGACCGGGACATCAGACGGCGGCGACCCAAAATCGTGCACATCACAAGGGTTTTTCCCCACCCCTGCCTCCCACGAAGCCATATACCTTCCACCGGCGACGCAAACCACAGCACTGGCTGAACTGGCAGTTTATGGGGCACAAATTCCACCAGAACGGGCCGACGAGCGCCAGACATATTTGCCACATCAGTGCAAGTTTGCCTTTCGCCACCAGACACGGAGGAGGCTCCGTCGGTGCCATCGAAAACAAATCCGGTGGGCTCTGGCTTCCGGATTCTCATTCTCAGCCTCAATCTTGCCCTCGGAAACCCAGCGGGGAACGATATCCAAAGAATTTTTGGGTAAGAGTTTGAAACACCATCTATTTTTAGTTTAATTCGGTGGTTCCATGCGGTTGAAGTGCCTCCAAGGTGCTGAGCAGCAACAACGCCGCTCGAAAATTGGGAATGAATTATCTCTGTTTTTGGAAGCCACAAACCAAAGCCCAAATGCGGGAATTTCGGCCTGGGTCTATGCGAGTCGAGATCAAATTTATGGGAGGATGCCGGGCTCCATTAAATGTTTTTTTTGGGGACCTCTGAATTTTTTCTGGTGGCTTGGTTGTTCTGCTGCTGCACACAGCACCAGTGAGTCTATTTGTTGTCCACTTGAGAATGTGAAGCTCTTTAATTTTTCAATTGAGGAGACCAGTGTGCAGGTTCCATATTTATTTGTGCTTTATGTGATGCTGAAATTTTTTTGGGCAAGGGTACATTTCGCTGTTGATGAGCACAGTGGCTTGGGTAAAGTTTCTCCACATGATATTCTCTATGCTCAGCTAATCATCGATGGACAGGAGCATGGAGTGAATAGTTTTCTTGTGAAATCCCCTCTTCCAGGTAGTACTATTCGTGATATGGGAATGCAATTTGGATATGGAGCTTCAATACCATGGATAATGGTATCCTACGGGTTGATCATATGCGAATACCAAGGGATCAGATGTTGACGTGTGTTTTGCAAGCCACACAAGCAGGGCAGTGTGTTCAATCACATGTTCCAAAGCAGCTTATTTATGGGAACCACAGTGGTGATGTTCAATTTTCTATCAAGCATGAGCAGCAACTGGAGTGTGGTGGTGGCTACCTGCAGTTGTTAAGCAGTAATGTGGATCAAAAGAACTTTGGTGGAGAGCCTCGATACAGCATTATGTTTGGACCTGACATAAGTGGCTATTTCACTAAGGTTCATGTGATATTGACCCGTGATGGGACGCACCACTTGCGACATGAGGTTTTCAATTTCTCTCCAGATGATCTATTAACCAAATCCCTTTCAAAGACCAGTATCAATGTGCCAGAAAGTCCAACTTTTCCATGTCAATCAGTGCTAGAATCTCTCCTCCCCTTGTATAGTTGTCCAGAAGGTGGTTTGGCAGGAACAATCTGCTGTGAGTGTCTATTGGGAGTGGAGATAATGCCACTTTACTTCATGTGGATGCATGCAGATGATGCTCAAACTGTCATCCTGATTCTTGAACGAGTTTCCTTGATAGAGCTAACATTGATCATGCAGACTCAATATGTTGAATGTTTGGGGGACGCATCTTTACCAGTTTGCAAGTTGCTCGAAGGAGTGCAGTTCAAGGGGGCTGGTTTTAGCCATGGTGCAGCAAGTGCGCTTGGAAGCATTCTTGCACAGGCAAGGAAGGAGAAAAGTCTGATGGGTTCTTTTTCAAATGTTGTTGCAACTCCCATGGAAGTTTATCCAGCACTACCTGTAACGAAGATTAACAGGGCAGCAAAGGCAGCACTTGAGACACAGGTTACGGCCTTGGCCGGTCTTCAAATTGACTCAGCCTCATCCTTACAGAAAGCGTTACGAGTGAATGTTGTCACTCTACAAACAGAGGCCTTTCATCCCCTTAAATCTACGTTTTCCATTTTCCAAAGTCGTTTGGGGGCACTGCTGTTTCTTATTTCTGCTTCCCAGCAAATTGTGAACCTACTGCTCTGTGGACGAGGTGTTCCAAACATGTTTGATGGCTGTATGGATCTAGGAGTCATGTCTCTGATTGGAATACCAACAAGTGTGGAGGTTGGATTCCTTAGTCTATTGGAATCTCTAAATTTCTGCAAGGTTGGGCAGCTCCTGAAATGCCCCAGGTGGGCCCTCTGGGTTGTTGGCCGTCAATCCCACTATACGGTGCTGTTGGCCCTGCATATCTCCGTGCACGATGAAAATGAATTGGAACAGCGGGAATCTCTAATCAGGAGGGCGTTTGATGCACAAGATCAAAGTGGTGACAGAGGTTTCATTAGTGTTGAGGCCCTCCACCAAGTCCTCAGAAAAGCCAAGATAAATTTGCTAGCTGACCAGCTTGACCGTTTATGTAGTTCAGGGTTCAATGTCTGGAGTGAATTTTGGCAGGTATTATTGGAGGTAGAGAGAAGCTTATGAGGTTTACAGGATTTCGCAAATTCAATGGGGAGGAAGAAGACATGCCCTTACTCAACCTGTTGCGTTTGCTCTACCGGTACTATGATCATAGCAGCTGCCAGCTCTTGCTCCAGATTCCATGGTGGTAATTGTCTCCATGGCTCCATGTCGCTCCTCAACTGCCAAAATGCAATGATGTAGCTGTTCAGGAAGGGACACTCCAATACCCTACCTCCAAGGGAGGTAATTGTGTTGTGATCGGCCTTCGACAAGAAAAAAAAAAATTATTATTATTATTATTATTATTTTTTGCTCCTCTCGTTCAATGCTCTAGTTTTGTAATCCAAGGGATTGCCTCCGATCTCGCGGTTGACACTGGTGATTTCATGGATCCAGACATCGGCACGGGTAAGCGGACCTACATTCGAGCTTGAGGGCTAGCTCGTTCTCTAGGAGGGGAGTGATGTTATGGACTCCATAACAGGGTTTAATTAATGCATTTTCTAGTTTATGTATTAGAAGGGTTTATTTGTAATTTGTTTGAACTTGTAGGCCCTTGTTTTGGCCATGTGCATGTTTTCCCTAATTCCCTATATAAGGGTGTAAGATGAATGAGAAGGTAAGCATTGAATTAATTAGTTGTCAGATTCTCCCCTCTGAGGTCTAGGTCGGATTCTCCCTTTCAGATCCAGGGTTGAGCTCCCTTAGAAGGCTCAAAACATCACAACAATCCTCCCTATTCATCGTCTTCCTCGCGTGTTAGATCCGGGGCATAACAGGGCCCCACATTGTAACAAATCCTAACATGTTTTAAATATGGATATGCATGCCTGAAACATGTTGAAGATGCAAATGACCTAATGAACCAAAAATTTCAAGTAGTAGAAAAATTAAATTCTCAAGTTAGTGCGGTGGGATATTTACCCGAGCCAAACAACCCACTTTTTGCCCATTTACAAAAAGTTGACCTAAAAATCATAGATCATCGTAAAGATTTTTATCAATTAATGATGCTTAACGACTATAATTTTTGTTAGAAATGACTTATGATTTGGGAGTCAACACTCAATTAAAAATCCCTCGCCCGCCCCCCTTTTCCTGATGATTACAAAACCTAATATATAAAAAACTAAAAGAGTTTAAAATCCCTAAAAATTATAGATACATTTTGGAATTATCTCTCTCTACATTTGCACATTTCCTTTTTGGATGTTAAATTTTTTTTTGAATCCAAACTTGAGCTTTCATTCTCCCTTTTTTTCTCATAAACAAATGGATAAGGCAAACAAATCACAAAAAAAATGAAAATTTTAAAGTTTATCTATGAAAAAAATTGAAAACTATAAAAAATGTAAGTGAAAAAAAAAATTTCGCGGACAAAAAATGAACACCAAACTTTGTTTATCTATTTTTTGGAAATTCCATTAGTACAACCTCTAATAGCTTGAAATTTTATAAGAAAGAGATTTCTAATTGATCCTAACATGTTTTAAATATGGAAATGCATGCCTGAAGCATGTTGAAGATTAAAATGACTTAATGATCCAAAAATTTCAAGGAGTAGAAAATATTATATACACAAGTTAATGTGCGGCGGGATATTTACCCGAGCCAAACAACCCACTTTTTGCCCATTTACAAAAAACCGACCTAACAATCATAGATCATGGTACAGGTTTTGATCAATTAATGATGCATAAAGGCTATAATATTTGTAAGAAATGACTTATGGTTTGGGAGTCAACACTCAGTTAAAAATCCCTCGCCTCCCCTTTTTTCAATGATTGCAAAACCTAATATATATAATAAACTAAAAGATTTTACAATACCTAAGAATTACATATACTTTTTGGAATTATCTCTCTCTACGTTTGGGCCTTTCCATTTTGGATGCTCAACATTTGGGCATTTCCATTTTGGATGTTCAATTTTTTTCAAAACCAAACTTGAGTTTTCACTCTCCCTTTTTTCTTGTAAACAAAAAGATAAGGAAAATATATCACAACAAAAAAAAAATTTTAGATTTTATGTATGCAAAAAAATTGAAAACAATTATAAATTTAAGTGAAGAAAAAAATTTCACGGGCTAAAAATGAACTCCAAACTTTTTTCATCCATGTTTGAGAAAATCCACTAGGATAACCCCCTAATAGCTTGGAATTTTATATGAAAGGGATTTATAATTAATCCTAACATGTTTTTAGTATGGATATGTATGCTTGAAACATGTTGAAGATGCAAATGACCTAAACTCCCAAATTTTCAAGGAGTAGAAAAAATTAAATTCTCAAGTTAACGTGTGGTGGGATATTTACCCGAGCCAAACAACCCACTTTTTACCCATTTAAAAAAATAAGACCTAACAATCATAGATTATCATAAAGGTTTTGATCAATTAATGATGCGTAATGGCTATAATTCTCTTTAGAAATGACTTATGATTTGGGAGTCAACACTCAGTTAAAAACCCCTCACCCCCACTTTTTCCGATGATTGCAAAACCTAATATATAAAAAACTAAAAGATTTTACAATCCCTAAAAATCATGGATACTTTTTGGAATTATCTCTCAGTACATTTGTGTACTTCCGTTTTGAATGTTCAATTTTTTTTTAAATTCTAACTTGAATTTTCACACTCCCTTTTTCTCGTAAACAAAAAGATAAGGCAAATAGATCACAACAAAATGAAAACTTTAGAGTTTATGTATGCAAAAAATTGAAAACTACAATAAATGTAAGTTATGAAAAAATTTCTCATGCACTAAAAATGAACTCCAAAGTTTTGTTATCCATGTTTGGGAAATTCCACTAGTACAACTGATACAAACCATGTCAACCCGTGATGAAACTCGATACCAAATCTGGTAATCGTCCCCTAGACCTTTCAAGTTTGATGGAAAACTGCGACCCGTTGCTTAGCAAAGCAAGAACCTTGGTATGGTGAAGACGCCCCAAACAAGGTTGGAAATCCGTTTGATAAGTCATATGAATGCCACAGGAAAAAACCCTGATCAGTTCGAAAAGTTCCTACAAGAACTCTAGAAGAATAACTCTCAATTATGAATAAAATCAAAGGTCTCAAATCCTTGTACAAGTCCTCCATTTATAATGGAGGATGAGGTAGAATCCACGGAATAAATCCATTCCCCTAATTACATTCAATTAAAGGAAAACTTAAGTAACTTGGCTAAAATAAAAACCTAATTTAATTCCAACATGATCTCTAGGATAAGATGCCAATTTGTGGAGATTCTTGTGGATTCCACGAGATATTCTGAGATCTTCTCACCACATGCCCTTCTAGGATAAATTTCCAATTCATGGATATCCTTGTGGGGCCCACGAGATTTTCTAACCATATGCCCTTCCTCAATGCACATGTATGGCTGTTGGGCTCTCTTCCGAATCAACTTTGATGAGTAAAACCAGCCTTTGTTCCTCCTTCGTAGTGACCACACTCTCTTCTCGCTATAGGACTCTTCGGACTAAGTTATTCAGCATTTCTTTGAACCGTTTCGCTCGTTCCCTCGTCATTGGATCAACTGGAACTTGAATTGGTTCACGAGTATTCCATTCAGCCTCGATGTCCTCATCATTCCCCTCTTCTTGAAAAGGATTTGTCCTCAAATCGTCACCTACATCAAAAGGACTTAAATTAGTAACATCGAATGTAGCACTAACATTGTACTCACCAGGTAAGCCAAGTCTGTAGGCATTGTCATTGATCCGTTCTAGCACTTGAAATGGTCCGTCAACTCGGGTAAAAAAAAAAAAAAAAAGTACTCCCAGGCCAACTCAGACTGGGTCAACTCCGCGAGTCAACTCGGTTAAACAAATGCTAGACCCATTATCTTTTGCATGTTATTCTAACCTTGTTTGCAGATTTTTAATCATGCCGCATTATCAAGAGATTCCATCATCCAGTATTCTGAATCTACAAATGCAAGCATTAATGGGGGAGATGAGACAGATGATAAGGGAGCATTTAAAAGATATACATGGGAGGTTGGATAGGGCAGAAAAGGGAGCACAACGGGTGCAACCATCATTTGTTCCAAATATCCCAAGGAGGAACAAGTTGTACCGAAGGGAAGTTGAGGATTGGGCGAATGTGACGATTTCGAGGAGTATCATAGGATGTCAATGGCCAGCCATAGGAGATATGACAGGAAAGAGAAGCTAGGAACTGGGTAGATATCAACTTGGGGCAGTATCAAGATGAAAATTCTTGCGTTTCAAGGAAGAAGTGATCCTGAAGTATACCTCGAGTGGGAAAAGGAGATGGAGTTGGTTTTCGATTGTCACGACTAATCAGAATTCAAGAAGGTAAAACTCGCTGCAATTGAATTTACTGATTATGCTATTGTGTGGTGGGACCAATTGTGCATCTACAGGAGGCAGAATGGAGAACGTCCTATTGAAAATTGGGATGAGATGAAGAAAGTGATGAGACAAACATATGTGCCAAGTCATTACTACCGGGATCTATACCTCAAGTTGCAAGGTCTCTATCAAGGTAACGAAAGTGTTGATAATTATTATTATAAAGAGATGGAGAGGGCTATGATTAAAGCCAATGTGAAGGTGGATCAAGAGGTGACAATGGCTAGATTTTTGAAAGGTTTAAACTGAGAGATTTCTAACACAATCGATATACACCATTATGTGGAATTGGAGGATTTAGTGCATATGGCAATCAAAGTTGAGAGGCAACTCAAGAGGGCTAGTACATTGCCAAGACTAGAGAATTCGATTACAGCACCTTGGAGGTCAAACTACTCAACAATAGAAGAAAATCTGTCCACCTTCAAGGCCAAACACGAGCCCAAAATAGTCACCACTACCATGGATTCTCAAGTTAAATCAACCCCTATTTCGACTCATTCTAGTGAGATTACATGTTTCAAATGTCAAGGGAGAGGACACATAGCTAGCCAATGTCAAAACAAGCGAGTTATGGTGATCCTGGAAAATGGTGAAATTGATTCTGAAGACGAAACTGATCTAGATGACATGCCACCATTAGCAGACGCCCCCATCAGAGTTTAGGAGTTCGGAGTAGAAAATGGTGATATGCTTGGACTTGTCGCACGACATGCCTTAAGATTGCCAGCTAAAGAAGAGCAAGCAGAAGTACAACGGGAGAATAACTTTCACCCTCACTGCCACGTGAAAGAAAAGGTTGTTGTACTGTTTCGAATTGGTAAATATGAATATGAGGTATTGTTAGATGTGGTACCAATGCAAGCTGGACATCTCCTCTTAGGAAGACCGTGGCAATTTGACAGACGTGTGCAGCATGACGGGTTCACCAAAATGAACTCACTCGTGCACAATCAGAGGACAATCACTCTAGTCCCGATGACACCAAAACAAGTATATGAGGATCAAGTGAGGTTGCAACAATTGAGTAATGTCAACCTAGGTTAGGATTTGAGGACAAATCCTTCTCAGGAGGAAGGGGGTGGGGGGGGGGGGGGGGGGGGGGTGGGATGATTCGTACAAAGGTTAGTTTTACTCTATTATATTGTGGGATCCACCATGGAGGCACAAGCTAGTGGGACCCACCATGAGGACATGGGCTAGAGTTACTCTACTACAATGTGGGACTGACCATGGTGGCACAAGCTAGTAGTTAGAAGATCTCGTGGGACCCACAAGGATATCCACGAGTTGTCAACTCATCCTAGAAGGGCAGTTGGTTAAAAGATCTTGTGGAATCCACAAGGATATCCACAAGTTGGTAACTTGTTCTAGAAGATCACATTGGAATTATATTAGGATTCTATTTACGGCAAGTTACCTTAAGTTTTTTTCTTTAATTGAATGTAATTAGAGGAAGGGATTTATTCTACCTAGATTCTACCACGTCCTCCTTTATAAATAAAGGACTTTTACATGGATTTAAAAGCCTTTGATTTTATTAATAATTGAGAGTTATTCTTCTTGAGTTTCTGAATGAACTTTTTGAACTTATCAAGGATTTTTCCTTGTTGCGTTAATTCGACTTATCAAACGGATTTTCCATCCCTATTTGTGGCATCTTCACCATACCAAGGTTCTTGCTTTGCTAAGCAACGGGTCATGGTTTTCCATCAAACATGAAATGTCTTGGGGACGATTACCAAATTTGGTATCAGGTTTCGTCACGAGTTGACGTGGTTCGTATCGACAACCCCTAATGGGTTGGAATTTTATAAGAAAGAGATTTCTAATTGATCCTAACATGTTTTAAATATGGAGATACATGCCTGACACATGTTGAAGATGCAAATGAACTAATGATCCAAAAAATCAAGGAGTAGAAAAAATTAAATTCTCAAGGTAACGTGTGGTCAGATATTTACCTGAGCCAAACAACCCACTTTTTGCCCATTTACAAAAATTTGACCTAAAAATCATAGATCATCATAAAGGTTTTCAACGATTAATGATGCGTAACGACTTTAATTTTTGTTAGAAATGACTTATGCTTTGAGAGTCAACACTCAGTTAAAAATCCCTCGCCTCCCTTTTCCGATGATTACACAACCTAACATATAAAAAACTAAAAGATTTTACAATCCCTAAAAATATCATATACTTTTTTGAATTATCTCTCTCTGCATTTGTGCATTTCAATTTTGGATGATCAATTTTTTTTCAAATCCAAACTTGTGTTTTCACTCTCCCGTTTTTCTCGAAAACAAAATCATAAGGCAAATAGCTCACAACAAAATGAAAAATTTGGAGTTTATGTATGCAAAAAATTGAAAACAATTATAAATGTAAGTTAAAAAAAAATTATCACGCACTAAAAATTAACACCAAAGTTTTGTTATCCATGTTTGGAAAATTCCACTAGTACAACCCCCTAATAGCTTGGAATTTTATAAGAAAGAGATTTCTAATTGATCCTAATTTGTTTTAAATATGGATATACATGCCTGAAACATGTTGAAGATGCAAATGACCTAATGAACCACAAATTTCAATGAGTTGAAAAAAATAAAATTCTCAAGTTAACGTGCAGTGGGATATTTACCCCGAGCCAAACAACCCACTTTTTGCCCTTTTACAAAAAGCTGACCTAACAATCATAGATCTTTGTAAAGTTTTTGATCGATTATTGATGCGTAATGGCTATAATTTTTGTTAGAAATAACTTATGGTTTGGGAGTCAACACTCAGTTAAAAATCCATCGTCCCCCCTTTTTTCGATGATAGCAACACCTAATATATAAAAAAATAAAAGAGTTTACAATCCATAAAAATCACTGATACTTTTTAGAATTATCTCTCTTTGCATTTGTGATGCGTAACGGCAGTAATTGGTTTTAGAAATGACTTACGATTTTTTTGAATTATCCCACTCTGCATTTGTGTATTTGCATTTTGGATGTTCAATTTTTTCTCAAATCCAAACTTGAGTTTTCACTCTCCCTATTTTCATGTAAACAAAAAAAACAAGCAAATCGATCACAAAAAAAGTAAATTTTTTGGAGTTTATGTATTCAAAAAATTGAAATTTTCAATAAATGTTATTGAAGAAAAAAAATTCACGCACTAAAAATGAACACCAAAGTTTTGTTATCTATGTTTTTAAATACCAATAGTACAACCCCAAATAGCTTAGAATTTTATATGAAAGAAATTTCTAATTTATCCTAACATGTTTTAAATATGGATATGCATGCTTGAAACATGTTGAAAATGCAAATGACCTAATGATCCAACAATGTCAAGGAGTAGAAAAAATAAATTCTCAAGTTAACATGCAGTGGGACATTCACCCGAGCCAAACAATCCACTTTTTTCCCATCTACAAAAAGTTGACCTAACAATCATAGATCATCGTAATGTTTTTGATCGATTAATGATGTGTAACGGCTATAATTTTTGTTTGAAATGACTTATGGTTAGGGAGTCAACTCTTAGTTAAAAATTCCTCGTCCACCCTTTTTCCAATGAATGCAGAACCTAATATATAAAAAACTAAAAGAATTTACAATCCCTAAATATCACATATACTTTTTGTAATTATCTCTCTCTGCATTTGTGCATTTCCATTTTGGATGTTCAATTTTTTTTTCAAATTCAAACATGAGTTTTCACTCTCCTTTTTTTCGCGTAAACAAAAAGATAAGGCAAGTAGATCACAACAAAAAGAAAATGTTAGAGTTTATGTATGCAAAAATTGAAAACTATAATAAATTTAAGTTAAGAAAAAACTTTCACGCACTAAAAATGAACACAAAAGTTTTGTTATCCATGTTTCAAAAATTCATCTAATACAACTCCCTAATAGCTTGGAATTTTATATGAAAGATATTTCTGATTCCGAACATGTTTTAAATATGGATATGCATGCCTGAAACATGTTGAAGATGCAAATGACCTAATGATCCAAAAATTTCAAGGTGTAGAAAAATTAAATTCTCAAGTTAACATGCAGAGTAAAATATTTACCCGAGCCAAACAACCCACTTTTTGCACATTTACAAAAAGCAGACCTAACAATCATAGATCATCATAAAAGGTTTTGATAGATTAATAATGCATAATGACTATATTTTTTCTTAGAAATGACTTATGGTTATGGAATCAACACCCATTAAACATACCTCGCCCCCCTTTTTTCGATGAATGCAAAACCTAATATATAAAAAACTAAAAGAGTTTACAATCCCTAAAAATCGCAGATACTTTTTGGAATTATCTCTCTCTGTATTTTTGCATTTTCGTTTCGGATGTTCAATTTTTTTTACAATCCAAACTTGATTTTTCACACTCCCCTTTTCTCGATGAATAATTTCAATTAGAAATGACTTATGGTTTGGGAGTCAACAACCATAAAAAATCCCTCGCCCCCCTTTTTTTTATGAATGCAAAACCTAATATATAAACAATTAAAAGAGTTTAAAATCCAAAAAAATCACAGATACTTTTTGGAATTATCTCTCTCTGCATCTATACATTTCCGTTTTGGATGTTCAATTTTTTTTCAAATCCAAACATGATTTTTCACTCTCCCATTTTTCTCGTAAACAAAAAGATAAGGCAAATAGATCACAAAAAAATAAAATTTTTAGAGTTTATGTATACTAAAAATTTAAAACTATAATAAATGTAAGTTAAGAAAAAAATTTCCCGCACTAAAAATGAACTCCAAAGTTTTGTTATCCATGTTTGAGAAATTCAGCAAGTACAACCCCTAATAGTTGTGAATTTTATAAGAAAGAAATTTCTAATTGATCCTAACATGTTTGAAATATGGAGATGCATGCCTGAAACATGTTGAAGATGCAAATGACCTAATGATCCAAAAATTTCAAGGAGTAGAAAAAATTAAATTCTCAAGTTATCGTGTGGTGGGATATTTACCTAAGCCAAACAACCCACTTTTTGCCCAATTACAAATTGCTGACCTAAAAATCATAGATCATCATAAAGGTTTTGATCAATTAATGTTGCGTAACAACTATAGTTTTTGTTTGAAATGAATTATGGTTTGAGAGTCAACACTCAGTTAAAAATCGCTCGCCCCCCTTTTCCGATGATTGCACAACCTAATAAATAAATAACTAAAAAAGTTTACAATTCCTAAAAATATCATATACTTTTTGGAATTATCTCTCTTTGCATTTGTGCTTTTCTATTTTGGATGTTCAATTTTTTTCAAATCCAAACTTGAGTTTTCTCTCTCCCCTTTTTTCTCGTAAACAAAATGATAAGGCAAATTGAAAACAACAAAATGAAAATTTTAGAGTTTGTGTATGTAAAAACTTGAAAACTATAATAAATGTAAGTGAAGAAAATTTTTTCACGCACTAAAAATGAACACCAAAGTTTTGTTATCCATGTTTGGGAAATTCCACAAGTACAACCCCCAAATAGTTGGAATTTTACAAGAAAGAAATTTCTAATTGATCCAAACATGTTGTGAATATGGATATGCGTGCCTGAAACATGTTGAAGATGCAAATGACGTAATGATCAAAATTTTCATGGAGTAGAAAAAATTAAATTATCTAGTCAACGTACGGTGGGATATTTACCGAAGCCAAACAACCCACTTTTTGCCCATTTACAAAAACCTGACCTAACAATCATAGATGATCATAAAGGTTTTGATCGATTAATGATGTGTAAAGGCTATAATTTTTTTTAGAAATGACTTATGGTTTGGGAGTCAACACTCAGTTAAAAATCCCTCGCCCCCCTATTTCCGATGATTGAAAAACCTAATATATTAAAAACTAAAACAGTTTACAATCCCTAAAAATATAATATACTTTTTGGAATTATTTCTCTCTGCAATTGTGCATTTCCATTTTGGAGGTGCAATTTTTTTTCAAATCCAAACTTGAGTTTTCACTCTTCCTTTTTTCTCATAAACAAAAGATAAGGCACATAGATACTACAAAATGAAAATTTTAGAGTTTATGTATGCAAAAAATTGATTCAATAATAAATTCAAGTGAAGAAAATATTTTCACGCACTACAAAATGAACAACAAAGTTTTGTCTTCCATGTTTGGAAAATTCCACTACTACAGCCCCTTAATAGGTTGGAATTTTATAAGAAAGATATTTTTGATTGATCCTAACATGTTTTAAATATGGATATGCGTGCCTGAAACATGTTGAAGATGCAAGTGACCTAATCATCCAAAAATTTCGAGTAGAAAATGTTAAATTTTCAAGTTAACGTGCAGTGGGATATTTACCCTAGCCAAACAACCCACTTTTTGCCAATTTATAAAAAGCTTACCAAACAATCATAGATCATCATAAAGGTTTTGATTGATTAATGATGCAAAATGGCTATAATTTTTGTTAGAAATGACTTATGGTTTGGGAGTCAACACTCAGTTAAAAATCCCTCACTCCCCTTTTTTCGAAGAATGCCAAACCTAATATATAAAAAACTAAAAAAGTTTATAATCCCTAAAAATCACAGATACTTATTGGAATTATCGCGCTCTGCATTTGTGCATTTCCGTTTTGGATGTTCAATTTTTTATCAAATCCAAACTTGAGTTTTCACTCTCCCCTTTTTCTCTTAAACAAAAAGAAAAGGCAAATAGATCACAACAAAATAAAAAATTTAGTGTTTATGTACTCAAAAAATTGAAAACTATAATAAATGTAAGTTAATAAAAAAATTTCACGCACTAAAAATGAACACCAAAGTTTTGTTATCCATGTTTGGGAAATTCCACTAGTACAACCCTTAATTGCTTGGAATTTTATAAGAAAGAGATTTCTAATTAATCCTCACATGTTTTAAATTTGGAGATACAATGCTTGAAACATGTTGAAGAAGCAAATGACCTATTGATCATAAAATTTCAAGGAGTAGAAAAAATTAAATTCTCAAGTTAATGTGCGGTGGGATATTACCCAAGCTAAACAACCCACTTTTTGCCGAGTTACAAAATACTGGCCTAAACATCATAGATCATCATAAAGGTTTTGATCGATTAATGATGCGTAAAGACTATAATTTTTTTTAGAAATGACTTATGGTTTGAGAGTCAACACTCAGTTAAAATCCCTCGCCCCTATTTCCAATGTTTCCACAACCTAATATATAAAAAAACTCAAAGAGTTTACAATCCCTAAAAATCGCATATACCTTTTAGAATTACCTCTCTCTGCATTTGACCATTTCCATTTTCGATGTACAATTTTTTTCCTAATCCAAACTTGAGTTTTCACTCTCCCTTTTTTCTCGTAAACAAAAAGATAAGACAAATAGATGACAAAAAATGAAAATTTTAGAGTTAATGTATGCAAAAAATTGAAAACTATAATAAATGTAAGTGAAGAAAATTTTTTCACTCACAAAAAATGAACACCAAAGTTTTGTTTTCTATGTTTGGGAAATTCCATTAGGACAACCCCTAATAGCTTGGAATTTTATAAGAAAGCGATTTCTAATTGAAACTAACATGGTTTAAAATATGGATATGGATGCCTGAAACATGTTGAAGATGCAAATGACCTAATGATAAAAAAGTTTCAAGTAGAAAAAAATTAAAATCTCAAGTTAACGTGCGGTGGGATATTTACCCGAGCCAAACAACCCTCTTTTTGTCCATTTATAAAAAGCTGACCTAATAATCATAGATCATCCTAAAGGTTTTGATCGATTAATGATGCGTAATGCCTATAATTTTTTTGGAAATGACTTATGGTTTTGGAGCAACAATCAGTTAAAAATCCTTCACCCTTCTTTTCCGATGATTGCAAAACCTAATATATAAAAAATAAAAGAGTTTAAAATCCCTAAAAATCACATATACTTTTTGGAATTATCTCTCTCTGTATTTTTGCATTTCCATTTTGGATGTTCAATTTTTTTGCAAATCCAAATTTGAGTTTTCACACTCTCTTTTTTCTCGTAAAAAAAAAAAGAAAAGGCAAATAGATCACAACAAAATGAAAATTTTAGAGTTTATGTACGAAAAAATTTGAAAACTATAAGAAATGTAAGTAAAAAAAATTTATTCACGCACTAAAAATGAACACCAAAGTTCTGTTATCCATGTTTGGGAAGTTCCACTAGTACAACCCCTAGTAGCTTTGAATTTTATAAGAAAGAGATTTCTAATTGATCCTAACATGTTTTAAATATGGATATGCATGCTTGAAACATATCGAAGATAATAATGACCTAATGATCCAAAAATTTCAAGGAGTAGATAAAATTTAATTCTCATGTTAACGAGTGGTGGGATGTATACCTGAGCCAAGCGACCCACCTTTTGCCAATTTACAAAAAGCTGACCTAAAAATTATAGATCATCGTAAAGGTTTTGATCGATTAATGATGCGTAAGGGCTATAATTTTTGTTAGAAAGGACTTATGGTTTGAGAGTCAACAATAAGTTAAAATCCTTCGCCCCCTTTTCCGTTGATTGTAGGACCTAATATCTAAAAATTTAAAAGAGTTTACAATTCCTAAAAATCACATAAACTTTTTGGAATTATCTCTCTCTACATTTGTGCATTTCCATTTTGGATGTTCCATTTTTATTCTGTTGGAAGATAAGTTCAAGCCCAAATGACCAAGGAAGGCCCACATATGTAAGATTATTTTAAGATGGGCCACAGACCAAGGAAGGCCCACAAGATGGGCCCAAGCCCATAAGAAGTAGGACCCACAATGATTACCATGAGCTGTCATCCTTATCACATCAGTTGGAAGATTGAGAAGGACTCACAAAAGTATCTTTATCTTAGGGTCACGACCAAGAAGAGTTTTAGTTTGAGTGATGTTTGTCTTTTATCAATATTGCGTTATTTAACTATGCTAGGACTTATCTTTTAAGTGTTAGAGTTTGGGTGTAATTGGGACAAGGGTAGTCTTATTGTAATTGGACTCTACTATCTTCCTCTAGTATAAATAGAGGTTCACGTATTCTGATTACAACAAGTTATTGATGTCAATGAAGTATTTTAATTTTCCATAAATTCAACATATTCAAATCCAAACTAGTGTTTTCACTCTCCCTTTTCTATCATAAATAAAAAGATAAGACAAATAGATCACAATAAAATTAAAATTTTAGAGATTTTGTATGTAAAAAATTAAAAACTATAAAATTTGGAAGTGAAGAAAAAATTTTCACTCATTAAAAATGAACACCAAAGTTTTGTTATCCATGTTAGGGAAATACCGCTAGTACAACCCCTAATAGCTTGAAATTTTATAAGAAAGAGATTTCTAATTGATCCTTACATGTTTTAAATATGGATATGCATGCCTGAAACATGTTGAAGATACAAATGACCTAATGATCCAAAAATTTCAAAGAGTAGAAAAAATTAAATTCTCAATTTAACGTGCAGTGGGATATTCATCCGAGCCAAACAACCCACTTTTTTCCCATTCACAAAAATCTGACCTAACGATCATAGATCATCGTAAAGATTTTGATCGATTAATGATGCGTAATTGCTATAATTTTTCTTAGAAATGACTTTTGGTTTGGGAGTTAACACTCAGATAAAAATGCCTCACCCCCTCTTTTCTGATGATTGCAAAACCTAATATATAAAAGACTAAAGAGTTTACAATCCCTAAAAATCATAGATACTTTTTGGAATTATCTTTCTACATTTGTGCATTTTCATTGTGGATGTTCAATTTTTTTTCAAATACAAACTCGAGTTTTCACTCTCCCTTTTTTCTCGTAAACAAAATGATAAGGCAAATAGATCACAACTAAATGAAAATTTTAGTGTTTATGTACGCAAAAACTTGAAATCTATAGTGAATGTAATTGAATAAAATTATTTCACGCACTAAAAATAAACACCAAAGTTTTGTTATCCTTGTTTTGAAAATTCCACTAGTACAACCCCTAATAGCTTGGAATTTTATAAGAAAGTGATTTCTAACATATTTTAAATATGGATATGCATGCTTAAAACATGTTGAAGATGCAAATGACCTAATGATCCAAAAATTTCGAGTAGAAAAAATTAAATTCTCAAGTTAACGTGGGGTGGGATATTCACCCGAGCTAAACAACTAACTTTTTGCCCATTTACAAAATGCAGACCTAACAATCATAGATCATCGTAAAGGCTTTGACCGATTAATGATGTGCAATGGCTATTATTTTGTTTTGAAATGCCTAATGGTTTGGGAGTCAACACTCTGTAACAAATCCCTCTCCCCCCCGTCCCTTTTGATGAATCAGAAGTTAATATATAAACAAATAAAAGCGTTTACAGTCCCTAAAAATCACATATACTTTTTGTAATTATCTCTCTCTGCATTTGTGCATTTCCTTTTCGGATGTTCAATTTTTTTTCAAATCCAAACTTGAGTTTTCTGTCTCCCTTTTATCTCTTAAACAAAAAGATAAGGCAAATAGATCACAACCAAATGAAAATTTTAGAGTTTATGTATGCAAATAATTGAAAACTATAAAAATGTAAGTGAAGAAATTTTTTTCAGGCACAAAAAATGAACACTAAAGTTTTGTTATCCTTGTTTGGGAAATTCGAGTAGTACAACGCCTAATAGCTTGGAATTTTATAAGAAAGAGATTTCTAATTGATCCTAATATGTTTTAAATATGTATATGCGTGCCTAAAACATGTTCAAAATGCAAATGACCTAATGATAAAAAAATTTTAAGGAGTAGAAAAAATTATATTCTCAAGTTAACGTGCGGTGAGATATTCACCCGAGCCAAACAACCCACTTTTTGCCAATTTATAAAAGTTGACCTAACAATCCTAGATCATCGTAAAGGTTTTGATCGATTAATGATGCGTAACGACTATAATTTTTGTTAAAAATGACTTATGGTTTGGGAGTCAACACTCAGTTAAAAACCATTTGCCCCCACTTTTTCGATGATTGCAAAACCTAATATCTAAAAAACTAAAAGAGTTTACAATCCCTAAAAATTAAAGATACTTTTTGGAATTATCTCTCTTTATATTTGTGCATTTCTATTTTGGATGTTCAATTTTTTTCATATCCAAACTTGAGTTTTTTATCTCCGTTTTTCCTCATAATAAAAAAGATAAGGCAAATAGATCACAAAAAAATGAAAATTTTAGAGTGTAAACACACAAAAAAATGAAAACTATAATAAATGTATGTGAAGAAAACTTTTTCACGCAGTAAAATAAACACCAAAGTTTTGTTATCAATGTTTGGGAAATTCCACAGGTACAACCTCTAATAGCTTGGAATTTAATAGGAAAAAAATTTCTATTTGATCCTAACATGTTTTAATTATGGATATGCATGGTTGAAACATGTTGAAGATGAAAATGACCAAATGATCCAAAAATTTCAAGGAGTAGAAAAAATTAAATTCTCAAGTTAACGTGCGGTGGGATATTTACTCGAGCAAAACAACCCACTTTTTGCCTATTAACAAAAAGTTGATCTGACAATCATAGATCATCGTAAAGGTTTTGATCAATTAATGATTCATAATGGCAATAATTCCACTGGTACAACCTCTAATAGCTTGGAATTTTATAAGAAAGAGATTTCTATTTGATCCTAACATGTTTTAAATATGGATATGAATGGTTGAAACATGTTGAAGATGAAAATGACCTAATGATCCAAAAATTTCAAGGAGTAGAAAAAAATTAAATTCTCAAGTTAACGTGTAGTGGGATATTTACTCGAGCAAACAACCCACTTTTTGCCTATTAACAAAAAGCTGATCTGACAATCATAGATCATCGTAAAGGTTTTTATCAATTAATGATTCATAATGGCAACAATTTTTTTTATAAATGACTTATGGTTTGGGTATCAACGCTCAGTAAAAATCCCTGCCCCCCCCCCCCCTCCCCCCCCATGCCCTCCCCCATTTCTGATGATTGCAGAACCTAATATTTAAAAAACTAAAAAAGTTTTCAATCCCCCCTCCCTCATTTCTGATGATTGCAAAACCTAATATTTAAAAAACTAAAAGAGTTTTCAATCCCTAAAAATCACAAATACTTGATGGAATTATATCTCTCTACATTTCCATTTTGGATGTTCAATTTTTTTTTCAGATCCAAACTTAAGTTTTTGATACGAACCACGTCAACCCATGATGAAACCCGATACCAAATCTGGTAATTGTCCCTCAGACCTTTCGAGTTTGATGGAAAACTGCGACCCGTTGCTTTGCAAAGTATGAACCTTGGTATGGTGAAGACACCAAAAATGGGGATGGAAATCAATTTGATAAGTCGTTTGAACGCCACAAGGAAAATCCCTGATAAGTTCGAAAAGTTCCTCCAAGAACTCGAGAAGAGTAATCTCTCCATATGAATAAAATCAAAGGTTTTCAAATCCATGTACAAGTCCTCTAATTATAATGGAGGACATGGTAGAATATATGTAACATAAATCCCTTTCCCTAATTACATTCAATTAAAGAAAAACTTGAGGGAACACGTAAATAGAAGCCTAATATAATTCCAACGTGATCTTCTAGGATATGTTGCCAACTTGTGGATACCCTTGTGGATTCCATGAGATCTTCTAAGATAAGTTGCCAACTCGTGGATACCCTTGTGGATTCCACAAGATCTTCTAACCATCTGCCCTTCTAGGATAAGTTGCCAACTCGTGGATATCCTTGTGGGTCCCACAAGATCTTCTAACCACTAGCTTCTGCCACCATGGTTGGGGTCACATTGTAGTAGAGTAAACTTAGCCCACGTCCTCATGGTGGGTCCCACTAGCTAGTGCTTCCATGGTGGGTCCCACAATATAACATAGTAAAACCAACCTTTGTTCGCATAAGTTTTCAATCTCCTTTTATCCTCGTAAACAAAAAGATAAGGCAAATAGATAACAACAAAATGACAATTTTAGAGATTATGTACGCATAAAATTGATAACTATAATAAATGTAACTGACAAAAAAAATTTCACGCACTATAAATGAACACCAAATTTTTGTTACCCATGTTTCGGAAATTCCACTAGTACAACACCTAATTGCTTGGAATCTTATAAGAAAGAGATTTCTAATTGATCCTAACATGTTTTAAATATGGATATGAATGCTTGAAACATGTTGAAGATGAAAATGACCTAATGATCCAAAAATTTCAAGGAGTAGAAAAAATTAAATTCTCAAGTTAACGTTCGGAGGGATATTTACCCGAGCCAAACAAACCACTTTTAGCCCATTTACAAAAAGCAGACCTAACAATCATAGATCATTGTAAATTTTTTGATCGATTAATGATGCATAACGGCTATAATTTTTGTTAGAAATGACTTATGGTTTGGGAGTCAACACTCAATTAAAAATCCCTCACCCGCCCCCCTTGTCTTGATGATTGCAAAACCTAATATATAAAAAACTAAAAGAGTTTACAATCCCTAAAACTCACAAATACTTTTTGGAGTTATCTCTCTCTTCATTTGTGCATTTGCATTTTGGATGTTCAATTTTTTTTCAAATCCAAACTTGAGTTTTCTCTCTCCCATTTTTCTCGTAAACAAAAAGATAAGGCAAATAGATCACAAAAAAATGAAAATTTTAGACTTTATGTATGCAAAAAATTGAAAACTATAATAAGTGTAAGTGAAGAAAATTATTTCACGCACAAAAAATGAACACCAAATTTTTGTTATCCATGTTTTTGAAATTCCACTTGTACAACCCCTAATAGCTTGGAATTTTATTTGAAAGAGATTTCTAATTGATCCTAACATGTTTTTAATATGGATATGCATCCTTGAAACATGTTGAAGATGCAAATGACCTAATGATCAGAAAATTTCTAGGAGTAGAAAAAATTAAACTCTCAAGTTAACATGTGGTGGGATATTTATCAGAGCCAAAGAACCCACTTTTAGCCCATTTACAAAATGCTGACCTAACAATCATAGATCATCGTAAAGGTTTTGATCGATTAATGATGAGTAACGGCTATAAGTTTTGTTAGAAATGACTTAAGGTTTGGGAATCAACACTCAGTCTCAAATGCCTCGCCCCCTCCTTTTTTATGATTGGAAAACCTGATATATAAAAAACTAAAAGAGTTTATCATCCCTACAAATCACAGATACTTTTTGGAGTTATCTCTCTCTCTGCATTTGTGCATTTCCATTTTGGATGTTCAATTTTTTTTCAAATCCAAACTTGAGTTTTCACTCTCCCTTTTTTCTTGTAAACAAAAAGATAAGGCAACTAGATCACAAAAAAATGAAAATTTTAGAGTTTATGTATGCAAAAAATTGAAAACTATAATAAATGTGAGTGAAGAAAATTATTTCACGCACAAAAAATGAACACCAAAGTTTTGTTATCCATGTTTGGGAAATTCCACTAGAACAACACCTAATAGCTTGGTAGAATTTTATAAGAAAGAGATTTCTAATTGATGCTTACTTGTTTTAAATATGGATATGCATGCCTGAAGCATGTTCAAGATGCAAATGACCAAATGATCCAAAAATTTCATGGATTAGAAAAAATTAAATTCTCAAGTTAATGTGTGGTGCGATATTTACAAGAACCAAACAACCCACTTTTTGGCTATTTACAAAAAAATTGGCCTAAAACTCATAGATTATCGTAAAGGCTTTGATCAATTAATGATGTGTAACGACCATAATTTTTGTTAGAAATGACTTATGGTTTAGGAGTCAACACTCAGTTAAACATGCCTCGCCACCTCTTTACCGATGATTGCAAAACCTAATATAAAAAAAATTAAAACAGTTTACAATCCCTAAAAATCACAGATACTTTTTGGAATTATTGCTCTCTGCATTTGTCCATTTCCAATTTGTATGGTAATTTTTTTTTCCAATCCATAAGTTGTTAATCTTCCTTTTTTCTGGCAAACAAAATGATAATGCAAATAGATCAAAACAAAATGAAAATTTTAGAGTTTATGTATGAAAAAAATTGAAACCAGTAGAAAATGTAAGTGAAGTAAATTTTTTCACTCACGAAAAATGAACACCATAATTTAGTTATCCATGTTTGGGAAATTCCACTAGGGCAACATCGTAAAGGTTTTGATCGATTAATGATGCATAATGGCTATAATATTTGTTAGAAATGACTTATGGTTTGGGAGTCAACACACAGTTAAAAATCCCTCGCCCCCCTTTTTCAATGATTGCAAAACCTAATATATATAATAAACTAAAATATTTCACAATCCTTACAGATTACATATACTTTTTGGAATTATCTCTCTCAGCATTTGTGCATTTCTATTTTGGATGTTCAATTTTTTTTCAAATCCAAACTTGAGTTTTCTCTGTCCCTTTTTTCTTGTAAACAAAAAGATAAGGCAAATAGATCAAAACAAAATGAAAATTTTAGATTTTATGTATCCAAAAAATTGAAAACTATAATAAATGTAAGTAAAGAAAAAATTTTCACACAGTAAAAATTAACACCAAACTTTTGTTATCCATGTTTGGGAAAATCCACTAGTACAACCCCCTAATAGCTTGGAATTTAATAAGAAAGGGATTTCTAATTGATCCTAACATGTTTTAAATATGGATATGTATGCCTGAAATATGTTGAATATGCAAATGACCTAATGATCCAAAATTTTCAAGGAGTTGAAAAAATTAAATTCTCATGTTAACGTGTGGTGGGATATTTACCCAAGCCAAACAACCCACTTTTTGCCCATTTACTAAATGTTGACCGAACAATCATAGATTATCACAAAGTTTTGATCGATTAATTATGCATAACGGCTATAATTCTTGTTAGAAATGACTTATGATTTGGGAGTCAACACTCAGTTAAAAACCCCTCGCCCCCCTTTTTTCGATGATTGCAAAACCGAAAATATAAAAAACTAAAAGAGTTTACAATCCCTAAAAATCACAGATACTTTTTGGAATTATCTTTCTCTGTATTTGTGCATTTTTGTTTTGAAATAAATTTTAACTAGAGTTTTCACGCTCCCCTTTTTCTCGTAAACAAAAAGATAATGTAAATAAATCACAAAAAAAAAATTAGAGTTTATGTATGCAAAAAATTGAAAACTATAATAAATGTAAGTTAAGAAAAACTTTTCACGCACTAAAAATGAACCCCAAAGTTTTGTTATCCATGTTTGGAATATTCCATTGGTATAGCTCCCTAATATGTTGGAATTTTATATGAAAGAGATTTCTAATTAATCCAAAGATTTTTAATTATGGATATGCATGTCAGAAACATGTTGAAGATACAAATGACCAAATGATCCAAAGATTTCAAGGAGTATAAAAAATTAAATTCTCAAGTTAACAAGCGGTGGGATATTTACTCGTGCCAAACAACCCACTTTTTGCCCATTTACAAAAAGCTGACCTAACAATCATAGATCATCGTAACGGTTTTGATCGATTAATGATGTGTAATGGCTATAATTTTTGTTAGAAATGACTTACGGTTTGGGACTCAACACTCAATTAAAAATCCCTTGCCCGCCCCCCTTTTCCTGATGATTGCAAAACCTAATACATAAAAAACTAAAAGAGTTTATAATCACTAAAAATTATAGATACTTTTTGGAATTATCTTTCTCTGCATTTGTACATTTCCTTTTTGGATGTTCAATTTTTTTTCAAATCCAAAATTGAGTTTTCATCTTCCCTTTTTTCTCGTAAACAAATGGATAAGGCAAACAGATCACAACAAAATGAAAATGTTAGAGTTTATGTATGAAAAAAATTGAAAACTATAATAAATCTAAGTGAGGAAAAAATTTTCACACACAAGCACCACTCACCTGCGCACTACAGGTTGCCCAGGTCCAGTCCACAAATACATGTAAGTTATCTCACTTACTTACAGAATTTGAGGATATCTTTCAAGACCCTACTGCCTTACCGCCACTTAGGCACTGTGATCACCGTATCCGTTTGAAAACGGGTACCGAGCCGGTAGTGGTACGTCCGTATCGTTACCCTCACTTACAGAAGGATGAGATTGAAAGGCAGTGCCAGCAGATGTTAGCACAGGGTATTATTCAGCCCAGCAGGTCTCCTTTTTCTTCACCGGTATTACTAGTCCGCAAGCATGATAAGTCCTGGAGGTTCTGTGTGGATTACCGACAACTCAATGCCCATACAATTAAAGATAAATTTCCTATTCCAGTGGTGGACGAGCTGTTAGACGAGCTACATGGAGCTACTATATTTACTAAACTCGATTTGAAATCTGGCTATCATCAAATCCGAGTTCATCCATCCGATGTGGAGAAAACAGCGTTCCGCCGCATCACGGCCATTTTGAATTCCTCGTAATGCCATTTGGTCTGTCAAATGCGCCTTCCACCTTCCAGGCCCTCATGAATGGGGTATTTTCCCCTCTCTTGCCCAAATATGTATTGGTATTTTTCGACGATATTTTGGTCTATAGCAACAGCTGGGAAGAACATCTTCAGCACCTTCACCAGGTATTTTCTCTTATACGCTCCCATCATTTGGTTTTAAATCGGTCCAAATGTTCTATGGGCACATCAGAAGTGGCATATTTGGGCCACGTTATTTCAGCATCAGGGGTGAAGGTAGACCAGAGTAAGATACAAGCGGTCATAGATTGGCCAATTCCTACATCTATTACAGCCTTAAGAGGATTTTTGGGCCTAGCTGGATATTATAGAAAATTTATTCGTAGCTATGGCCAGCTTGCAGCTCCGCTCAACAATCTCCTCAAGAAAAATGCTTTTACCTGGTCAGAGACAGCAACTCATTCCTTTCATCAATTGAAAGACGCCTTATCATCAGCCCCAGTTTTGCAGCTTCCCGACTTTGAGGAGTCCTTTGTAGTGGAATGTGATGCTTCAGGGGGCGGTATTGGCGCAGTGTTGCACCAACAGGGCCACCCGATTGCTTATTTTAGCCGTCAACTGGGCCAACACCACCACAAGTTGGAAGCTTATGAGAGGGAATTGATTGGATTGGCGAAAGCTATACAACATTGGCGCCCTTATCTTTGGGGACGTTCTTTTTTGATTCGTACTGATCATTGCAGCCTCAAGTATCTTCTTGAGCAGCGTCTCACTACTTCACCACAACAGCATTGGTTAAGTAAGCTTATGGGGTTTGACTTTTCTGTCGAGTATAAACCGGGAAGTTTGAATGTAGGGGCTGATGCCTTATCTCGCCGGGACGTTCCAGAGCCGCAATTAAATGCCATCAGTCAGCCCAGAGCTCTCTTGTTGGATTCTATACAGGAAGAGGCACAACAGCACCCAGATATTATCTCCTTATGCCAGGATATCCAGCAGGGCACAGCGGCACCACATTGGACGGTTCAGGACAATCTCGTCCTCTACAAAAACAGAATTTTTCTCCACCACACATCCCCTCTGATTAACAGCATTTTGGCCTCCTTCCATGACAATACACATGAAGGCCAACAGAAAACATATTTTCGAATTAGTAGGGAATTTTATTGGCGGGGCATGAAGCGCAGTATAGTTGATTATGTGGCGGCTTGTCAGACTTGTCAACGGAATAAAGCTGAAACATTAAGTCCAGCGGGGTTGCTCCAACCACTTCAGCTTCCGTCACAGGTCTGGTCTGATATTTCTATGGACTTCATAGATGGACTTCCCTCTTCATCGGGTAAATCTATTATCCTTGTAGTGGTGGATCGTTTCTCTAAATATGGGCATTTCATTCCTCTAGCACATCCTTACAATGCACCGCAGGTCGCTCAACTTTTTATGGATAACATTGTACGATTACATGGGATGCCTAATTCAATTACCAGTGATAGGGATGCAATCTTTACAAGTTCCTTCTGGAAAGAACTCTTCAAGTTACAAGGCACAACGTTAGCCTTTTCTTCAGCCTACCATCCACAGACTGATGGTCAGACAGAGGTTGTCAACAGAACCATTGAAATGTATCTCCGCTGTTTCATGGGGGACTCACCTAAGAGGTGGGTTAAGTGGCTCGCCTGGGCTGAGTTCTGTTACAACACCTCCTACCACAGCGCACTCGGCACAACCCCATTCAAGGTGGTATATGGTAGAGAACCTCCCCGTCTTTTAGCCTATGAACCAGGGGCCTCTAAAGTCGCAAATTTGGACCAAGCATTGGCTGAAAGAGACTCATTCATCACTGAGGTGCGCACTCATCTATAGAAAGCACAACATTCTATGAAACAATATTATGACAAGAAGCACCGGGAAGTCTTCTTTTCTCCTGGAGATTATGTTTGGTTGCGTCTCCAACACTACAGGCAGCTGTCGTTGATAGCCTCCAAACGTCACAAGCTCTCTCCAAAATATTATGGTCCCTTTCAGGTGATGGACCGCATTGGGATAGTGGCCTACAGATTGCAGCTTCCGCAAGAGGCCAGAATTCACAACGTCTTTCATGTCTCACAATTAAAGGCCTTCCACGGTGATTCGCCCTTGCTGCACACCCCGCTGCCACCACTCCATGAGGTTCGTGTACTTTCTACCCCGGCACAGGTATTACAAACTCGCCGTATTCAGGGTGATTGGGAGATCTTAGTGCAATGGGCAGATGCTGACCCCAGTGACACGACATGGGAGCCATTAGCGGCGTTTCGCACCCTCTACCCATACTTTGAGCTTGAGGACAAGCTCTTTCTCCAAGGGGGGGTGATGTTATGGACTCCATAGCATCACGAGTTATCCATAGGCATAGGAATTAAATTATGTCAATTTACTTTTCATGTAATTTCAATTCGGTTTGGTTTACTTTATTTGGTTTGGTTTATTTTGGGTTGGTTCAGTGTAATGTGGCGTGAACCACTTGACCTAATGGGTCATCTTTTTATTTTCGTCCTCAACCCTATTTAGGGGGACGTGAAGGAAAAGAGAGGCAAGTATTGAGAAAATTATATTTTACAGGTCTGATTCTCCCTTAGAGGTCAAGGTCGGATTCTCCCTTTGAGGTCCAAGGTTGAGCTTCCTCCAAAGCTCCTTCATTCTAAATTGAGTTCCACCATTACTCGTTCAAGAAACAAGGTTTCTCTTCCAACGTCAAGATCATCCATGGAGGGAAGAGAGGAAAGAAGGGTGACTCGATCCATGGCAAGGGAAGAACCTAACATTCTACCTGTCAGTCTAGAGCTGAAAAGGAAGTCTTAACGGATCCATCCCAGATGGAAACGGACTTGTCTAGTAATGAGAAATCATTCAAGACAAAATTGGTTACCCCATCTGAGTTTACAAGGTTGAAAAACCTAAATAAACCAGATAAAACTAGTTTTAATGAGTTTGAATTTTTAAAGAAATTTAAACCTTTAAAACTTTCGGACATTATGTCTGAGGAACCCTCGCTACGCCCTCAAAAGGTGGACAGCGTTCGTTCAAAGATCGAATCCGATCATACTGTTCAATTCCAGATATGGAATGAACAAATTGGACAAGGGATGAACACTCCCTTCTTCACCACTGAGCCCAGCAACAGTTGGAATCAAGTGAAGACGAGTCATGAAATAGACTCAAAATATGCATCCATGCTTTATGCATATGGATTCATAAAACAGATGGTACTGCACTCCACCGATTTATCAGTGTTGGAGAAAATGCCAAAGGAAATTATGGAGGCTTGCAAAAGTTTCATCTCCATAACCAAGAGTAAAGGAATTCGACTTCATTTCATTTCCTGTATTGCTGAAATTGTTACTGACACAAAAATGTTTCCAAGCATTTCCGTCGTGACTATTGAAGGCATCAAAGAAGGTGACGCCAACATGGAATATGATCCCAGACATGTTCCAAAAGCCATGCCTTGCCCAGAAGCAGTCTGGCCAACCAGGCGTATCCACGGGCTCAAAAACCTGATACAGCTCATGAAGCAGCTGATTCAGAAAAAGAGAAGCTTCGTCTACAAGACCTCCGTCCCATTGACGATCATCTCGAAAAGCTATAAAGAGACTCCGGCCTCCGTCCAGACCAGTCTTGAAGCTACGCTGAAGAAACTCCTTGGAGGAAATATCCCCTTCAGCAAAACAACAAAGGAAAGCTTCTGCCAGATGGCCCAGAAGACTTTTTCGAAGGAGCACACCTGTAAACTGTGCACAGAAAAGCAGTTGTCCGAACAGTCAGCAGCCATGTCAGCAGACTAGGCCCACGACGAAAACAAAGTCAGCAAAGGCGGCTACAAAAGTCATCAATGACAGCTACACCAAGTCAACAAAGATGGCTAAAAAAGATTCCTGCACGTCATCATCACGACATCACAAGCAGAAAAGACATTTCTACCCCTGCTTTCGGCGCCGAAAGGTAATAATGCAAGGGCAAAAGAGACATGCCAAAAAGACAAAAGTTACCCTTTGTCTTTAAACGCACACCTTACAATCAAGGGTAAAGGTGGCAAAAGGTAATAATGCAAGGGCAAAAGAGACATGCCAAAAAGACAAAAGTTACCCTTTGTCTTTAAACGCACACCTTACAATCAAGGGTAAAGGTGGAAGAGCTGAAAAATTTTCAGCTATAAATACGATGCTCCTCCAGAGGTTGAGACATCCGAAATCGAAGCCACTAAATTCGAAATTGAAGTTAGAGTGACTCGACAAAGGCGATTTCCGACGATCTTTCTCCAGCAAGTTCCTCAAGCACGGTATGTGCTTAAACAACCATAATGGCTGAGTAGAAAAAAGGGAACCGACTGGTGTCACGGTCGATAACTTCGGGAGTTCTGTAGATAAGTAGTTTTTCTTTCCCTTTTTTAAGGGTATGTATTTAGTTATTTTACTTCGTTTTGAACAATGTTTTTTATATTTCCGCATGTTTGTAATATTGTGATTCGTACAGTAGTTGTTATTACTGTTCATGTTCCGCATATATAAATATGATCTCCACAGTAGTTGTTATTACTGTTCATGTTCCGCATCTATGTATTGATCTCCACAATGTTTGTTTTTACTGTTCCAAAGTTACTGTTCATTTTTACTATTCATGGTTACTATTCATGATTACTATTCATGTTTACTGTTCACTCGTCAAAAAGAAATAGTATCAAAATAGTGCCAAATAGGACAGACGCTAGAGACTTGGAATTATTCGGCTACGCTCCGAGGTAGAAAACGAAACGGAGCTGTGCTCTACCCTGCTGAAGCAGCCATGGAGCCGCAATGGTTAATAGGAACGGCTTGGGGCCCTCTGGAGACCGTGAGGACCGCATCGACGGAATTGCCCACTTGGTGGTAAGCCGGCAGGAATAGGGTCAAACCCCGAAGAAGTTCTAGGTAGCAGCAGAAGTCTTGTTGGGCCTACTAGATAGCTATGAAATAGACACAAACGAGTACATAATGGTGACATGTGGTAGGAAGCAGGAAAGTGGCCTAATGGTAAACTGATAGGACGGACGAAGTGTGACTGTAGGAATAGTATTGTGTGAGTCATCGATGTTTTCTTCTGCCCGTAGATGTTTTCTCCACTGCCTGTAGCTCGAGACTGGCAGGTAGTTGTCCCTAGGATTTAAGTTTCGCTGCCCTCATCCCTAGGTTGTCTTCCGCTGTGTGTACAAGTCTGCTAGAGACTTTGTGTCGATATCATAGCAATAGTGCTTTGGTATCAGTATTCCGCTGTCAGAGTCTGCTAGAGACTCCCTTGTGTTTTAAAATTGGTATCAGAGCTGAGTATTAGACTTGGTTTTGTATGTGTCAAAGAAGTCAAAGCTTTACTTTGATTCTTTCTGTTTAGGTATACATACTCCCAAACAGTTACGACCCATACCGGTCATATCCCAAATAACATTTGTAAGGAACAAATGTACAAAACCAAAAGTTCATTATGGAACAAAATAGGTCTAATCCATCGATAAGACTTATAGATTATTCGCGACTGCGAGAATATATCATGACCAGAAGGTATGATAATCAAATCGAATTCCAAAGGGTCTGGATTCGACAGTTAAAAGATCGACTTGCACGAGTTCAAGCCAAACTCAAAGCGCTCGAAGAAAATCCTTTAGTTGTAGATTATAACAACGAAGGAAGAAGAATAATCCGAGATGGACGATTCTTAGGACTCGGTCCAGTAGGATTAAAACAAGTTATCAAAGACCTGAAACACCAAATCAGGATTGAACAACTTGAACTTCAAGAATATGCTACCTAAGCAATTCTTAGAAGATTTGGTAATCATTCTGCAAAGAGAAATCTACAGAATGACCCATGAAGAAACCGTATCTCAACCTGTAGACACCGCTTCAACAGGAGAAGCCTCTACAAGTACATACGGAAAACCAGAAAAAACAAAATACTGGTATGTTGTCTTCATAGGAAGAGAAACAGGAATATATGACAGCTAGGAAGCCGCCCAAGCTCAAGTCATAGGATTTCCCGGAAATTCTCACAGAAAGTTCCAGACAAAGGAAGATGCTGAACAAGCTTGGACAGCATCCCGAAATAGATGATCTATCGGCAAAAACTTTTAGATCGTTTGCAAAGAAAGAGAGATGGCTTAGCCTTCACCCTCTTACTAAGAAACATGCTTCAACCAGAAGATGAATCTATCCACTCCATGGAAATGTATTATTTCCATTGGGAAAGATACACGAATCGCATCCATCAATTTCGATGCAAGATCAAAAGTATTAAAGAAAAGCTAAACCTCCTAGCTTTGTAAAACATGAATGAGTTTTTCTATTTAATGGATATGGAAACTCCATTGCCATTAGGCCTTCCCGACATCACCGGATGGCTTAAAAACCTAGTGTACTTTGCAACACGTTGCATAGCACCTAGAAGAAAAAAGGATCCAGCACCACCTGCTTTTAGGATCGCTTCAAAAGCATCATCCTCCACAGATGATGAAGTTTACGCAGAATATAATACCTTTGGTCGCCAACCGATTTATTATGTTCAAGAAGAAAAACCATCTTCTAGTAAACAACAAGAGCAACACGACAGTGAACCAGAAGCCTGGGAATCTGATGAAGTTGCAGAAGAAAATACCAAGAAAACAGACTACGCTGCTAAAGACAAAAAGGCAGATGATCTTGGTAAAAGATTTAGAATGCTTCGTGGTAGCGACCATTTTGAAGCAGAAACTTCAAGGGTACGAGATACCCACATGGAAGATAGCTTTCAAGATAACTTCCGAAATCGTACTGCGGTTCACCTGCAAGAACGAGAAAGTTTCTCCCACTCCAAAATATCCCTAGGAGGACAAAGGTATTCGACAAAATACACAAATGTCGATCCTTCAAATGCTACTAAGGGACACCAAACCATAGATAGCATAAACCCTTTTGGATTTTACCTCAACTTGGATTGCCCCAAGGATGGAGAAAAAGTCCTTAAAGATTGGGAAAGAAGCATGAGCAATGCTGCAAATATGCATGAATCTTGGAACCAAGAATCAGCATTTAATTTCTTTACCCATGCTTTACAGGGTAATGTAGCTCTTTGGTGGGACAACCTTCCCGAAGACCAAAAAAGAGCTAATACCTCAATATCGATAGCCAATATCTTGAAAGGATTAGTGGCTAAGATATCAAAGGAATTTCTAGGAATACATCCAACCCTAGAAGCCTACAATGAGAGTACTAAACAAAGAAAACGTTTAGAAACTCTTCAGAAATTAAACAAGTTACAAATCTGTAACATTTTTTATTATGAGAAGTATTACTGCGAGTTTGCAAGTTACTTCTATAAATTGCAAAAAGAAGATTAGAAACCTTATCTGTCTATCTTTTATGCAAAATTGCCAGAACCATTTGCACATGTAGCTGAAAAAGACTACATTACAAAGTATTGGCAAAATAATCCAGAACTTGGTACATTAACCATGGATATATTCCTAAACATTGATACTTTAGGAAGAAGACATAGATTTGTACAAGACATGTTGGCAAATCTTTGTGAAGCCCAAAAACTACAAAAGAAAAGTAGTAAGGCCAATAAACAAACATTATGTTGTTCAAACCAGAACAAAAATGTAGGAACTTATGGTTGCAAAACCACCTCCCATAAGCAACGAAAATATCCAAAGAAATTTCAACAGAAAAAATTTAGGATACAAAAAAGTTCTACGACAAGGTATACTCCTAAAAAGAGATACTTTAAGAAAAGAACAAATTCTGGCCCAACCACATCCAGTAAAGGGTTAAATGCATACTGTCCAAAGGGGAAAACCCCAAGCAAATGCAAATGTTGGATATGCCAGAAAGAAGGACATTTCGCCAAAGATTGTCCAAATGACAAACAACAAAGGCGGTACAGTACATACATGTTACTAGCCGAAGAAAATGGATTGGAAATCATCCATTACGATGACATCCAGTCAGAAGATGAAGTATATGAACTTCATCTCGAAACTGAGTCTTCCTCTTCAGAAAACTCAGAGAACATGTCAGACTCTTCAGGTTCTTTCTCTGAATGAGTATCCGCATAAACGCAGAGCATGTTGCATCTGGAAATTCTTATATCACGGTCATGCTTAAACTACCCGGATATATCAAATTCCATATACACGCTCTCGTAGACACAGGAAGTTCATATTGTCTCGCTAGACAAAATCTACTTCCCACGGATCTATGGAAACCGCTTGAAGTACCTCTTCAAGTAACAGTTGGCTCCGGCGAAACTATCTCTCTCCCTGCCGAAGCTCGAAACATTCATCTTGACATTGGTGGTGAAAAGTTTATGATTCCAAAACTCATTAGTTTAGGATCAAACATAAATATAGGACCAGATTTAGTCGTAGGAAATGAATGGCTCATGTTTCATGCCCCTGTAGAGCAAACACCAGCCTACTATAAACTTCGATGTCGCACTCGACGTGAAATCGATAATACTGCTGTATTTGTCTACGCAATAAAACCCACTGAAGCCTATGCCATTTCTGGCAATGGAGCTATCCTCCATCAGGTCTTCAAAAAACGCAGCAAGCGTGGTGATGAGATTCCTCCCTTAGAAACTCTGCTCCTCGCTGAGTCCTGTGAATCTGAAGTTCAGCAACTTCTAGAATCCACTTGTTCTGAGAAACCCTTAGAATGGTGGCATAAACAAAAACCATATGCCGACCTCAAACTTCTTGATCCTGAAAAAGAAATCCGAGAAAAACCTATGGTTTACACTCCTTCTGATGTTGAAGAATTCTCAACACAGATAAATGATTTGCTAGCTCAAGGATTAATCCATGCAAGTCATTCTCCACATACATCTCCTGCTTTCTTGGTACGGAATCATGCAGAGATAAAACGAGAAAAAGCTCGAATGGTCATTAACTATAAAAAGGTTAATGAAGCCACAAAAATGGATGGCTATTCGTTTAACCGAAAGAGCTATTCCCCTTACTGCATTCAGTTGTCCTTCAGGACATTATGAGTGGCTTGTAATGCCCTTTGGGTTAAAACAAGCACCCAACATATTTCAAAGAAGAATGGATGATATCCTCAAACCATTCTTTAAATTTCGCTTAGTTTATGTTGATGACATACAAGTCTTTTCAGAAACCAAAGATCAACATGAAGAGCAATTACTAAAGGTTTTAAATGCCTTAAAAACTGCTGGGATAGCACTCAGCAAAAAGAAATCAGAGTTGTTTAAAACCAAGATAGATTTCTTAGGTCTAAACATCTCAAAAGAAGAAATCATTCTTCAAAATCATATTCTGGAAAAACTAGCGGCTTTTCCGAATGAAATTGAAGATATAAAACAACTTCAACGTTTCTTAGGATGCCTAACATATGCTGAACAATTCATAAAGAATTTAGCAGAAATTAGGAAACCCTTTCAAAAGAAACTAAAGAAAGACGTCAAATGGGAATGGACACCCACTGATAGTCTTGAAGTAAGTCAGATCAAACAAATGATGAAACACCTCCCGATGTTAACTCTACCTGATCCAGATGCAAATCTGATTTTAGAAACTGAGGCCTCTTATCACACTTGGGCAGTAGTCCTAAAATGCAAAATCAATGATTCTGAAAGAATATGCAAATATACATCAGGAACATTTTCATCTGCTGAAACAAACTATCATTCTTATGAAAAAGAAATTTTACCAGTAAAAAATGGGATAAAAAAGTTTTATATTTATCTCGCTCCCAAAGAATTTCTGGTAAGAACTGACTGTAAAAATTTTGTCGGTTTTATGACAAGAAATTTAGAAGATTCACGTTGTCGCGGTAGGTTACTCCGTTGGCAGCAATGGTTCTTTCAATTCTCTTTTACTGTTGAACACATTAAAGGAGATAAAAACTATTTACCTGACACTCTTACTCGAGAATTTTCTTGTGTTACAGATAGGTAAAATGGATCCCCTCAGCACCACCCTCACGGACCTCGCAGCAGCAATTGCCACACTCACGGTATTGCTCTCAACCCTACAGTCACTATTCGACAGTCTTTTAGTTCTTTCAGAACGAGGAGACGTTCATGAGAATTGTGCCCGTTACGGGTTAAGTGGAGAAGTCTTACAACTCAAGGTTAAAGAATTAACCGAAGAGTTAAAAGAACTCACTCAACGGCATGAAATGCCAAGCTCCTCCGGGACTTCTATCGGATCTCCATCGCGATAAAAGGAAGCCACAACGTCAGCTAATCAACAGACGGATGACTTTAGTGTTTTGATAAACACAGGTCGACCCGGGATTTCTACCGGTCATGCCAGGCATGAGAAGGAAATCACAACCCAATCTTCTTTGAAGATAGGGGAATCAGGGATTTCTACCTGCCAGTCAAAAGCTGGAAAGGAAACCTTAACGATTTCGTTGAAATCGGAATCAGGGACTTCTACCTGTCAGTCTAGAGCTGAAAAGGAAGTCTTGACGGATCCATCCCAGATGGAAACGGACTTGTCTAGTAATGAGAAATCATTCAAGACAAAATTGGTTACCCCGTCTGAGTTTACAAGGTTGAAAAGCCTAAATAAACCAGATAAAACTAGTTTTAATGAGTTTGAATTTTTAAAGAAATTTAAACCTTTAAAACTATTGGACATTATGTCTGAGGAACCCTCGCTACGCCCTCAAAAGGTGGACAGCGTTCGTTCAAAGATCGAATCCGATCATTCTGTTCAATTCCAGAGATGGAATGAACAAATTTGACAAGGGATGAACACTCCCTTCTTCACCACTGAGCCCAGCAACAGTGGGAATCAAGTGAAGATGAGTCGTGAAACAGACTCAAAATATGCATCCATGCTTTACGCATATGGATTCATAAAACAGATGGTACTGCACTCCACCGATTTATCAGTGTTGGAGAAAATGCCAAAGGAAATTATGGAGGCTTGCAAAAGTTTCATCTCCATAACCAAGAGTAAAGGAATTCGACTGTATTTCGTTTCCTATATTGCTGAAATTGTTACTGACACAAAAATGTTTCCAAGCATTTCCGTCGTGACTATTGAAGGCATCAAAGAAGGTGACGCCAACATGGAATATGATCCCAGACATTTTCCAAAAGCCAAGCCTTGCCCAGAAGCAGTCTGGCCAACCAGGCGTATCCACGGGCTCAAAAACCTGATACAGCTCATGAAGCAGCTGATTCAGAGAAAGAGAAGCTTCGTCTACAAGACCTCCGTCCCATTGACGATCATCTCGAAAAGCTATAAAGAGACTTCGGCCTCCGTCCAGACCAGTCTTGACGCTACGCTGAAGAAACTCCTTGGAGGAAATATCCCCTTCAGCAAAACAACAAAGGAAAGCTTCTGCCAGATGGCCCAGAAGACTTTTTCGAAGGAGCACACCTGTTAACTGTGCACAGAAAAGCAGCTGTTCGAATGAGCAGTCAGCAGCCACGTCAACAGACTAGTCAGCAGCCACGTCAACAGACTAGGCCCACGACGAAAACAAAGTCAGCAAAGGCGGCTCAAAAGTCCGCAATGGCGGCTACAAAAGTCATCAATGACGGCTACACCAAGTCAACAAAGATGGCTAAAAAAGATTCCTGCACGTCATCATCATGACGTCACAAGCAGAAAAGACATTTCTACAACTGCTTTCGGCCCCGAAAGGTAATAATGCAAGGGCAAAAGAGACATGCCAAAAAGACAAAAGTTACCCTTTGTCTTTAAACGCACACCTTACAATCAAGGGTAAAGGTGGAAGAGCCGAAAAATTTTCAGCTATAAATATGATGCTCCTCCAGAGGTTGAGACATCCGAAATCGAACCCACTAAATTCGAAATTGAAGTTAGAGCGACTCGACAAAGGCGATTTCCGGCGATCTTTCTCCGGCAAGTTCCTCAAGCACGGTATGTGCTTAACAGCCGTAATGGCTGAGTAGAAAAGAGGGAACCGACCGGTGCCACGGTCGGTAACTTCGTGAGTTATGTAGATAAGTAGTTTTTTCGTTTCCCTTTTTTAAGGGTATGTATTTAGTTATTTTTACTTTGTTTTGAACAATGTTTTTTATATTTCCGCATGTTTGTAATATTGTGATTCGTACAGTAGCATTTCAGCCACCATAGTAGATCTAGTAATCAAGGTTTTCTTGGAAGATTTTTATGTAACTACCGCACCACAGTGTAAATACAAAACCACTAGTGGTCATAATCAGAAATCCAGTTAGCAACATTGTATCCTTCCAGTACAGTAGGAAATCCAGAATAGTTCCATAATTAATAGTACCTTTCAAATATTAAGAAGTCTTTCAATTAGCATTTCAATGAGTCTTATCGGGTTACTATATACCTACTCAGTCTTCCTACTGCATAGAAAATATTTGGTCTAGTACAGTTTGATAAATACATTGTACTTCCAATAATTTGAGAGTACCTCAATTGTGTTTCACTATGCCCACCGTTCTTCTTTAATTTTATGCTAGAATCATATGGTGTGCTAACTAGTTTGTAGTTCTCATATCCAAACCATTTCAAAACTTTTCCACATAATGAGATTGACTCAAAGCAATCTCCTTTTTATTTTTAATTATTCTAATTCCTAAAATTTTAGTCTCTAAACCTAGGTCTTTCCTCAAAATTATCATTAAGATATCTTTCTACCTCTACTATTTTGATATTTTCATTTCCAAATATCAAAATGTTATCAACATAAAGAAATAAAATAATGAAAGACCTACCATATGTTTTCCAATACACACATTTATCAAAATCACATATTCTGGAACCATATGATAGGATCACCTTATCAAAATTCCCATGTCACAGCATAGGAGTTTGTTTTAGACCATATAATGATTTGACTAACTTACCCACCTTATTTTCTTGTCCTGGAACTACAAAACCCTCTGGTTGTTCCATATAATTTTCTTCCTCTAATTCTCTATTGAAAATGCTGTTTTAAAATCCATTTGATGTATTTTGAGGTTATATGATGCAGCCAATGCAATAAACACTCAAATTGTAGTTATCTTGTGACTGGTGAATAAGTGTCGAAAAGTCAATCCCTTCTCGAAAATTCTCCACTTGCTGCTCGTCAAGAGGGTTAGACCCCTTGATGGTTGCTGACGTTGATGAAGAGGGAGAACCCTCTTCGGGCTTGAAAAAGGGGTAGGAAGCTCCTCTTCTTAGTATGGATGATGAGGGATGAATTTGGGTGAAGATGGATGGCAATGGGGGGGTGAAGGACAGGTTGGATTTTTGGAGTAAACCCTAAACTCGAGATCAAGAGGTGATCTCAACCTGTTTAGACTAGGTTATTCTAAATTTTCAAAGCTTACCTATTTCATTCATACCTTTCCCTTAAATAGGTCATGTCAAGGAGTTTTAGGGTTAGGGTTATAATAATTCCCCATAATGCCCTTACATATAAAGTAATTAGAAATAACTCCTTCTTTAAACAATATAAGAAATAAATCCTACTCAAAGAAATATAGAAATAAATCCTATTGAGTGAGTTGTTGTTGTCTCCTTCGTTGTGTGACTCGGGGTGCTATTGAGTCCACAACATTGGCCTTGGTGCAGAGGGGAGTTAAGTGTGTGTGGGGCTCTAGTGGCCACTCGACCTTGCCATGGGGGCCTATGCCCTAGAGATTCTTTCAAAACCCTTTGCTTGGCGTCCAGTGTACGGCCAGATTCATAGCATGTGCTAAGTCCGGGGGGTCATGTAATTCTACCTCCAAACGAAGTCCTTCAACTAGTCCAGTAGTAAATAAATGAACATACTGAGTCGGACACACATACCTACTAGCTCGTGCCAGCCGTTTTTGAAATTGTTTCTGATAAACCTCTATGGAACCCATTTGTTTGAGGTTGACCAAATCTCCCAGAGGGTTACTTGGGGATGGTGGACCAAACTTCAACATGCAATAATCTTTAAAAATATCCCAATCATAGATATGATGTTCAGAGTCAAATTAATGGTACCACAGTTGCGCTTCATCGAGCATGTGGAAGGCAGCTAAAGGAACCCTGTCCTCGGGTTGGGTTCTTTGATTCCAAAAGAATTGGTCACACCGATGCAACCATATCAGAGGGTTGAAGGACCCATCATAAGTGGGAAAGTCGAGTTTTGTATGCCTGGGCATGGTGGAGTTGCTATTGCCGTGTGTCCCCCCTGGAATAGGATGTGCTGGATGCAGAGGCGGCATTGGAGGTGGAGGGGGTGGGGGATGGTGGTCGGAATGCCAATTTGAACTGCTCAGAAGTACACTGTCCCATGCCATGAACTCACCCATACGAAGAGTGAATTGATGAAAGGCCTCCCGAAGCTCCATTAAATCTGTTCGAACTGTGGCGATGTTATTCTAAGATTCCATTCGGACTTCCTCTATAAGATTGCACAAATCATTAGGAGAATATGAATCGCCGACCGTGGTCCTGTCTGATACCACGTTGTTAAGCTCCCTTGCCATGGATCGAGTGACCCAACGATCTCCTCTTGATTCCAGATTGTAATCCGTTTTTAGGTGAAGCTTTGGATTTCTCGAATGACCTATGATTGAGAGAGATCCAAGCTTTTCGAAGGAAGCTTGCACCTTGGACCTCGTTGGGAGAGAGAATCCGATCTCTGGATAAACTATTGATCAATTGCTTAATTTCATTCCAGCACCTGCTCTCCCTATAAGAGGATTAGGGTTGACGTACATGGCCAAGCAAAGGCCTACAAAATTAATAAAAATTACATCTAAACCTGCCTAGGGCATAAACCTGGAAATTACATTATTTAACCCCAGCGTCTACAAACTACTCTACCTGCTAAGGAAGGAGTACTTATTTCAGGTATCAAATGAGAGATAATTCAGGTAAGTTGTATGCAGCATCAATCTTGACTCATGCAAGCATTCAAAAAGTGGAAAGTTTGGTAATCCACGTATTATCATACAATGTAGGAAGATCCTCAATCATCTAAACAACAATTAACTCCAAATCAAATCTCTTTTGAGGAGGAAACTTTCCTTCTTAGTTGAACACGCCAACTTGCATGCAACCTATAATTTTCCTTTCTCTTTGAGAGATTTTAGGAAATATTTTCCAGGAAATAACTTAATTATAGAAGGTTTCAATTATTTTTTGGACTCATCATTTTCTTCCAAAAAACAAGGAGGTCTCGGCAGCACATGTAATGAGCAGCATATAACCAAATTGAGGATGAGCAACATATAACCAAATCAACAGCCCAAAAAACACATCAGATCTATAGAAGAAGTGGAGAAGAAGAAGAAGGAGAAGAAGAAGAGAAGAAGAGAGAAAGGAGAGAGAGTTTAGCGATCAACTTCCAAGAGAAGACAGAGGAGAGTTTGGACGAATTTGAGAAGAGAGGCGAGAAATTAATGCTCTACCTCTTAGCCAAGGTCCTCTATTTATAGTTTTTTTTACAATGCCCTTAGGGCTATAACGTTACAAGAGAAGAGACATAAATATATAAGTAATTACATCTTCATGTCATCTTTATGAGAAGTCTTCTTATTTACCAATATGCCACCTCTTGGATGCGTGGGCATTCTTCCTAGGACGTGTGGGCTTGAGCTCACCTTCTAACACTACCCCTCAAGCTGGAGGAAAAAATACATCATAAATACCCAGCTTGCCACATATAAAGGAAAGGATCTTAGACGTAACCGGTTTAGTAAGAATATCCGCTACTTGCTCTTGTAATGAAACATGTTTGAGGGAGATTATACCCGCTTGAAATTTCTCCCGTATATAGTGGCAATCCACCTCAATGTGTTTGGTCCTTTCATGGAAGACCAAATTCGAAGAGATATGAAGAGCTGCTTGGTTATCACTATATAGACCCATAGAACCTCCTTTATAAAATCTTAATTCGTTAAGAAGGGACCTGATCCATAGGATTTCACTGACTGTGTGAGCCATAGCCTGTATTCTGCTTTTGCGCAAGATTTTGCAACCAGATTTTGCTTCTTGCTTCTCCATGTAACCAGTTTCCCTCCAAAAAGAGTGCATTATCCAAAAGTGGACTTCCTGTCATCAGGTGATCCAACCCAATCTATGTCTGAAAAACCCTCTATGTTGAAGTGGCCATTTTTATTATAAATCAATCCTCTTCCTGGGGCTCCTTTTAAGTATCGTAATATCTTTTCCAAGGCTTGCCAATGGGTAAGTTGTGGTTTATTCATGTACTGAGTCACCACACTTACAACATATGATATGTCTGGTCTAGTTACCATGAGGTAGATAAGCTTGCCCACAAGTCTTTGATATTTTCCAATATCAATATCTTCTCCAGAACTTACACATAATTTAATATTCACATCCATAGGTGTATCCACTCGGCGACACCCCATCATTCCTTTTTTCTTCGAGGAGGTCCAAGACATACTTCCTCTGAGATAATATTATCCCATACTTGGACTGGAGAAATTCTATGCCCATAAAATAATTTAGAAGTCCAAGATCTTTAGTTTTAAATTCATGAGATATTATGTTTTTTACTTCTTGTATGTTATTCGCATAATTGCTAGTTAAGATAATATCATCAACATACACAACCAATAATATCTTTCCTTTTGAGGTTTCTTTAATAAATTCCGAATGATCTACTGAGCACTAACGAAATCCAAACCGTAGTAGTGCTTGGCTAAATTTATCAAACCAGGCCCGAGGGGACTGTTTAAGCCCATATAAGTACTTATTTAAGTGGCATAGGGATGCCTCCTCAACCACTTAAATCATATAAATTTCCTCGTGTATATCACCATTTAAAAAAATATTTTTGACATCGATGGGCCATGAAGAATTAGCAACAAGCGAAAATAGGATACATATGGAATTTAACTTGGCAACAAGAGAGAAGGTCTCCTCATAATCCACTCTAACATTGAGTCTACCCTTTAGCAACGAGGTGGGCCTTAAGTCAAGCAACGGACCCATCCGGATTATGTTTGACGGTAAAAACCCATTTATAACCCACCAGTTTCTTACTTGTCTAAAGTGGTGCCAACTTCCATCTTTCATTCTCATATAGCGCTTGCATTTCCTCATCCATAGACGCCTTCCATCTTGGATGTTTCAAGGCCTCCCTTTAGGACTGCAAAATATAGATGGAAGAAAGAGATGCAAGCAAATGATAACATGTGGAAGACAAACAATAGTGAGACATTGTTATGCACGCAATAACATTATTATTTTAGTGTTTTCTTTAATTTACTTTATTTTATTTCAGTTTTAGGTCACAGGGGTATTTTTGGAATTATTTATTAATAGGGATATTTTACTAATATTTTATTCATAGGGATATTTTTGTAATATTTTATTAAACCCTAACAGGGTGAACCCTATTTAAGGGGTAAGAGTAATGAGAAAGGGAAAAGCATTGAAGTATTAAGAATTAGGTTAAATTTAGCGTAAAGAGGCTTAGAGTTCTCCTCAACGAGCTCTAGGGTTTTCAAGCTTCCCTTAGGCTTGATCTTCGTTTTCGTCTTCCCCATGTCTTCCTACTACCTCTACGGTAATGCTTGGAAGACCCGCAACCCGTGGCAGACCCCAGATCCTCCCAAAGAATCCACGTGTCAGATCCGGGACCGTAACAACTGGTATCAGAGCGGGAACACAATGGGTTATTCTATATCCCAAGAAAGATGGATTGCTATGGGTAAGGAATTGGAGGAAATACGAGCACGGTTAGATGCTTCCATTGAGCGTTATGGGAAGGAGAAACTCGTTGTTGCAGCAAAACAGGTCATACGACCTCAATTCTCTATCTCTGACGGGCAGAACGGCCTATGGCCGGAAAAATCAAAAATTTCATCTCGAGAGGCGGACGCAGAAAATCAACAGAAATCAGTCCTCCCATGCTCACGGCAAGCCAAGCAGGCAGCCATAGTCGGTTACGCACGGAAGGGAAAAAAATTTCGTTCCGCACGGGAGTGGAAAAATTTCCCGTCGGTAATCAAGGGGAAAATTTTCCCGCCGGTAATCAAGGGTGGGGGTTCCACCTCCCAAAACCCCTCCCCACGGCCAGCCCGGTGTCTTCCGGCCATTCTTCCGACAGGGGTATGTTTCCGAGAGCCCTCGGTCTCGAAAAATTACCAGGCGGCGACGCCCAAAACGGCTGCTCTTCACCACTGGACACGAAGGCGACTCCGTCGGTGCCGTCATACACAACTCCGGTGGGATTCGACTTCCGGCCACCACCTCCCACACTCAATCCACCTCTCAGCAGAACAGAGCCCTGTTCGGAGCCGTGTGGACGGAAGACGACCGTCGCCTGCCTTCGTCGGCGCCCTGAGGGAAGGAGCAGCTGTCGACAAGGTTTCGACACTTACCGACGGCCGCTATTTTCGGGATCGGCAGGAGGATAACGCCGGATTTCGATTTCCGAAGAAGCGTCGACGACATTTCCGCCGAAGGAGAGGAGGAAGAAGATGGTTCAATTCAAATTTTCCTAAGTTAGGAAAATTTCATCAACGCACGACGCTGAGTCGTGCGCCGGATCGGGTTCCTGAACCGAGTCAACCCAGGTTAACTTGGACCGGCCCCCCAAAAAAAAAAAAAATTGTGCAAATGGAGGGGGCGTCATAGCTGTCACAGATGCTACTTCAGCACCAGTGAAGATGTCGGCATACAGACACTACTTCCGAGCTTGAGAACAAGCTCGTCTTCCAAGGGGGGTGTAATGTTATGCACGCAATAACATTATTATTTTAGTGTTTTCTTTAATTTACTTTATTTTATTTCAGTTTTAGGTCACAGGGGTATTTTTGGAATTATTTATTAATAGGGATATTTTACGAATATTTTATTCATAGGGATATTTTTGTAATATTTTATTAAACCCTAACAGGGTGAACCCTATTTAAGGGGTAAGAGTAATGAGAAAGGGAAAAGCATTGAAGTATTAAGAATTAGGTTAAATTTAGCGTAAAGAGGCTTAGAGTTCTCCTCAACGAGCTCTAGGGTTTTCAAGCTTTCCTTAGGCTTGATCTTCGTTTTCGTCTTCCCCATGTCTTCCTACTACCTCTACGGTAATGCTTGGAAGACCCGCAACCCGTGGCAGACCCCAGATCCTCCCAAAGAATCCACGTGTCAGATCCGGGACCGTAACAACATAAAGTTGGATATAGGATGAGAAGTAGTAAAAGTGCAAGGCTTTTTTCTTAGAGCAATGGGCCAAGTATCAAACTGTGGACCAAATGGAATAGGGGAAGGACTTACCTCGGTAGGATCAGAAAATTCCATTGGTGTGGTGTCAGATGATGCTTTGGGAAGCGGCGTGACATCGACATTAAAGGGCACAAATGGAAAAGGAATGGTAGGAGGGAATGGCAAACCCAGAGGAGCATCATTCAAGGAGTAGAATGAGGTGTCCTAAAAAAAGGTTACATCCATAGACACAAGTAACCACCGAAGGTTAGGATTGTAACAGATATAATGTTATGATGCTGGGGTTAAGTACTTGGCTTTTTGCTACCTATCAAGCCGGTCTTTTGGGTAGTATTGGCTAGGTTCTTAACATATAACCCTTTTGGGTGCGAGAGTCATCCAAGAAAATGCACATCATAGAATGAGGTGCAAGTTTACTTTTCTGATGAGATGTGATATGGACAAAACAAGCACACCCAAAGACCTTTACGGGAAGATAAAATGGGTCCTCACTAGGAAATAATACAAAATATGGAGTCTTATGACCAAGTATTGTTGAATTTATGGAAAAGTGAAATACTTCATTGACATCAATAACTTGTTGTTATCAGAGTACATGAACCTCTAATTATAATAGAGGAAGGTAGTAGAGTCCAATTACAATAAAACTACCCTTGTCCCAATTACACCCAAACTCTAACACTTAAGGTAAGTCCTAACATAATTAGGTAACTCAATATTGATAAAAGACAAATATAACTTAAACTAAAACTCTTCTTGGTCGTGACCCTAAGATAAAGATACTTTTGTGAGTCCTTCTTGATCTTCCAACTGATGCGATAAGGATGCTAGCTCTTGGTAATCATTGTGGCTCCTACTTCTTATGGGCTTGGGCCCATCTTTTACGCCTTTGTCATGTGGCCCATCTTATAATAATCTTACATATGTGGGCCTTCTTTGGTCATTTGGGTTTGAACATATCTTCCAACACTCCCCCTCAAGCTGGGGGTGAGAGAACAACATGAACTCCCAGCTTGCTACAAATAATGTATAAAATATTTTTTTATAAAATGGCACATCTTCCAATATGCCTTCATCTTCCAACATTCCCCCTCACGTTGTTGCATCCTTCCATGAGGCCCTACGGCATTATAAGTGAAAGTAAAAATCACTCCTAGCCTGTAAGCCATTGCTTCATACTCCAGTCTTAATGTTGGATGTAGGGCACACTCCACTGCTATCGGTAGTGTGTCTATCAGCATTGCTCTGAAGTGTCCACCACCGTGTCTCTCCATAGGACAACGACTCTCAAGTGGTAGGAGACATAAAAGCCATTACAAGTGGGGGGGGGGGGGGTGGGATAACATGGATGTAATCATAAGTTATTCCATCATGGACTTCCAACCACAAATAATTTTCATCCTTTTGACGGGGATGAAGTTCCTCCATCGTGGACTCCCAACCACAAATAATTGTCATCTTTTTTATGGGGATGAAGTTCATCTTTTTGACGGGGATGAAGTCCCTCTTGTTCTTCTTCTACTTCTCCCCCTCAAGCTGGAAAGTAATGGCAGTGATACCAACTTGAACCAAATATCATAGATGTAGCAATAAACCCAAATAACAGAGATTTATAAATAAGCCCTCAAACCAGGGAGAAGTGAGATATTTTCCTGATCAACTCAAAAAGTGACACAAAACAATTGGTATAAATTCGGATTTTTCAATACAACAGAATACTAGCATGACCTTTGATTCTTCCAATTCGAATATATCTTTCAATATAGATCAGATTGACATGAAAATTTTTCCTTCTGAAAGTAGACTCAAATACCTTTCATCCATATATAACATCTCTTCATAAAATATAATTATCAGCAGATAAATAATCTGATAGGTTTTGGTCTCTGTCATCTAGCCGAACTAAGTTCTATTTCTCGTATCTTTCTTTTGATATATAATTCTCCATATGAAGTCTCTTTCTTGATAGCAAAAATACCTCGGAATTTGAGGCTTCTTTCTGCCGCTAGAACCTCATTTTCAATCTGAGCTTTGCTTTTTTGAATATCGATTTATTTTTGTAGATAACTCAGATAAAAAATTGGTTGAATAGGTTAAATAATAGACTTACAGATATTTCTTTTGAAATATATTTCTCCATATAAAATCTAGTTCTTGATATGAAACAATGCCTCAAAATCCGAGGATTGATGTTTCTACTCCAACCTTTTTTTCAATCTTACCTTCGTTCATTCAAATATCGATATCTCTATAGATAACTTCGATTGGAACAAATCCTTTTTTCTTTAGAAAGTAGACTCAAATATCTTTCCATCAATATATAACTTGCAATATGAAAACTACGTATAGAGGTGAAAATTGCAAAGAAAACTATGGGTGTAGGGACTAAAAAACAACTACAAACCTAGACCTAGGGTTTAGGGTTTAGAGAAAAGGATCACATTACCTCCGTGAGTTGACCAAGTCAACTCACAGAACCTGCTCTGATACCATGTTGAATTTATGGAAAAGTGTAATACTTCATTGACATCAATAACACTTTGTAATCAGAGTACATGAACCTCTATTTATGATAGAGGAAGGTAGTAGAGTCCAATTACAATAAAACTACCCTTCTCCCAATTACACCCAAACTCTAACACTTAAGGTAAGTCCTAACATAATTAGGTAACTCAATATTTATAAAAGACAAATATAACTTAAACTAAAACTCTTCTTGGTCATGACCCTAAGATAAATATACTTTTTGTGAGTCCTTCTTGATCTTCCAACTGATGTGATAAGGATGCCAACTCTTGGTAATCATTGTGGGTCCTACTTATTATGGGCTTGGGCCCATCTTGTGGGCCTTCCTTGGTCATGTGGTCCATCTTGTAATAATCTTACGTATGTGGGCCTTTCTTGGTCGTTTGGGCTTGATCTTATCTTCCAACAGATGACAATCACACTTGGAATTTGACACGACTATTGGCAAGAACACATGGGATGTACATGGGTTTTTATGGGTTTTCAAAGTCTTAGGAAGGCCCCATCACCCTCCTAGCCATCATGCGGACTCCCCCGTCCCCTATTTCTATGCCTGGTCAACTTCTTCTAGCCGTGGTTCCATGATGTTTTGATAAATATGAAACTTTTTTAACTTAAAATGCTCCATGTGGATTCATACAGACTTAAAAGATCTTTTGTTGGAAGAACTTCATAAAGAAAATTGAATTGGTCAAATAGTATCTTATTTGAGATTACCGACCACGATTTCTGTTTTGGGTAGCTTCGTCTTTCACTTTTCAATGTAAAAACTTCCCAGAGATTCCATACAACCAAATTGGAACTTGAAAAGTAAAATGGGGCTACAACACAGGAGTTAAAATAAAGAAAAACCACTTTGATTCAGGAAATTTGAAAGAAGAGAAAATCAAGAGAATGAAGCACCACAGTTACATTAATGAACTGATAAGTGTAAGAGCATCTTATCTACTAGAAGATGGAAATAACGTATGAGATCGTCAATGGATGTTCGATGCTTTGGTCTTCCCTCGTTGCTCCTCTTTATTCAGAAACGAAATGAACGGAAGTCCGTACACCATTTTCATTTCTTTTATCTTCGATCATATGGATGATAACACATTTGCTCTCCCACCCTCTTTGAGGGAGACTTAGTTAACTCCGCAGGTGTTCAAATCTTGGCTTCGTGTCTCATCTTTTATCAATCTTCACCGATCCTGAGTACAACTCATTAGTTGTATCTGAAAATCTCTTCCTAATGAACTCTGCAGGTGTTCAAATCTTGTCTTCGTGTCTCATATTTTCTCAATCTTCACCGATCCTAAGTACATCTCATCAGTTTTATCTGAAAACCTCTTCCTAAATCACTACAAATGTGGATGGCCAATGGTTAACACTATCAACTCAATACTTTGGGTAAATTAACAATTTTGCATTCAACCATGAAAGGACAATAACAGTACAAGTAAGATTTTTCACCACTAAAGTAACGATGTGCTCATAGGATTGGCAAAGAAATGCTTCTGATAAACCAATTCCACTCTTCTCTTGCCCGCATCCGAAAGAGCTAGAGGGCCGTTGAAGGTTGTTTGATGCATCTTTCTCACAATGAGATGATTATCTAAAATCATCAAGTCCAAGAGTTTCCTGCAGTTCTAGATAAAGTATAAAGACAAAAACTCAGAGACCTCAGATGATTCTTATAGGAAAATAAAACCCAATCAGGTGTTTTGTCATCGGCATAAGAAAGGAACAGGTGCGAGCATAAACAATATTCTCATGACTTTGTGGAGATTCAACGTACCTAGGGATTCAAGACATCCATCCTTCAAGTAAGATCCTCCTGCCATTAATCACAAAAAAAAGAATATGCTTCGAGTCAATTGCAGGACTATAATCCTCTCAAAATTTTCATAGGCGGATTATAGTTGGAGAGTGAAACATACCGTAGTTAGCAGAGTTGGTGGTAAAAAAGTCTTCCATTTTAAAGTTGTAAATGTACCCAACATTTAGGGTTTCTTGTCCAATAGTAGGAATTGTTATGAGTGGGAGAATCATCCTACATTAGTTTGGGATGTAAAAGTGCTTATTAATTGGGAAAAGATCCTTAACTTCAACTAACCATCTGAGGAGGAAATGATCCAATTTTAACATGGTATCAGAGCCACCCAAGACTGTTGTCTTTTGTAGCTTATGTCTGATCTCAACTAATCAATTGTATATTCTCCATATCTTGAGCTAGGTTATTGATTTAGACCTGAATGAATGTGTAATGATGGTTTCTCTGCCATGCTAGATCAAATTAAAAAGGATTAACTGACCCATGTACTACAGTCGGAGAAAGTGAAAACCAACTTCAAGTCAATCACTTGCAGGCCTATAAAAAGGAAAGTATCAACCAACTCATGACACATCTCACCAACCAAATTGGCGAGGGTCATCCCAAAGAGCCCAAATCGAACAAGTTAAGTAGAAACATAACTGAGGACATGTTACTATACATCAACTAAGACACAAGGCCTACACCAGCGGGGAGTAATCAACCTGGGCAGGCTTGGTTGAATTCTCCAAGGTTTCAAAGGACACCAATTGATCCAGCCTGTTAAGTCGGCTAGTTTTAAAACACCCACCAGATCATAGGAGGATAACTTATGGTGGTACACAAAATGGGGTTTCTGAGAAACAAATTTATCTCCTCTGGACACTCAAAATACTACCATTCAAGAAGCTCAAGAAGTTTGGTCCACACTTCTCCCCTTGCCATCTCCTCCGACATCTAAAGGTCCTCAGAAAGATGTTTTGCCTTTAGAAAAGGTGTTTGTGTACGAACCAAACATGCCATATCGAGGAATGTTTGTTTTGATCATCACGAAACCTTGAGTTCTCCAAGGTAGAACGCTTCAATGAATGAAGAAATGCAAGCTTTAGTGTCAGAGGTACATGGAGTATTGTGGGATCCTTCAAAGGCTGCCATAGTAGGGTGCAAGTAAGTGTATACTATGAAGCACAATGCTGATGAGTCTTTAGAGAGATATTTCCCAGAGATATGGTGTAGATTTCTTTGATACTTTTTCTTCAATGGAAAAATTAAGCTCTATGCACATTTAAATCTTTGTTCTTGTACACAAGGGGTGGCCCTTCTATCAGGTTGACATTAAAAATGATCTTTAAGTGGGGATCTTTAGGAGAAAAGGTATTAGGGGCAACCCCCTGGGTCTGCTGCTCAAGGGGAAATTGGTAAGTTTGCAAACAGCATAATGAAATCTATGGGTTGAGGTAAAGCCCAAGGGCATGGTTGAAAAATTGAGTAGTCACTGGTTTTGGTTTTTCCGTAGACTATGATTACTTTCTATTTGTATTGATTTCTAAGAGTAACAAAGTTAGCATTGAGGAGGTGAAAATTCATTGTAAAAGTCATTTTTAGACAGAATCTTTGACACGTGAGATATTTCCTAGGCATTTGAACAGTTGAAGACACATTTGTGGCAAGTGTTAAAGATCAAGTTATACTCTTATTACTCTGTTTTAGTTGCACTTTCCCTTCTATTAGAAGCCTTATTTACTTATTCTCAGACAAGGTTATTATAGTCATTATGTAATATTTCAGCTTGTAATAAATAGAAGAAGAGGGCTAATTGAGTCTCTTCTCTTTGAGTTTCCTCTTTCTCTAACTTCTCTTTCTCAAGTATCTCATTTAGTGCTTCAACTCCTTTCTTGTTCTCTTGTTCTTTTCTTCTCTTTTTCAATCTTCTTCTCTAAACAAGGTTAGATATGAATTGGCCCTAGAATTTAACGTAATATCAGAGCAAGGGTACTAGGGCCTTATTTTTATGGCTCAAACTATTCAAAAACTGCTACATAAAGGCATGTATGACTGCTGAGAGGGGTGGAATGGACTCGACTAGATAAGCATAACTGTATCAAATTTTTTCTTCATCCTTGCAAACCTACTTTCTAGTCTTCCAATCATTTCTCTATGTGCATTACATGACTAGAGAAAAATCTGTTTTTTTAGCCGTGGTCATGTCTTGCTCTTTATTTTTCAGCCTCATGTTAGTTGCATTCAACAGTCTCAAGTAGCAGCTCATTAAAGCCAAAAAATAAATTTGACCACTCCTGGGTCATTCCTCAGATTTTGGTGTTTACTTGGCAAAAAACTGAGTTTTATAACATAAAACCCTAAATTAGAAGAATTTCAGAAAAAAAATTCAGAATTTTTTTTTTATTTTTATTTTGAGGAAGTGCTGAGAATTGTATTAAACAGATAAAATAACATCAGAAACAACGTGCTGAGATTTTTCGTTTTAAAAATGCTAAAGATTGTCTACTCAATTTCAATATTTTTGCAAGAGAAAAAGAATCATACACTAGACTTCATGTGCCCATACCCCTCAACAAAATGGTGTTAGAAAGCAGAAAACAAACATCTATTAGATGTTGTTGAGCATTGTTATTGTTTATGGATGTTCCTTAGTTTTACTAGCCATGTACAATTCTCATCGCATGCAATCTTATCATCGCATGCCTTCTACTATTCTTTGTCACAAAACTCCCTTTGCATCTCTTTTTCCTTCTTTTCAACTATTTCCTCTTCTTGTGAGAGCATTTAGTTGTGTTCATTTTGTTCATAACTTATCTCTTGGTAAAAATAAACTTGATCAAAAGGCTTTGAAATGGATCTTCTTTCAATACTCTAAAAATCAAGGGCTAGTATGCTATCAGCCCTCATTATACAATATTGTTATCTTAGCAGACAACACCTTCTTTGAGGATCAACCACTATTTCAGTGTTAGTATCACTTCACCAGATTTCAGCCCATTTACAGGTAGGCCTAGACCTATTGTGCCATTGGACCAGTTTCCCTACACTAGTGGAACCACTATCTGAACCACCACCAGAGCCAGCTTCTCCAATCACCAACCAATAACCAATGCATTCTCCTGATTCTAGGTTAATACTTCCCCTTATTCACCTATTGTTTTTAGCCTCCATTATGATGATATGTCATTCACAAACCTACCTTTTTTTGTGTGCAGTCAAAATCTACTTCGTCCACCTCTTATTCTATTTCTAAGTTTGTCCTCGAACTGTCCTTCCTTTTTAACAACCTTGCCCTTTGTGACCATTCCCAGGAATTACAAAGACACTCTAAAAGATCTAGGATAGAGAGTTGTCATGGAAGAGGAGATGACAACCATAGATGATGTTGAATTTATGGAAAAGTGAAATACTTCATTGACATAAATAACTTGTTGTAATCAGAGTACATGAACCTCTATTTATAATAGAGGGAGGTAGTAGAGTCCAATTACAATAAAACTACCCTTGTCCCAATTACACCCAAACTCTAACACTTAAGGTAAGTCCTAACATAATTAGGTAACTCAATATTGATAAAAGACAAATATAACTTAAACTAAAATTCTTCTTGGTCGTGACCCTAAGATAAAGATACTTTTGTGTCCTTCTTGATCTTCTAACTAAAGTGATAAGGATGCCAGCTCTTGGTAATCATTGTGGGTCCTACTTCTTATGGGCCTTCCTTGGTCATGTGGCCCATATTATAATAATATTACATATGTGGGCCTTCCTTGGTCGTTTGGGCTTGATCTTATCTTCCAACACTCCCCCTCAAGCTGGGGGTGAGAGAACAACATGAACTCCCAGCTTACTGTAAATGATGTATAAAATATTTTTGTATAAAATGGCCCATCTTCCAATACGCCTTCATATTCCAACACTCCCCCTCACGCTGTTTCGTCCTTCCATGAGGCCCTGAGGCATTATAAGTGAGTAAAAATCACTCTTAGCTGTTACGCCATTGCTTCATACTCCAGTCTTAATGCTGGATGTAGGGCATACTCCACTGCTATCGGTAGTGAGTCTATCAGTATTCCTCTGAAGTGTCCACCACATGTCCCTCCACGGGACAACGACTCTCAAGTGGTAGGAGACATAAAAGCCATTACAGGGTGTGTGTGTGTGTGTGTGTGTGGGGGGGGGGGGGGGGGGGGGGGGGGGGGGGGGGGGTGGGTGGATTACATAGATGTAATCATAAGTTCCTCCGTCATGGACTTCCAACCACAAATAATTTTCATCTTTTTGACAGGGATGAAGTTCCTCTGTCGTGGACTCCCAACCACAAATAATTTTCGTCTTTTTTATGGGGATGAAGTACCTCCATCACGGACTTCCAACCACAAATAATTTTCATCTTTTTGACAGGGATGAAGTTCCTCCGTTGTGGACTCCCAACCACAAATAATTTTCATCTTTTTGACGGGGATGAAGTAAACGATGACATGAGGCCACCTCTTATTCAATAATAATGTCCCCAAAGAGACATAGTAGCTGCAGCTGAATATAACACGACCATCTTCCAACACATATAACATGAACCAAATAGTAAACTTTGTCAAAGAACCCATGAAATAATCCGATATAAAAATTTCTTTTTTGATGCACAATCTTCATCTTTTGTGCTCCCCCTTTCTTGAATATTTTGGTCACATAAACTTATCCACAACATAAGGAATAAAAAATACCTCTTTCTTGTTCTTCTTCTACTTCTCCCCCTCAAGCTGGGAGGTAATGGCAGTGATCCCAGCTTGAACCAAATATTATAGAAGTAGCAATAATCCCAAATAACAGAGATTTATAAATAAGCCCTCAAACTAGGGAGAAGTGAGATATTTTCCTGATATATTGTTAGGTTCTTCCCTTGCCATGGATCGGGTCACCCTTCTTTCCTCTCTTCCCTCCATGGATGCTCTTGACGCTAGAAGAGAATTCTTGTTTCTGGAACGTGGAATGATGGAAATCAAAGAGAACGAAGGAGCTTTGAAGGGAGCTCAACCTGGACCTCAGAGGGAGAATCCGACCTAGACCTCTGAGGGAGACATACTTGATTTCTCCTTCCCTTGACGTCCCCCTAAATTGGGTTGAGGACAGAATGATAAAGGTGACCCATAGGTCAAGTGGTTCACGCCACATTACAACTGGACCAATCCAAAGTAAACCAAACCAAACAAAGTTAACCAAACCAAATGAAATTACATGAAAAGTAAATTGACATAATTTAATTCCTATGCCTATGGATAACTCGTGATGCTATGGAATCCATAACATCACCCCCCTTCCTGGAGAAAGAGCTTGTCCTCAATCTCGAAGTATGGGTAGAGGGTGCGAAATGCAGGTAATGGCTCCCATGTCGTGTCACTGGGGTCAGCATCTGCCCATTGCACTAGGATCTCCCAATCACCGTGAATGCGGCGAGCCTGTAATACCTGTGTGGGAGAAGAAAGGACACATCCCTGATGTAGTGGGGGCAACGGTGTGTGCAGCAAGGGAGAATCACCTTGGAAGGCCTTCAGTTGGGAGACATGAAACACGTTATGAATCCTGGCCTCTGGCGGAAGCTGCAAGCGGTAGGCAACTGTACCAATGCGGTCCATAACCTGAAAGAGCCCATAATATTTCAGAGAGAGCATGTGGCGTTTGGAGGCTGTCAGTGATAGTTGCATGTAGTGTTGGAGACGCAACCAAACATAATCTCCTGGAGAAAAGAAGAATTCCTGGTGCTTCTTGTCATAATACATCTTCATAGAATGTTGTGCCTCCTGGAGATGAGTTCGCACCTCTGTGAGGAAGGTGTCTCTTTCGGCTAATGTTTGGTCCAAAGTGGGGACTTTAGAGGCCCCTAGTTCATATGATAAAAGGCTGGGCGGTTCTCTACCATAGACCACCATGAATGGGGTTGTGCCGAGTGCGCTGTGGTAGGAGGTGTTGTAACAGAATTCAGCCCAGGCGAGGCACTTAACCCACCTTTTAGGTGAGTCTCCCATGAAACAGCGAAGATACATTTCAATTGTTCTGTTGACGACCTTTGTCTGACCATCAGTCTGCGGATGGTAGGCTGAAGAGAAGGCTAACGTTGTGCCCTGCAGCTTGAAGAGTTCTTTCCAGAAAATACTTGTAGAGATTGCATCCCTATCACTGGTAATGGAATTAGGCATCCCATGTAAGCGGACAATGTTATCCATAAAGAGCTGAGCGACTTGAGCAGCAGTGTAAGGATGCACCAGAGGCATGAAGTGCCCATACTTTGAGAAATGATCCACCACTACAAAGATAACGGATTTGTCTGACGAAGAGGGAAATCCATCTATGAAGTCCATAGAAATATTAGACCAGACCTATGACGGTAGCTGAAGAGGTTGGAGCAACCCAGCTGGACTTAATGTTTCAGCTTTATTCCATTGACAAGTCTGACAAGCCGCCACATAATCGGCTATAATGCGCTTCATGCCCCTCCAATAAAATTCCCTACTGATCTGGAAATATGTTTTTGGTCGGCCCTCATGTGTACTGTCATGGAAGGAGGCTAAAATGCTGTGAATCAGAGGGGATGTGTGGTGGAGAAAAATTCTGTTTTTTTTAGAGGACCAGATTGTCCTTAACCGTCCAATGGTTTGTCGTTGTCCCCTGCTGGATGTCATGACATAAAGCTATAATTTTCGGGTACTGGTGTGCCTCTTCCCTTATAGTATCCAACAAGAGAGCTCTGGGCTGACTGATGGCATGTAATTGCGGCTCTGGAATGTCCCAGTGAGATAAAGCATCAGCCCCTACATTCAAACTCCCCGGTTTATACTCTACAGTAAAGTCAAACCCCATAAGTTTACTTAACCAACGCTGCTGCAGTGAGGTAGTGAGGCGCTGCTCAAGCAGATATTTGAGGCTGCAATGATCAGTGCGAATAAAAAATGAATGTCCCCAGAGATAAGGGCACCAATGTTGTATAGCTTTAGCCAACCCGATTAATTCCCTCTCATAAGCTGCTAACTTGTGGTGTGTTATGGACTCAATAAGACTGAGTCATCTACTTTACTTTTATTATTTATGTTGCTTTTAATTTCTAATTTTATTGAATTGTAATAAGACTTAAAGGTAGGGGTAGAATTGGGTTTTATAACCCTAACCTATGTTGATGTTAATTACCCTATTTAAGGGGTAATGATGGAGAAATAAAGCAAGTTCGGAATTAGCATAAACTAGGGTAATTTAGGTTGTTGCTAGGCTCCCTATTCTAGGATTCTTGGTGTGAACTCTCTTGGTGGTTTGCTGCATCCATTGGGGAGTCTTTGAGGTGATCTTGGAATGAAAAGGAAGCGGAATTACCTTTCTCTTCTGAGCTGCAAGAGAAGACCTTCTCTTTCATGAAAATTCCAGAAAGGGAGAAGGGTTGGAGTGAGCTAACTAGGAAGGAGGACGAATTCTGGTTGCTGGATTGGTGTTGACATCAAGAGGTAATTCTTAATCTTGTTCCAAGTATTGAAGATTAGAATATATGTTTCTCTTTTACGTAAGGAACCAGTGCTGCATGAAATTGGAAACCCTACCTTGACTTGAGCCATAAGAAAGGGGGTTCCACGTTGGGGCCTCAAGGAGCTTCCTTGACTAGCTGGGTTCATTCATAATTAAGAAAAGGAAACTCCTTTTCAAGGGGAATGAATTCAGTAAAGGGAAAGGGGTTGTTCTTGAGTAATTACAGCAAGTAAAACCCTCTTGACATGAATCAAAAAGAGGGGTTTCATATCTGAGTGCTTAAACAGTCCTTTAACTTGTTGGTTGCATCCGTAATTGAGAAAAGCAAAATCTTTTTCAATCCTAACATGAAAGGAGAAGTATGAGAGAGTTCTTTTCACAAAAAACGTGATAAGAAACCCTCAAACAGTGCTAGATTCATATTCAACTCACCGAGTTACTAGATCCATGGCTAGGGACCATAACATGGTGGTGTTGTCCAAGTTGGTGACTAAAATAATCAATCGGGTGGCCTTGTTGGTGTAACACTGCACCAATACCGCCCCCCAAAGCATCACATTCCACTACAAAGGACTCATCAAAGTCGGGTAGCTGTAAAATTGGGGCGGATGATAAGGCCTCTTTCAACTGCTGAAAGGAATCACCCGCTGTCTCTGACCAGGTAAAGGCATTTTTCTTGAGGAGGTTGTTGAGCGGAGCTGCAATCTGGCCATAGCTACGAATAAATTTTCTATAATACCCAGCTAGGCCCAAAAATCCCCTTAAGGTTGTAATGGATGTAGGAGGAGGCCAATCTGTGACCGCCTGTATCTTACTCTGGTCTACTTTCACCCCCACTACTGAAATAACGTGGCCCAAATATGCCACTTAGGACGTTCCCATAGAACATTTGGACCGATTTAAAACCAATTGATGTGAACGGATAAGAGAAAATACCTGGTGAAGGTGCTGAAGATACTCTTCCCAACTGTTGCTATAGACCAAAATATCGTCGAAAAATACCAATACGTATTTCCTCAAGAGAGAGGAAAATACCTCATTCATGACCGCCTAGAAGGTAGAAGGCGCATTGGAGAGACCAAATGGCATTACGAGGAACTCAAAATGGCTGTGATGCATGCGGACCACTGTTTTCTCCACATCTGATGGGTGAACTCGGATTTGATGATAGCCAGATTTCAAATTTAGTTTAGTAAAAATAGAACCTCCATGTAGCTCATCTAGCAACTCGTCCACCATTGGGATGGGAAATTTATCTTTAATAGTATGGGCATTGAATTTTCGGTAATCCACACAAAACCTCCATGACTTATCATGCTTGCGGACCAGTAATACCGATGAGGAAAAAGGTGACCTATTGGGCTGAATAATACCCTGGGCTAGCATTTTTGAGCACTGCCTTTCAATCTCATCCTTCTGTAAATGGGGGTAATGATAAGGACGCACCACTACAGACTCAATGCCCGTTTTCTTACGGATACGGTGATCATAGTGCCTAATTGGCAGTAAAGCAGTAGGGTCCTCAAAGATATCCTCAAATTTTGTAAGTAAGTGAGATAACTTACAAGTGGTCGTGGACTAGAACTGAACAACCTATAGTGCATAGGGCACTGGTGCTTGTGTGCCATGCAATATAATCTGACGTTGGTCCTCTGTAAAAGACATGGTCAGAGCTTGGAAATCCAATAGTATTGGCCCCAATAGTTGTAGCCATTTAATTCCTAGTACCAAATCGAATCCTGACAGTGGAATCATCAGGAAATCTGCAATAAATGCATGTCCCTCAATATCAAAGTGTGTGGCTGGAGATATGCCCACACTAGTAATTTTAGCCCCATTGGCTATAGACACAGAAAGGCCAGTCTGTTGCTGGACTACCAACCCAAGTTGTTCTGCCGCCGGCTGACTGATGAAATTATGTGCACTGCCAAAGTCAACTAAAGCCAGTAACTGTAGATGATGTAATTGGGCTTTAACCTACATTGTGCTAGAACTGCGTAGACCAGTCATGGCATGAAGGGAAATCTCTGGACCCTCTTGGTCTGTCTCCCCAATCTCCTCCTCAGGTAGTATGTCATCACCATCTTCTCACAGACAAATACTGAATAATCTTTTGCAGTGGTGACCAATGACATATTGTTCATCACAGTTAAAATACAGGCCCTTGGCCTTTCTCTGATCCATTTCCTGTATGTTGAGTATTTTGAAGTAAGGAGCAGGAGGAGCCGAATTAGAGATGTCTGGGTGTGGGGCTGCACTGTCTCCAGAACGTGAAGGTCCATAATAAGGGGTTGGCACTGAGGCATTGTGCCTTCCTGGCCAAGCTGGTTTTCTGACCAGTGACTCCTTTAGAACACGCTGTTTGTGCTCAATTGACCTGGCTAAATTCATAGAGTGGCCCAAATTTGTAGGACCATGTAATTCAACTTCCAGTCTCAGAGCTTCAGTCAAACCCACAGTAAAAATATGAACATACCGTGTGTGACTGACAAACTGGTTTGCTCGGGCTAACCTTTCCTGGAAGGTCTTTTGGTACACCTCTAGTGATCTAGTTTGTTTTTAATTGATTAATTCACCCAATGGATTTCTACTAGCTGGAGGACCAAATCTCATCATGCAAGACTGCCTAAAGGTTGCCCAATCCTGAACCAATTGGTCATTTCGGAATTGGTGGTACCATAGAAATGCTTCATCGAGCATGTGGTAGGCTGCCAAATAAACTTTCTCATCAGCAGGTGGTTTTTGATGATAAAAGAATTGATCACACTTGGCTAACTAAATCAAAGGGTCCTTAGACCCATCATACGTAGGAAAGTCAAGTTTTAAATACCTGGGAACAATATTTGGTCTTTGAACGGCAGGCCCCAGATGGGGATGGTGTTGACGCAGTGGTGGTTGTGGGGGAGGTGGTGGGTTGAATTGGTGGTGGTCGGCCGGTAGAGTGTAGGCAGGCGGTGGTTGTGCTCGTGTACCATTGTCATCTTGTCGCCGAAGGAGAGCTTGGATGGCAGCATCCATTGATTTTATGGCTTCACGCAAGTCAGTGGTTGTCTGATGCACCTCTTCCAGGGATTGAGCCTGGTGGTCTGTCCTCTGCCTATTATCTTCCAATAATTGCCTCAATTCCTTAGGGGAAGAGGAATACTCAAGGGTGGACCTATCTGATACCAAGTTGTTAGGTTCTTCCCTTGCCATGGATTGAGTCACCTTCTTTCCTCTCTTCCCTCCATGGATGCTCTTGACGCTGGAAGAGAATTCTTGTTTCTGGAAAGTGGAATGATGGAAATCAAAGAGAACGAAGGAGCTTTGAAGGAAGCTCAACCTGGACCTCAGAGGGAGAATCCGACCTAGACCTCTGAGGAAGAATCTGACCTGTTTAATCTAATTTTCTCAATACTTGATTTCTCCTTCCCTTGGTGTCCCCCTAAATAGGGTTGAGGATGGAATTACAATGGTGACCCATAGGTCAAGTGGTTCACGCCACATTACAACTGGACCAACCCAAAGTAAACCAAACCAAACAAAGTTAACCAAACCAAACAAAGTTAACCAAACCAAATGAAATTACATGAAAAGTAAATTGACATAATTTAATTCCTATGCCTATGGATAACTCGTGATGCTATGGAGTCCATAACATATATCAACTCAAACAGTGATGCAAAACAATCGGCTTAAATTCGGATTTTTCAATACAACTGGATACCAGCATGACCTTTGATTCTTCCAATCCGAATATATCTTTCAATATAGATCAGATTGACATGAAATTTTTTCCTTCTGAAACTAGACTTAAATAACTTCCATCCAAATATAACATCGCTTCATAAAATATAATTACCAAAAGATAAATAATCTGATAGGTTTCGGTTTCTGTCATATGGCCAAACTAAGTTTTGTTTCTCAGATCTTTCTTTTGATATATAATTCTCCTTATAAAGTCTCTTTCTTGATAGCATAAAATATCTCAGAATTTGAGGTTTTCTATTGCCGCTCGAACCTCTTTTTAAATCTGACCTTTGCTGCTTCAAATATTGATTTCTCTTTGTAGATAACTCAAATAAAAAAATTGGTTGAATAGGTAAAAGAATAGACTTACAGATATTTCTTTTGATAGATATATCTCTGTATAAAGTCTAGTTCTTGATAGTAAAACATACTTCAGAAGCTGAAGCTTTCTGCTGCTGCTCGAACTACTTTTGCAATCTGACCTTCGTTCATTCAAACATAAATATCTCTCTGTATATAACTCAGATTGGAACAAATAGGTTTTCTTTGAAAATTAGACTCACATATCTTTCCGTCATGTGGCCCATCTTATAATAATCTTACATATGTGAGCCTTCCTTGGTCATTTGGGCTTGATCTTATCTTCCAACAAGTATAAATGAAGGTAACCTATTGATAAGGAAACAGGCAGTAAGTATGGCATGAGGCCAATAAAAGTAGGGTACCTTAATGGAGTAGAGGAGGCCCTGAGTAAGATGACGGTTCTTTCTTTCGACAACACCATTCTGCTGAGGTGTGTAAGTACAAGATGTTTGATGGATAAGGTCATTACCTTCACAAAAGGGCTGAAACTCACTAGTCAAGTATCTTTAGCATTATCAGACCTAAGTACTTGAATTTTCTTGCCAAACTCGGCTAATACATAGCATGAAAGGCCTTAAAGATAGTAAATTTGTCGAATCTTTCTTTAAATAGATATAACCAAGTAACTTGGGTAAAATCATCAACAAAAGTAACAAAATATTTAACTTGAGAAATATTGGAGACACACAAGGCTCCCCATACATTAGAATGTACAAGAGAAAATGGATCAACACTTTTATTAGTAGAGTGAAGAGAATATATACTCCGCTAGTGCATGCTTAACTCACAAACCTCACAATTTAATGTAGACAAAGACTTTAAAGAAGGAAATAAATGTCGAAGAGAAGATGCAGAAGGATGGCAAAGCCAGTTGCCAAAGTTGTACCTCAGATGGAGAGGATGAAAGTGCAACTAATGGAGGCAGTTCTAAGTAATACAAAAACCCCTTTTCATGACCTCCATGAATCATACACTTCATTGTTAGATCCTAAAATACACAAGAAGAGGGTGAGAAGGTCACCAAGCAATTTAAATGTTCTATGAGCTGACTTACAGAGAGTAAGTTTAAAGGGAATTGAGGAACAAATAGGACAAACCGAAGTGAGATAGAGGGTGTAAAAGAAGATGATCCCTTGTGTTGTTGACTCGATAGCAGATCGAGTCATCCAAAGGCAACACAGCTGAGTTGCTACTCACAAGGAAGGCAATTAGGAATGGTATCTTCAATTTATTTAATTTTAAAGCATTATGTAGGCCAGAATGGCATTTTTGTAAAAATGATCATTTTATTACCTTGGCGTGATTAGCCTTCAGGGGCTCACGGGGGTAGGAAAAGAAATAAAGCAAGAATTTACCAAAGGATCAGCATTCTCCTCCAAGGGACCTAGGGTTGGCATTCCCCTTTGACGAGCCTAGTTTCCCCTCTCCACTCGATTCTCAGCTCATCCTTCTTAATCTTCATTCCATTCCATTTTCAACCACAAATTGTCTTCATAGGTCGACCAGGAAGATCAAGACGTCCTGGCCCTACCCCCGAGTTGCAAGAAGACCTCTCCCTTCATTAAATTACATGGTCCATGGTCAGAGACCACAACACGTTGGTATCAGAGCAGGTCAGTATGGGAGAGTCATCCAACAATGCGGAATTGCTAGATAGCATCAGAGAAATGATTCACGCAAGGCAAGAAGAAAGTGAGGGACGTCTAGCTACTTTGGTGGACAATAGAGTTTCTCAAGTTTCTCACCAGGTAAATACACAAGTTCAAGTTTTATCTACTGAGATGGATGAATGGATGGGGGTAATAAACCCAACCCCTCGGGAAGGAGGGAGAAGCCCTGCAACCACACAAGGGGACCATTTTGTTGGACGAACAGAACATCTAGCAAATGGCATGAGTTCTGGCCCAGGTGGTGGGACCATTCCTAAATATACAAAATTGTACTTTCCAATTTTTAATGGGTCTGAGGACCCTTTAATTTGGTGCTATAGGTGTGAAAAAACAATTTCTCACCAAAGGATGGCTGAAATAGACAAGATGGGGTTGGCCGCCTTTCACATGCTCGATGAAGTGCAGCTGTGGGGGTATCAGTTAGAAATGGAGAATCCGAATTTAGATTGGGAGTAATTTAAAGAGCAATGTACAATTCGGTTTGGGCCACTAGATCAAAGCAACCCGTTGGGGGATTTAGTGTTGCTTCGGCAAACAGATAGTGTCAAGCAATATCAAAAACCCTTCCAAGAAAAATTGGCCAGAGCCAGCAAGATGGTCAAGGTAGATCAACAGGTGGGGTTATTTACAGCAGGCTTGACAGAGTTCCTATGTTTAGAAGTGGAACTCCTTGCTCCTCCTAATTTAGCACGAGCAATGAACTTGGCCAGAACATTAGAAGCCAAACAGAAAATTCAAAACCGCAGGCCTAATTGGCAAGGAGGGCAAGCTAGTGCTGGACCCACATCCATAGATCAACCATGGCGCACACATGCTTCTCCAAGCCCCCCTCAAGCTCCTAAGCTGAGTCCATCTCGACCAGCATTCATCAAAAAATTGAACAGGGCAGAGATGGAAGAACGAAGGTTAAAAGGTTTATGTTATAATTGTGATGAGTCGTACACGTTTGGGCATCAATGCAAGAAATTATTCTAGTTGGAAGTGGATGATGAAGAGGAACCAGCATCAGAGGTGGAAGAACCGGAGGTAGAAGAACCTGGCATTTCCCTCCACACCATCACCGGCCTCCAATCCACCAAAACGATGCAATTATGTGCCATGGTCAACTCCCAACCACTCCTTAGTCTAGTGGACTCAGGTAGTACTCATAACTTTTTGGTCTTCACTTCAGCCCAGCACTTACAGCTTCAGATTCAACCTCAACCAATAGCTTCGGTTTCAGTGGCTAATGGAGAAAAGGTTCCAAGTTATGGGGTCAGCAAGGTAATTCTGTTTTCGATGGAAGGTCACCAATTTTCTGCAGAATTTCTCATCATACCGCTAGTCGGATTTGATATGATTTTGGGAATTAAATGGCTCCAAACGTTGGGACCTATACTATGGGACTTTGCTGCATTGACCATGAGTTTTGAATTGGCAGGTGACAGGGTCACTTTACAAGGTTGTAAGGCTGACGTTCCAGCACATTTACATGTCATTCAGCAACAGCACCATCCACTTACCACATTAGAAAATTTGTTGGATGAGTTTACTGACCTTTTTCAGGAACCTACGACTCTACCACCATTAAGACACTGTGACCATAGGATTTGTTTGAATGCTGGCTTCGAAGTGATAGTTGTGCGCCATTATCATTACCCCCACCTGAAAAAGGATGACATAGAATGACAATGCAAACTTATGCTTGAACAAGGCCTCATCCGTCGCTGTAAGTCCCCCTTCACTTCCCCAGTCTTATTGGTCAAGAAACATGATAACACTTGGAGGTTGTGTGTGGACTACCGCGAATTAAATTCCAAGACTGTCAAGGACAATTTTTCGATACCGATTGTGGAGGAGTTATTAGAGGAATTACATGGGGCTCAATTTTTCACTAAGTTGGACTTCCGTTCGGGGTATCATCAAGTCCGTATGTATCCTCCTGATATAGAGAAGACAACATTCCGTACTTATCATGGACACTTTGAATTCATCGTGATGCCTCTCGGTCTCTCCAATGCTCCATCCACGTTCCAGGCACTAATGAATGAGGTATTTCGTGACTATCTCAGAAATTTTGTTTTAGTATTCTTCGATGATATCTTAATTTTCAGCAAGTCATGGCCTCAGCATTTAGAACATTACACCGGGTTTTCCAACTTCTCTGTGCCCATCATCTTTATTTGAAGATGATCAAATGTACCTTTGGGAGCAAATAGGTGGCTTATTTGGGTCACATCATTACCGCATCAGAGGTTACAGTGAAACCGGAAAAAATTGAAGCTATCACACAGTGGCCTCAACCAAAAAAAGTATCAGCTTTACGGGTTTTTTGGGCTGAGAAGGATATTATATCAAGTTCATTCCCACTTATGCGGCCCTCGCAGCCCCATTATCAAACCTGCTACACCACAATACATTTCAATGGACTCCAGAGATGAGCACCGCATTCACCACACTCAAGCAAGCACTCGCCACTGCACCTATCTTATAGTTACCAAATTTTGATGATATGCTTGTGGTGGAATGTGATGCCTCAGGAGGAGGTATTGGGGTGGTGCTGCAACAATATCAGCACCCTATTGCGTACTTAGCCGTCAACTTGCCCTCCACCATCACAAACTCATTGGCTTAGCTAAGGCGGTATGCCACAAGAGGCCGTATTTATGGGGCAGATATTTTCTCATACCCACTGACCACTACAGTTTGAAATATTTGTTGGATCAGCGCATCTCCAGTTCTCCTCAACAACACTGGATTATTAAATTATTGGGGTTTGATTTTACAGTGGAACATAAGGCAGGTCGACTGCATACTGTAGCTGATTCCCTCTCACGTAGATCAGAACCTTTAGCTCAGGTATGTGCCATTAGCCACCCCACTCCTCTACTTTTGGACTCCATCAGAGAGGAACACTTTAGCACACCAGCATTGCAAGAACTCAGGCAACAAATTTCCGCAGGAACAAAACACCCCAACTGGTCCCTTCATGACAACTTAATTTTGTATTAAAGGCGCATTTACTTATCCAACTCTTCTCCTATAGTGGCCAAGGTGTTGTCCTCGTATCATAACAATTATCATGAAGGCCTTCAAAAAACTTTGATTCGGATCATAAGGGATTTTTATTGGCCATGTATGAAACGCTCCATTGCCTCCTATGTGGTAGCCTGTCAGGTGTGTCAGAAAAACAAGGCGAATCACTTAAGTGTAACAGGGGTGCTGCAACTGCTCCAACTTCCCACTCAGGTTTGGTCTGATATCTCTATGGATTTTATTGAGGGTCTTCCTAAGTCTGCGGGAAAATCTATTCTTTTTGTGGTAGTGGATAGATTCTCAAAATATGCACATTTCATTCCATTCTAGCATCTGTATACAGTAGCAATAGTAGCCCAAGTATTTTTCACATTCATTGTCTGCCTACACGGTATTCCAGAATCCATTGTCAGTGATTGGGATGTCGTCTTTACTAGTCAATTCTGGAGAGATCTATTCAAATTATGTGGCACCAAACTCAACTTTTCCTCAGCATATCACCCTCAAACCGATGGCCAGACAAAGGTGGTGAACAACACCATTGAAATGTATCTATGATGTTTGGTTGGAGACCGCCCTAAGCAATGGGTGGATTGTATTCCTTGGGCTGAGTACTACTACAATACTTCCTTCTACACTACCTTACATGACACACCATTCCGGATAGTATGTGGTAGGGATCCCCCACAATTACTTTCCTATGTTCCAGGGTCTACCCGAGTAGACGCAGTTGACCGAGCTATGCTAGACCGAGATCAATTACTGGCAGGTACTCTCCAACACCTTAGACAAGCTCAGGCCAAGATGAAGGAATATTATGATCAGAGCCACAGAGACATTTAATAAAATCAGGGTGATTTCTTGTGGTTACGTCTCCAGCCGTACCGTCAAAATTCCTTGGCGGGCAGTCACCACAAGATTTCTCCAAAATATTTTGGGCCCTTCAAAATAACTCAACGGGTGAGTCAAGTCGCATATAAGCTCCAGCTACCTCAAGACTCTAAGCTCCATGATGTCTTTCATGTCTCAATCCTCTATCCATTCAGAGGCACATACCCACCTTTCCCTCCATCCTTACCACCCATTGAGGACAGACAGGTTACTCTCATGAGAACTAGAATTTTGAAGGCTCGCCAGAATCAAAATAGAAGGGAAGTACATAATTTGAGTACCATAAATAATAAACCAACTTGGTTTAATCCAAAAAAAAAAAAAAAAGTAAACTACTGGTCTTGAATAATGAAAGATTTTTGAATTTATGAAAAATAGAAATACTTCATTGACTTGTTGTAATCAGAGTACATGAACCTCTATTTATAATAGAGGAATGTAGTAGAGTCCAATTACAATAAAACTACCTTTATCCCAGTTACACCCAAACTCTAACACTTAAATATAAGTCCTAGCATAATTAAATAACTCAATATAGATAAAAGACAAACATAAATCAAACTAGAACTCTTCTAGGACGTGACCATAAGATAAAGATGCCTTTGTTAGTCCTTCTTTATCTTCCAACTTATGTGATAAGGATGCCAACTCGTTGTCATCATAGTTGGTCCTACTTCTTATGTGCTTGGGCCCATCTTGTGGGCAATCCTTGGTCGTGTGGCCCATCTTATAATACTATTAGATATGTGGGCCCTCTTTGGTCGTGTGGGCTTGGGCCTATCTTCCAATACTCCCCTTCAAGTTGGAGGTGAGAGACCGACATGAACTCCCAGATTGCTTCAAATGATGTATAGAATCCTTTTTTTATAAAATGGTGCATCTTCCAACATTCCTCCTAATGCTATTGCATCATTCCATGAGGCCCTATTAGCATAATATAAGTAAGAGTAAAAATCACTCCTAGCATGTAAGATATTGCTTCATACTCCAGTCCTAATGCTGGATGTACAGCACACTTCGTCTTCTGTAGGTAGTGTGTCTATCCGCATTCTCTGAAGTATCTACCACCATGTCCCTCCATAGGATAACGACTCTCAAGTGATAGGAGTAATAAAAGAAATTATAGGGGGGGGGGGGGGGGGTGTTTGTTGATTTATTTGTAATGGTATCCCAATCCGGACACCAACTCTCATGGTATCCCAACCGTGATATTTTTGAGAGTTAAATTTATCATGGTGTCCCAATCCGGGCACCAACTCTCATGGTGTCCCAACCGTGATATTTTTGAGAGTCAAATAAATTATGGTATTGGAAAAGGTACTAAGGCCACCTCTTATTCAATAATAATGTCTTATCCAAAGAGACATAATAGCAGCAGTTGAAATGTAACACAACCATCTTCCAACACATATAACACGAACCAAAATAATAAACCTTGTAGGACCCATGAAATAATCATAATCCAATATAAATACTTTTTCTTAGATGCATCAGGTTAATCTTTTGTGCTCCCTCTTTCTTCAATTTTTTTGTCACATAAATTTATCCACAACATATGGAATAAAATACCTCTTTCTTCTACTTCTCCCCTCAAGCCGGGAGGTAATGGCAGTGATCCCAGCTTGAACCAAATATCATAGATGCAACAATAAGCCAAAATAACATAGATGTAGTAATAAGCCCTTAAACCATGGAGAAGTGAGATATTTTCTTAATATAGCAACTCAAACAGTGACGCAAAACAAAGGGCATAAATTCGGATTTTTCAATACAACAGAATACCGCAAAGACCTTTGATTCTTCCAATGTGAATATATATTTAAATATGAATCAGATTGACATAAAATATTCTCCTTTTGAAACTAGACTTAAATAATTTTCATCCAAGTATAACTTCTCTTCATAAAATATAATTATCAGAAGATAAATAATCTGAAATATTTCTATCTTTGTCATCTGGCCGAACTAAGCACTGTTTCTCCTTGTTTTTTCAGCATGACCATTGATTCTTCCAAGATCAATACCTCCTTATACAAAACTCAGATTGAGAATTGGTTGAATAGGTAAGAAAATAGACTTATAGATATTTATTTTTATATATAATTCTCCATAAAAAGTCTCATTCTTGATTGCATAAAATATGTCAGAAATTCAAGCTTTTTGCTACTACTCGAACCTCATTTGCAATCCTACCTTCGCTCATTCAAGTATCGATTTCCCTTTGTAGATAACTCCGATTGGAACAAATCATTTTTCCTTGGATATTAGACTCAAATATATTTTCATCAATATATAATTTTCAATATGAAAATCTCAGTATAGAGGTGAAAAAGCAAAGAAAACTATGGGTGTAGGGACTCAAAACAAATAACTACGAACCTAGACTTAGGGTTTAGGGTTTAGAGAAAAGAATCTCATTATCTTTGTAGGTTGAACAAGTCAACTCACAGAAACTGCTCTAATAGAATGTTGAATTTATGAAAAAGAGAAATACTTCATTGACTTGTTTTAATCAGAGTACATGAACCTCTATTTATTATAGAGGAAGTATTTGAGCCCAATTACAATAAAACTACCTTTGTCCCCGTTACACCCAAACTCTAACACTTAAACATAAGTCCTAATGTAATTAAATAACTCAATATAGATAAAAGACAAACATAACTCAAACTAGAACTCTTCTAGGACGTGACCATAAGATAAGGATGCCTTTGTGAGTCCTTCTTGATCTTCCAAATTATGTGATAGGGATGTCAGCTCGTGGTAATCATGGTGGGGCAAAATTCTTATGTGCTTGGGCCCATCTTGTGGGCATTCCTTGGTTGTGTGGCCCATCCTATAATACTCTTAGAGATGTGGGCCTTCCTTGGTCATGTGGGCTTGGGCCTATCTTCCAACAGAGATTAAGCTAAGTCTCATGCAAGTATCAAATCATTCTCCCATCATATAAATATCAATTTCATAATCAAAAGGTCTTCATAACCTTGTAGGCAACCGATCTTGATCAAACTTGCAATATTTGAGTGCAAGAAGATCAAGGTCATAATATCCTTCAAACATCAAGTATTAGCTTTCAAAAATTCTCATACGACAACCATTTTTTCTAGATGTAGTATAGAGAATAAGGGCTCGGTACATAGTATGAATGTAAGAAAAAATATAACCAGAAATCACTTTTCTTTCTATGGTTGAATCTCTTCCGTCAAGAGCACCTTGAATGAAACCTTCAAAGGTACTTAAGCATCACTTCAACGTGGGAGTCTGTTGGGTTCTCTAGCCATGGATCATGTCACCCGACGATCTCCTCTGGGTTCCAGTGTGGATGATGAGGAAGAAAGTGTTTTTGGTTTCTTTGAACTCCCAATGGTGGCTTGCGAGTTCCAAGAGGAAGGAGAGCGGAGACGTTGTGAGAATTGAGCTTTCAAAGGAGCTCCCCCTTAGGCCTCATGAGAGAGAGAACCTGATCTCATTTACCTATTGAAATTTCTTACTTCCATTCATTCCATTCACGCCCTTGTAAGACCAGGACTTCCCTTACACAGCCAACGCAAAAGCCATAGTCTTTTAAGGAAAATTACATCAAATGCCACTAAATAGAAAATCAGCAAAATTACATAAGTCACCCTCTAAGTCTACCTACTACTCTAGATGTTATGGAGTCCATAACATCACCCCCCCCCCCCCCCCCCCCCCCCCCCCCCCCTCCTAGAGAAAGAGCTTGTCCGCAAGCTCAAATGTAGGGTAAAGGGTCTGGAATTGCTCGAGCGGTTCCCAGGATGCTAGAAGCAAATCGGCGTCAGTCCACTAGACGAGCAACTCCGATGAGTCGTGGGCATAACGAGCCTGCAAGACCTGGGCTGGGGAAGGAAGAGTACGCCGTTCATGTAGTGGAGTCAAGGGCGTGTGCAGCAGGGGTGAGTCACCACGAAAGGGCCTCAAGAGAGAAACATGGAAGACGTCGTGTAGACTGGTGTCGGGGGGAAGCTGGAGGCAATAAGAAACACTGCCGATAAGAGCCAATACCTGGAAAGGCGCATAATATTTGGGAGAAAGTTTGTGCATGCGTGCTGCTATAAGTGAACATCGTCGGTAAGGCTGGAGGCGTAACCAAACATAATCTCCCGGAACAAAAGAAAGGTCCCTATGACGCTTGTCATAGTGAAGCTTCATAGTGTCCTAAGCTTTCTATAAATTAGACTTGACCTGTGTAAGCATAGTATCCGGTTCACCCAAGGCCTGGTAGATCAGTGGGAGGTGAGCCAACCCCTATTCATAAGAGATGATGTAAGGCAGTTCACATCCATATACCACTCTGAAGGGGGTAGTGCCCACTGCTGTATGGTACGAGGTGTTGTAACAATACTCCGCCCATGCTAACCAGAGCACCCAAAGTTTGGGATGATCCCCAATGAAGCACCATAAATTGACCTCAAAAGTGCGGTTCACCACTTCAGTTTGCCAATCGGATTGAGGGTGGTAGGCTGACGAGAAGGCCAATTTGATACCTTGTAATGTGAAGAGTGTTTTCCAGAAGGTACTTTTGAAGATCGCATCGCGGTTGTTGGTGATGGACTCAAGTAAGCCATGGAGGAAGACAATTTGATCCAAAAGCTGGGCAACCTGGGCTGCTGTATACGGATGCGCCAAGGGCAGGAAGTGGCTGTATTTCGAGAACCGGTCCACCACAACCAGAATGACCAATTTGCCCCGAAGAATTGGGAAGGCCTTCGATAAAATCCATGGAGAGATCTGCCCAGATCAGGGACGGCAGGTGAAGGGGCTGCCGTAGGCCATCCGGGTGGAGTGATTCAGCTTTGTTCCATTGGCAAACTTGTCAGGCAGAGACATAATCAGCAACCATCTGCTTCTTGCCCCACTGATAAAAATCCCTGCTAAGACGGAAGTAAGTTTTCTACTGGCCCTCGTGGGTACTATCATGCACGGAAGAGACAATGCGGGTGAAGAGAGGGGACGTGTGTTGGAGAAAAATGCGGTTCTTGTACATGATGAGGTGGTCCTAAATTGCCCACTTGCGGTCGACAGCGCCTTGCTCAATTTTCTGGTACAACTCGAGGATTTCAGGATGTTGTTGAGTCTCACCTCGGATGGAGTCGATCAAGAGAACCCGCGGGTGGTTGATAGCATGCAACTGAGGTTCCAAAAAGTCCTAGCAAGACAGTGCATCCGCGCCCCTGTTGAGGTGGTCGGGATTGTACTCAACCTTGAAATCAAACCCCATGAGTTTCCTGAGCCAGTGTTGCTGGGGGGAAGTCGTGAGACGTTGCTCCAGCAAGTACTTCAAGCTACAATGGTCTGTCCGGATCACAAAGTGTCGACCCCACAGGTAGGGCCTCCAATGTTGGATGGCCTTGGCTAAGCCGATGAGTTCCCTGTTATGGACTCCATAGCATCACGAGTTATCCATAGGCATAAGAATTAAATTATGTCAATTTACTTTTCATGTAATTTCAATTTGGTTTGGTTTACTTTAATTGGTTTGGTTTACTTTGGGTTGGTTCAGTGTAATGTGGCATGAACCACTTGACCTATGGGTCATCTTTGTATTTTCGTCCTCAACCCTATTTAGGGAGACGTGAAGGAAAAGAGAGGCAAGTATTGAGAAAATTATATTTTATAGGTCTGATTCTCCCTCAGAGGTCAAGGTCGGATTCTCCCTTTGAGGTCCAAGGTTGAGCTTCCTCCAAAGCTCCTTCATTCTAATTGAGTTCCACCATTACTCGTTCAAGAAACAAGGGTTCTCTTCCAACGTCAAGATCATCCATGGAGGGAAGAGAGGAAAGAAGGGTGACTCGATCCATGGCAAGGGAAGAACCTAACATCTTGGTATCAGACAGGTCCACCCTTGGGGATTCCTCTTCCCCTGACAATTTGAGACAGTTAGTGGAAGATACTAGGCAAAAGACAGATAACCAGGCTCATGCCCAGGAAGAGGTGCGTCAAACAACCTCTGATTTGCGTGAGGCAATAAAATCAATGGATGCTGCCATCCAAGCTATCCGCCGGTGACAAGAGGACAATGATCCACGAGCCCAACATCCAGCTGCTTACTCTCCACCGGCCGAACACCATCCATTCCACCCACCACCTCCCCCACAACCACCAATGCATCAACACCATTCCCATCTGGGCCTGCCGTTCAAGGACCAAACACTGTGCCCAGGTATTTAAAACTTGACTTTCCTACGTATGATGGGTCTAAGGACCCTTTGATTTGGTTAGCCAAGTGTGATCAGTTCTTTTACCATCAAAAAACACCTGCGGATGAGAAAGTGTATTTGGCCGCCTACCACATGCTCGATGAAGCGGTTCTATAGTACCACCAATTCCGAAATGACCAAGTGGTTCAGGATTGGGCAACTTTTAGACAGTCTTGCATGATGAGATTTGGTCCTCCTGCTAGTAGCAATCCATTGGGCGAATTAATCAATTACAAACAAACTGGAACACTAGAGGTGTACCAAAAGACCTTCCAGAAAAGGTTAGCCCGAGCAAACCAGTTTGTTAGCCACACACAGTATGTTCATATTTCTACTGCTGGTTTGATAGAAGCTCTGCGTTTAGAAGTTGAATTACATGCTCCTACAGATTTAGACCACGCTATGAATTTAGCCATGGCAATTGAGCACAAGCAGCGTGTTCTAAAGGAGTCACTGGTCAGAAAACCAGCTTGGCCAGGGAGGCACAATGCCTCTGTGCCAAACCCTTCCAATGGACCTCCAAGATTTAGAGACAATGCAGCCCCACGCCCAGACATCTCTAATTCGGCTCCACCTACTCCTTACTTCAAAAAACTTACTAGACAAGAAATGGACCAGAGAAAAGCCAAGGGCCTCTATTTTAACTATGATGAATAGTATGTCTTTGGTCACCACTGCAAACGATTATTCAGTATATGTCTGTGGGAGGATGGAGAAGAAATACCACCAGAGGAAGAACTTGAGGAAACTGACCAAGAAGGTCCAGAGATTTCCCTTCATGCCATGACTGGTCTACGCAGTGCAAGCACAATGCAGGTTAAAGCCCAATTACATCATTTACAGTTACTGGCTTTAGTTGACTCAGGTAGTACACATAATTTCATCAATCAGCAGGTGGCAGGACAACTTGGGTTAGTAGTACAACAACAGAATGGTCTTTCTATATCAGTAGCCAACGAGGCTAAAATTACTAGTGTAGGCATATCACCAGCCACACACTTTGATATTGAGGGATATGAATTTGTTGCAGATTTTCTAGTGATTCCACTATCAGGATTCGATTTGGTGCTAGGAATTAAATGGCTACAATTGTTGGGACCAATACTATCGGATTTCCAAGCTCTGACCATGTCTTTTATAGAGGACCAACATTAGATTATATTGCATGGCACACAAGCACCACTCACCTGCACAGTACAAGTTGCCCAGGTCCAGTCCACAAACACATGTAAGTTATCTCACTTACTTACAAAATTTGAAGATATCTTTCAAGACCCTACTGCCCTACCGCCACTTAGGCATTGTGATCACCGTATCCGTTTGAAAACGGGTACCGAGCTGGTAGTGGTACGTCCGTATCATTACCCTCACTTACAGAAGGATGAGATTGAAAGGCAATGCCAACAGATGTTAGCACAGGGTATTATTCAGCCAAGCAGGTCTCTTTTTTCTTCACCGGTATTACTAGTCCGCAAGCATGATAAGTCATGGAGGTTCTGTGTGGATTACCGACAACTCAATGCCCATACAATTAAAGATAAATTTCCTATTCCAGTGGTGGACGAGCTGTTAGATGAGCTACATGGAGCTACTATTTTTACTAAACTCGATTTGAAATCTGGCTATCATCAAATCCGAGTTCATCCATCAGATGTGGAGAAAACAGCGTTCCGCACGCATCACGTCCATTTTGAATTCCTCATAATGCCATTTGGTTTGTCAAATGCGCCTTCCACATTCCAGGCCCTCATTAATGAGGTATTTTCCCCACTTGAGAAAATATGTATTGGTCTTTTTTGACGATATTTTGTTCTATAGCAACAGCTGGGAAGAACATCTTCAACACCTTCACCAGGTATTTTCTCTTATACGCTCACATCATTTGGTTTTAAATCGGTCAAAATGTTCTATGGGCACATCAGAAGTGGCATATTTGGGCCACGCTATTTCAGCATCAGGGGTGAAGGTTGACCAGAGTAAGATACAAGCGATCACAGATTGGCCTATTCCTACATCTATTACAACCTTAAGAGGCTTTTTGGGCCTAGCTTGATATTATAGAAAATTTATTCGTAGCTATGGCCAGCTTGCAGCTCCGCCCAACAATGTCCTCAAGAAAAATGCTTTTACCTGGTCAGAAACAGCAGCTCATTCCTTTCAGCAATTGAAAGATGCCTTATCATCAGCCCCAGTTTTGCAGCTCCCCGACTTTGAGGAGTCCCTTGTAGTGGAATGTGATGCTTCGAGGGGCAGTATTGGCGCAGTTTTGCACCAACAGGGCCACCCGATTGCTTATTTTAGCCGTCAACTAGGCCAACACCACCACAAGTTGGCAGCTTATGAGAGGGAATTGATTGGATTGGCGAAAGCTATACAGCATTGGCGCCCTTATCTTGGGGGACCTTCTTTTTTTATTCGCACTGATCATTGCAGCCTCCAGTATCTTCTTGAGCAGCGTCTCACTACTTCACCACAACAACATTGGTTAAGTAAGCTTATGGGGTTTGACTTTTCTATCGAGTATAAACCGGGAAGTTTGAATGTAGGGGCTGATGTCTTATCTCATCGGGACGCTCCAGAGCCGCAATTAAACGCCATCAGTCAGCCCAGAGCTCTCTTATTGGATTCTATACGGGAAGAGGCACAACAGTACTTGGACATTATCTCCTTATGCCAGGATATCCAGCAGGGCACATCGGCACCACATTGGACGGTTCAGGACAATCTCGTCCTCTACAAAAACAGAATTTTTCTACACCACACATCCCCTCTGATTAACAACATTTTAGCCTCCTTCCATGACAGTACACATGAGGGTCGACAGAAAACATATTTCCGGATCAGTAGGGAATTTTATTGGAGGGGCATGAAGTGCAGTATAGCTTATTATGTGGCGGCTTGTCAGACTTGTCAACAGAATAAAGCTGAAACATTAAGTCCAGTAGGATTGCTCCAACCACTTCAGCTTCCGTCACAGGTCTGGTCTGATATTTTTATGGACTTCATAGATGGACTTCCCTCTTCGTCGGGTAAATCTGTTATCCTTGTAGTGATGGATTGTTTCTCTAAATATGGGTATTTCATTCCTCTGGCACATCCTTACACTGCAACTCAGGTCGCTCAACTTTTTATGGATAACATTGTACGATTACATGGGATGCCTAATTGAATTACCAGTGATAGGGATGCAATCTTTACAAGTACCTTCTGGAAAGAACTCTTCAAGTTACAAGGCACAATGTTAGCCTTTTCTTCAGCCTACCATCCATAGACTGATGGTCAGACAGAGGTCGTCAACAGAACCATTGAAATGTATCTCCGTTGTTTCGTGGGGGACTCACCTAAGAGGTGGGTTAAGTGGCTCGCCTGGGCTGAGTTCTGTTACAATACCTCCTACCACAGCGCACTCGGCACAACCCCATTCAAGGTGGTATATGGTAGAGAACCTCCCCGTCTTTTAGCCTATGAACCAGGGACCTCTAAAGTCGCCACTTTGGACCAAGCATTAGCTGAAAGAGACACATTCATCACTGAGGTGCGCACTCATCTACAGAAGGCACAACATTCTATGAAACAATATTATGACAAGAAGCACTGGGAAGTCTTCTTTTCTCCTGGAGATTATGTTTAGTTGTGTCTCCAACATTACAGGCAGCTGTCGTTGACAGCCTCCAAACGTCATAAGCTCTCTCCAAAATATTATGGTCCCTTTCAGGTGATGGACCGCATTGGGACAGTGGCCTACAGATTGCAGCTTTCGCCAGATGCCAGAATTCACAACATCTTTCATGTCTCACAATTACAGGTCTTTCATGGTGATTCGCCTTTGCTGCACACCCCGCTGCCACCACTCCATGAGGGACGTGTACTTTCTACCCCGGCACAGGTATTGCAAACTCGCCGTATTCAGGGTGATTGGGAGATCTTAGTGCAATGGGCAGATGCTGACCCCAGTGACACGACATGGGAGCCATTAGCGGCTTTTCGCACCCTCTACCCATACTTTGAGCTTGAGGAAAAGCTCTTTCTCCAGGGGGGGGGGGGGGGGGGGGGGGGGGGGGGGGGGGGGGTGATGTTATCCATAGGCATAGGAATTAAATTATGTCAATTTACTTTTCATGTAATTTTAATTCGGTTTGGTTTACTTTATTTGGTTTGGTTTACTTTGGGTTGGTTCAGTGTAATGTGGCGTGAACCACTTGACCTATGGGTCTTCTTTGTATTTTCGTCCTCAAACCTATTTAGGGGGACGTGAAGGAAAAGAGAGGCAAGTATTGAGAAAATTATATTTTACAGGTCGGATTCTCCCTCAGAGGTCAAGGTCGGATTCTCCCTTTGAGGTCCAAGGTTGAGCTTCCTCCAAAGCTCCTTCATTCTAATTGAGTTTCACCATTACTCGTTCAAGAAACAAGGGTTCTCTTCCAACGTCAAGATCATCCATGGAGGGAAGAGAGGAAAGAAGGGTGACTCGATCCATGGCAAGGGAAGAACCTAACATTCCCGTTCATAGGCTGCTAACTTGTGTTGATGTGGGGCCAAGTGGTGGATGAAGTACTCGATGGGATGGCCGTGCTGCTGTAGACTGTACCTATGCCCCCCACCGGAAGCATCGCATTCAATAATAAACCGTTCTTCAAAATTCAGAAGTTGGAGAACTGGTGCCGAAGCTAAGGACTGTTTGAGCTGTTGGAAGAATGAATCGGCGACCTCGATCCAGGTAAAGGCATTCCGCTTGAGTAAGCTTGTCAGCGGTGGGGTAATCTTGCCATAGTCACGAATAAACTTTCTGTAATACCCAACCAAGCCTAGAAACCCCGTCAAGGTCGTGACCGACTGTGGAGTAGGCCAGACCAGCACTGACTGGATTTTGTTGTTGTCCACTTTCACCCTAGAGGCGGAGATCGCATAACCCAAGTAGGCGACCTCTAAGGTCACCATCTCACATTTGGATTTATTGAGGAACAAATGGTGGGAGCATAGTAGGTGGAACATCTGACGCAAGTGCTGAATGTGGTCTTCCCAATTCTGACTATAGATCAAGATATCATAAAAAAAAACAAGAACATATTTGCGTAGGAAGGGACGAAATACCTCATTCATCAGCGCCTGGAAGGTGGATGGGGTGTTGGAAAGACCAAAGGGCATCACCAAGAATTCAAAATGACCGTGGTGTGTCCGGAAAGCCATCCTCTCCACATCATTAGGGTGGACCCAGATTTGATGGTAGCCTGATTTCAAGTCCAGCTTTATAAAAAATTATGCACCATGAAGTTCGTCCAACAGTTCATCCACCACGGGGATGGGAAATTTATCCTTGATCGTGTGGGCGTTGAATTCCCTGAAGTCCACACAGAAACTCCAAGACTTGTCCTATTTTTTTACCAACAGCACTGGCGACGAGAAGGGCGAATGGTTGGGCTGAATAATGCCTTGAGTTAACATGAGTTGATATTGATGCTCTATCTCATCTTTCTGCAAGTGTGGATAGTGGTAGGGGTGCACGATTACTGGTTCGGTGCCCAACTTCAACCGAATACGATGATCACAAGCCCGTATTGGTGGAAGAGCAGTAGGTTGATGAAATAAGCCAGTGAAGTCCTCAATGAGCTGGGTGAGCTGACGGCCATTTGAGTCCAGCACTTGGAGATGTTGCAGAGTGCACTGTAATGGGGCATGAGTGCCATGGAGTGTGAGCGGCTGTTGACCCTGGGTGAAGCTCATAGTAAGGGACTTCAAGTCCCACAAAATTGGTCCCAACTGCTGCAGCCATTTAATGCCCAGTACTAAATCAAAGCCAGGAAGCGGGATCACCAGAATATCTGTTGTGAAGGTGTGGCCTTCAATCACAAATGGGACGACGGAACATACCCCCACACTGGTAATTTTTGTGCCAATAGCTACAAAACGGACAAGCCCGAATTATGCTGAATCGGTAAGCCCAACTGGTTGGCTGCAGGTTGGCTATGGAAATTGTGGGTGCTGCCCAAGTCAACCAGTGCAAGTAACAGAAGAGCCTGGATGCCAGCATGTAGTTGCATCGTATTAGTGCTGCGTAATCCTGTCATGGTGTGGAGGGAAATGGCCGGTTCCTCCTCCTCCATGCCGACCTCGTCCTCTAGGGAAGGGCTGTCTTCGGGATCCTCAACCTCTAACCAAAATAGCCGCTTGCATAAGTGGCCTTGGAAGTACTTCTCGTCACAATTAAAACAGAGGCCCTGTGCCTTTTGCTGGTCCATTTCGGATTTGGAAAGGCGTTTAATATATTTAGGAGGAGGAGTGGACTTGGTAGTCTCCGATGCATGTGAGGTGGGAGGTCTTTGGCGCAGAGGGGTGCTGTGATTTGAGGCGGCACTAGAGGGCATCCAGCGCAGAGGGGCGGGTGACGTACCAAGGATTCCTTCAGAATTCTGTGTTTAGCATCCAGCGTTCTAGCCAAATTCATGGCATGGTCTAAGGATGAGGAGCCATGCAATTTCACTTCAAGGCTTAAAGCCTCCACCAAACCAGTAGTAAACAATGGAACGTACTGGTTTGGACTCACCAATGGACAGGATTGGGCGAGGCGTTCCTGAAACTGTTTCTGATATGCCTCAATGGAGCCGATTTGTTTAAGATTAACCAAATCCCCAAGAGGGTTTCTGCGCGTGGGGGGGGACCAAACCTCAGCATGCAGTAGTCCTTAAACATGTCCCAATCGTGCATGGGATGCTCCAAATTGAACTGGGTATACCACAACAGCGCTTCGTCGAGCAGCTGGAAGGCAGCTAAAGAGACCCGCTCCTCTGGTTGGGTTTGTTGGTGCCAAAAGAAGTGGTCACACCAATGAATCCAGATTAAGGGGTCTGTGGACCCATCATAGGTCAGAAGTTTTAATTTGGTGTACTGAGACACATTGGAAGGGCTGGTGCCGTGAGAGCCTCCTGGGCGGAAATGAGAAGAACGCAGAGGAGGCACAGGTGCGGGAGTGGGATCAGACTATTCGGTTGGGCGGGTGGAACTACTTGGACGGGGAGCCTCTCAGAGTCCTTGACATTGGAGAAGCTGGAGAATAGTCTCCTAGAGTTTGTCTATCCGGGTGTGGAGAGCAGCCTGGTCAGACCTCATTTCGTCAATGGCAGTACGCATATCAGATTGAGAGGAGGAATCATCCAAGGTGGTCTTGTCTGATACCATGATGTTGGGTTCTCTAGCCATGGATCATGTCACCCAACGATCTCCTCTGGATTCCAGTGTGGATGACGAGGAAAGAAGTGTTTTTGGGTTCTTAGAATGCCCAATGGTGGCTGGTGAGTTCCAAGAGGAAGGAGAGCAGAGACGTTATGAGAATTGAGCTTTCAAAGGAGCTCCCCCTTAGGCCTCGTGAGAGAGAGAACCCAATCTCATTTACCTATTGAAGTTGCTTACTTCCATTCATTCCATTCACACCCTTATAAGACCAGGACGTCCCTTACACATCCAACGCAAAAGCCATAGTCTTTGAAGGAATATTACATCAAATGCCACTAAGTAGAAAATCAGCAAAATTACATAAGTCACCCTCTACGTCTACCTGCAACTCTAAATGCTATGGAGTCCATAACAGAGTCCTAAATCCTCAACTCTAATGCCATGTAGAATTTAGGACTTCTTCATAATGATCTCGAGCCAAAGAGGGAGAGGAGAAGAAGGAGAAGGAGAAGAAGAACAGAAGAAGAGAGAAAGGAGAGAGAGTTCAAAGATCAACTTCCAAGAGAAGGGGAGAGGAGAGTTCTGACAAATTTGAGAAGAGAAGAGAGAAATTAATGCTCTACCTCTTAGCCAAGGGCCTCTATTTATAGTTTTTTTTTTAGAATGCCCTTAGGACTACAACATTACAAGCGAAAAGACATAAATAGATAGGTATTTTATGCTATCAAGAACAAGACTTTATATGGAGAATTATATATCAAAAGAAAATTATGTAAGTGTATTTTATTACCTACTCAAAAAATTCTCTATCTGAGGTTTTTATAAGGAGATATTGATCTTGGAAGAGTCAATGGTCATGTTGGATAAAAAGGAGAAACAATGCTTAGTTCGGCCAGATGACAGAGACCGAAATCCCTCAGATTATTATCTTCTGATAATTATATTTTATGAAGAAAAGTTATACTTGAATGAAAGGTATTTAATTATAGTTTAATTAGGAGAAAATTTCATGTCAATCTGACTTATATTTAAAGATATATTCACATTGGAAGAATCAAATGTCAGGCTGGTATTCTGTTGCATTGAAAAATCTGAATTTATGCCCATTATTTTGCATCACTTTTTGAGTTGATATATCATAAAAATATCTCACTTCTCCATGGTTTGAGAGCTTATTTATATATCTCTGTTATTTGGGCATATTGCTACATCTACGATATTTTTTTTAAGCTAGGATCACTGCCATTACATCCCAGCTTAAGGGGGAGAAGTGGAAGAAAGAGGTATTTTATTCCATATGTTGTGGATAATTTTATGTGACCAAAATATTTAGGAAAAAGGGAGCACAAAAGATGAAGCTTATGCATCTAAGAAAAAATATTTATATCAAATTATGATTATTTCATGGGTCCTTCTACAAGGTTTATTATTTTGGTTCGTGTTATATGTGTTGGAAGATGGTCATCTTTGGATGAGACATTATTATTGTAGAAGAGGTGGCCTCAGTACCTTTTCCCATACCATAATTTATTTGACTCTCAAAATATCACGGTTGGGACACCATGAGAGTCTGTGCCCGGATTGGGACACCATGATAAATTTAACTCTCAATAATATCACGGTTGGGATACCATGAGAGTCGGTGTTTGGATTGGGACATCATTATAAATTAACCCACTACCCCCCGTAATGGCCTTTATTACTCCTACCACTTGAGAGTCGTTGTTCTGTGGAGGGACATGGTGGTGGACACTTCAGAGCAATGCCAATAGAAAGACTACGTACAAATGACGGAGTGTGCCCTACATCCATCATTAGGACTGGAATATGGAGCAATGTCTTACCAGCTTGGAGTGATTTTTACTCTCACTTATATTATGCCAACAAGGCCTCATGAAAATATGCAACAACGTGAGGGGGAGTGTTGGAAGATGAAGGCATATTGGAAGATGTGCCATTTTATACAAAAAGATTCTATACATCATTTACAGCAAGCTAAGAGTTCATGTTGTTCTCTCACCCCCAGCTTGAGGGGGAATGTTGAAGATAGGCCCAAGCCCACACGACCAAGGAAGGCCCACAAGATGGGCCCAATAGCAGAAGAAGTAAGACCCACCATGATTACCACAAGCTGTCATCCTTATCACATAAGTTGGAAGATCAAGAAGGACTCACAAAGGCATCTTTATCTTATGGTCACGTCCTAGAAGAGTTCTAGTTTTAGTTATGTTTGTCTTTTATCCATATTGAGTTATTTAATTATTCTAGGACTTATCTTTAAGTGTTAGAGCTTGGGTGTAATTGGGACAAAGGTAGTTTTATTGTAATTGGACTCTACTACCTTCCTCTATTATAAATAGAGGTTCATGTACTCTGATTATAATAAGTTAATGAAGTCAATGAAGTATTTCTCTTTTCTATAAATTCAACATGAAGAAGCAAGGATTAGTCTGTGCCAAGATAAGTTCTTCATCCATGTTAATTTTTTTCTTCTCTCCAATGACATTGGTACTGAGTCTTTGATCTAAAAAAGATATGAGAATTCTGGTTTATTCCAGATAAAAAGCTTTGAGTGTTATTTCTTTTTCTTTGGTGGTAACTCTCTCATGGCTCTTTTATACTCGATTTGCAAATTCTGGTTTCATTAATCAAGCTCGGTTATGCTGCTGCTCTTGTGAAAAAATGTTGATTTGGTTGCTTAGAAAAATACTTGTAAACTATCTCCTATGGTTTACATAACTAAAGGTTCTTGATCTTGTAAGAAGATGGGTTCAAACCCACATGTCTAAGGAAGAAAGCCCACACATCCAAGAGGTGGCATATTGGTAAATAAGAAGACTTCTCATAAAGATGGCATGTACTCCACAGAACAACGACTCTCAAGTGGTAGGAGTATTAAAGGCCATTACAGGGGGTAGTGGGTTAATTTATAATGATGTCCCAATCCAGACACCGACTCTCATGGTATCCCAACCGTGATATTTTTGAGAGTTAAATTTATCATGGTGTCCCAATCTGGGCACGGACTCTCATGGTGTCCCAACCGTGATATTTTGAGAGTCAAATAAATTATGGTATGGGAAAAGGTACTGAGGCCACCTCTTCTACAATAATAATGTCTCGTCCAAAGATGACCATCTTCCAACACATATAACACGAACCAAAATAATAAACCTTGTAGAAGGACCCATGCAATAATCATAATCTGATATAAATATTTTTTCTTAGATGCATAAGCTTCATCTTTTATGCTCCCCTTTTCCTAAATATTTTGGTCACATAAACTTATCCACAACATATGGAATAAAATACCTCTTTCTTCTACTTCTCCTCCTTAAGCTGGGATGTAATGGCAGTGATCCGGGCTTAAACAAAATATCGTAGATGTAGCAATATGCCCAAATAACAGAGATATATAAATAAGCTCTCAAACCATGGAGAAGTGAGATATTTTTATGATATATCAACTCAAAAAGTGATGCAAAATAATGGGCATAAATTCGGATTTTTCAATGCAACAGAATACCAGCCTGACCTTTGATTCTTCCAATGTGAATATATCTTTAAATATAGGTCAGATTGACATGAAATTTTCTCCTAATTAAACTAGAATTAAATACCTTTCATTCAAGTATAACTTTTCCTCATAAAATATAATTATCAAAAGATAATAATCTGAGAGATTTCGGTCTCTGTCATCTGGCCGAACTAAGCATTGTTTCTCCTTTTTATCCAGCATGACCATTGACTCTTCCAAGATCAATATCTCCTTATAAAAACCTCAGATAGAGAATTTTTTGAATAGGTAATAAAATATACTTACATATTTTTCTTTTGATATATAATTCTCCATATAAAGTCTTGTTCTTGATCGAATAAAATACCTCGGTAGTTGAAGCTTTCTACTACTGCTCGAACCTTTTTTTTCAATCTGACCCTTTGTTGCTTCAAATATCGATTTCTCTTTGTAGATAAATCAGATTGAAAATTGGTTGAATATGTAAGAGAATAGACTTACATATATTTATTTTGATATATATATATATATATATATAAAGTCTCGTTATTGATAGCATAAAATACCTCGGAAGTTGAAGCTTTCTACTACAGCTCTAACCTCTTTTGTATCTGACCTTCACTCATTCAAATATTGATTTCTCTTTGTAGATAACTCCTATTGGAAAAAATAGTTCTTCCTAAGAAATTAGACTCAAATATATTTCCGTCAATATATAATTTTCAATATTACAATCTCATTATAGAAGTGAAAAACACAAAGTAAACAGCGGGTGTAGGGCTTCAAAAAAAATCACTACGAACCTAGACTTAGGATTGAGGGTTTAGAGAAAAGGATCTCATTATCTCTGTGGGTTGACCAAGTCAACACAAAACTTGCTCTGATACCATGTTGATTTTATGGAAAAGAAAAATACTTCATTGACTTCATTAACTTATTATAACCAGAGTACATGAACATGTATTTATAATAGAAGAAGGTAGTAGAGTCCAATTACAATAAAACTACCTTTGTCCCAATTACACCCAAACTCTAACACTTACAGATAATTCCTAGCATAATTAAATAACTCAATATAGATAAAAGACAAACATAACTCAAATTAGAAATCTTCTAGGACGTGACCATAAGATAAAGATGCCTTTATGAGTCCTTCTTGGTCTTCCAATATATGTGATAGGGATGCCAGCTTGTGGTAATCATGGTGGGTCCTACTTCTTTTATGCTTGGGCCCATCTTGTGGGCCTTCCTTGGTCGTGTGGAATACTCTTAGATATGTGGGTCTTCCTGTTATGGACTCCATAGCATCAAGAGTGGCTAACCGGAGAAGAGAATAGATGGAGTAAACTTGTATTTCAATATCTTAGGGGTTTAATTGTAATTTGAAGTTCCATAAGGGTCTAATTGTAATTATAGAACCTTTGATGTTTTCCTTGACCTATTTAGGGCGTCAAGTGAAGTAATGAAGACAAGCATTGAGTATTAGTCTAAATGAGATCAGGTTCTCTCTCAAAAGAGGCCTAACGTGAGAGCTCCTTTCAAGGCTCACGTCCTTCACCATTGGGCGTTCCAAGAACCCCAAATCCTTCCCTTCCTCATCATTCAATCTGGAAGCTAGAGGAGATCGCCGGGTGACTCGATCCATGGCTAGAGAGCCTAACAACGTGGTATCAGACAGGACCACCCTTGGTGATTCCTCTTCACCTGCAGAAATTCGAAATTTTGTGGAAGAAAACCATGCTGGTCTACAATCTCAAATCAATGGCTTGGAGGGAAAATTCCAGATGTTGCTGTCACGCATGGAGGAAGGCTTCACCCAGCTCTCAGTCCAGATGGCATCCTCCTCACGTCCAGCAGATCCCCTCAACCCTCTTCCAACACCTCCACCTCCTCCCCTGCGCCAAACACCTCAACCTCGTGGGGGCCTCAATCCAGCCCCTCCTACCGTGCCAAGGTACACAAAGCTTGATTTTCCAACGTATGATGGGTCCTCCGACCCTTTAATGTGGTTGCACAGGTGTGATCATTTCTTTTCCAATCAAGGAACTCTGCCCGAAGGCAAGGTTCAATTGGCCGCCTTCCACATGCTCGATGAAGCGCTTATGTGGTTTCATCAATTCAAAAACGAATTCATGGTCTATGATTGGGAATTTTTCAAAGAAAATTGTATGCTACGGTTTGGTCCTCCGCTTCGCAGCAACCCAGTTGGGGATTTGGTCAATCTAAAACAGAGTGGAACTATAGAATAATATCAGAAATTGTTCCAAGAAAAACTTGCTCGTGCAAGTCATTTGGTCCGACCTGAACTTTATGTCAATTTGTTCACGGCTGGCCTGGTAGAACCCCTTCGCCTAGAAGTGGAATTGGAAGCCCCCACCTCCCTAGCCCACGCAATGAATTTGGCAAGAGCATTGGACACCAAACAGCGCCTCTTCCGTGAGTCCTTAAACAAACGTCCTCCTTGGCAACCTCGCCCACAGCCCCATGGCCCTTATCCCACTCACCCCAGGCCTCCTCCCACCCAACCATCACCACCACCACCAGCCTTTACACCCCCACCTGGTTTTATCAAACGTCTGACAAAAGCCGAAATTGATCAGAGGAGGGCTCAAGGCCTATGTTTCAATTGTGATGAGAAATTCGTCAAGGGCCATCTATGCAAAAGACTATTTTGGGTAGAAATAGAAGACCCCTCAGAGGATGACTTTCAGGAGGATATGGACCAAACCGAGGAGGAAACACCAGAAATCTCCCTCCATGCCATGACCGGCCTGCATAGCACAAATACCATGCAGGTCCATGCCACCTTGAAACATCATATTCTGCTAGCACTCGTGGACTCAGGCAGCACACATAATTTTATAAGCAGCCAGGCAGCACAACAGTTGGGTTTATCACTACAGCAGAAATCAGGCATATCAGTCTCAGTGGCTAATGGTGACAAGGTCACCACCGTGGGGTTCGGTTCCGCAGTGCCCTTTACTATTGAAGGTCACTCCTTTGTAGCAGATTTTTTGGTCATACCGTTGGCTGGGTTTGACCTTGTCTTGGGCATTAAATGGCTACAGCGCTTGGGTCCGATCTTATGGGATTTCCAATCCCTGACCATGAGTTTTAACCAGGACACCCATCCGATCACCCTCCATGGCAATAGCGCCCAGAGGCCATGCAGCCTCCACACACTTTCGGTGGATACTTCAAAAGGGGATAACTTAGCTTCATTGTTGGCCGAATATGCTGATTTATTTCAGGCACCTGCCGACCTTCCTCCTATCAGAGTGTGTGATCACAGAATTCGTTTGAAGATGGGCACAGAACCAGTGGTAGTGCGTCCCTACCGCTATCCCCATGTGCAAAAAGATGAGATAGAACGTCAATGTCAACAAATGCTACAACAAGGTATTATTCAGCCTAGTCGTTCTCCTTTTTCATCCCCGGTATTACTGGTAAAGAAATCAGATAAATCTTGGCGCTTTTGTGTGGATTACCGTGACCTCAATGCTCGCACCATCAAAGATAAATTTCCAATTCCAGTGGTCGATGAATTATTGGATGAGTTACACGGCTCTCAATTATTTACAAAGTTGGACTTAAAATCAGGCTACCATCAGATTCGGGTTTATTCAGAGGATATCGAAAAAACTGCCTTCCGCACCCACCATGGTCACTACGAGTTCTTGGTGATGCCATTTGGGCTATCCAATGCCCCGTCCACCTTTCAAGCGCTTATGAACCAGGTATTTCGCCCTTTCTTACGGAAGCATGTCTTAGTTTTTTTTGACGATATACTGGTCTATAGCAAAACTTGGGCAGCACACTTGCATCAATTGAGACAGGTTTTCACCATTCTCCGAGCACACCATTTATTTCTCAATCGTGCCAAATGTGACTTTGCCACATCCGAAGTAGCTTATTTGGGGCATGTGATATCAGCATCCGGGGTGAAACCAGACTTCAGCAAGATACAATCGGTGATGGATTGGCCCACACCTCACACCGTTACTGCTTTGAAAGGGTTCCTTGGTCTCGCAGGGTATTATAGAAAATTTATCAAAGACTACGGTCACCTGGCAGCACCATTGCATAATTTACTGAAGAAACATGCCTTTCAGTGGTCTCAGTTGGCAGACTCCTCATTTAACAACTTAAAACAGGCATTAGCGTCAGCACCAGTTCTCCAATTGCCCAACTTTGCCGAACATTTCATTATAGAATGCGATGCATCCGGGGGAGGGATTGGTGCCGTCTTGCAGCAACAGGGTCACCCTATTGCCTATTTCAGCCGCCATCTCGCTCCTCACCATCACAAGTTAGCCACGTATGAAAGGGAACTTATCGGTTTGGCCAAAGCGGTGCAGCATTGGAGGCCGTATCTGTGGGGCAGACCTTTTGTGATCCGGACAGACCACTGTAGCCTCAAATATTTATTGGAGCAGCGCCTTACTACCTCCCCACAACAACATTGGCTCAGCAAATTAATGGGATTCGATTTTCAGGTGGAATACAAATCGGGTTATCTCAACAGGGCAGCAGACGCTTTGTCACGCCGGGAACTAGAGGAGTCACACTTGCACGCATTGAGCCACCCCAAGTCGCCCTTGCTGGACACAATCCGTCAGGATACTAGCCATCATCCAGATCTCCTTGAGTTACAAGCTCAAATCGCAAACCATTCCAAGGACAAGAACTGGACACTACAGGACGGTCTCATTCTGTATAAAGGACGCATATATCTTCATCCTTCGTCGGTACTCATTCCTGCCATTATTGCCTCCTTTCATGATAGTACACATGAGGGCCAGCAGAAAACATACTTCCGCCTCAGTCGGGAATTTTATTGGAGCGGTATGAAGCGGGTCATTGTGGAGTATGTTGCAGCGTGCCAGATCTGTCAGAGGAATAAGTCAGAATCCTTACAACCAGCCGGCTTGCTCCAGCCACTTCCACTTCCTTCACAGGTATGGGCAGATCTATCAATGGATTTTATCGGTGGTCTTCCTCCTTCTGCAGGGAAATCTGTTATTTTTGTTGTGGTAGACCGGTTCTCCAAATATGCCCACTTTATGGCCCTCAGCCATCCGTATACAGCCACACAGGTCGCTCAGCTCTTCATGGATAATATTGTCCGTCTCCATGGCCTTCCGGAGACCATCACCAGCGACCGTGATGCTATCTTCACCAGTAAATTCTGGGGGGAACTCTTTAAGCTCCATGGTTCTAAGTTAGCTTTTTCTTCAGCATACCACCCTCAAACAGACGGCCAGACAGAGGTGGTTAACCGCACCTTGGGTATGTATTTGCGGTGCTTTGTGGGGGACACGCCCCGACTGTGGGTTCGTTGGTTAGCATGGGCGGAGTATTGTTATAATACCTCATACCACACCGCCTTGGGTACTACCCCTTTTCAAGTTGTTTATGGACGCGAACCTCCGCGACTACTTTCTTATGAAATGGGGTCTTCTCGGGTAGAAGCATTGGACCAGGCCTTGGCCGACAGAGATGCAATGCTTGCTCAAGTCCGCCTTCAGTTACAACGTGCACAAGCAACTATGAAGCATACTTATGACAAAGGACACCGTCCCCTTACCTTTGCACCTGGAGAATTTGTTTGGCTCAAACTTCAGCCATATCGCCAACTTTCTCTAGCAGCCATCAAACGCCATAAGCTCTCTCCAAAATTTTATGGGCCATTCCAGATCACGCAACGTATTGGCACTGTGGCGTATCGTTTGAAACTACCACCAGACGCCAAGCTCCATGACGTCTTCCACGTCTCCCTTCTCAAGCCGTTCAAGGGAGACTCACCACTGCTGCATACCCCTTTGCCTCCTCTCAAAGATGGCAGGTCCATGCCCACGCCTGCTCAGATCCTTCAAGCCAGGCGAGTTAACAACGCTTGGGAAGTGTTGGTTCGGTGGACTGACAAGGAATTGATAGAAGCCTCTTGGGAGACCCTCGAGTCCTTCCAGACTCTATTTCCCACTTTCGAGCTTGAGGACAAGCTCTTTCTTCAGGAGGGGGGTGATGTTATGGACTCCATAGCATCAAGAGTGGCTAACCGGAGAAGAGAATAGATGGAGTAAACTTGTATTTCAATATCTTAGGGGTTTAATTGTAATTTGAAGTTCCATAAGGGTCTAATTGTAATTATAGAACCTTTGATGTTTTCCTTGACCTATTTAGGGCGTCAAGTGAAGTAATGAAGACAAGCATTGAGTATTAGTCTAAATGAGATCAGGTTCTCTCTCAAAAGAGGCCTAACGTGAGAGCTCCTTTCAAGGCTCACGTCCTTCACCATTGGGCGTTCCAAGAACCCCAAATCCTTCCCTTCCTCATCATTCAATCTGGAAGCTAGAGGAGATCGCCGGGTGACTCGATCCATGGCTAGAGAGCCTAACACTTCCTTTGTCATGTGGGCTTGGGACTATCTTCCAACCCTTCAAAAGTACTCCAACCGAGGCTCGATAATCTTAATCACAAAGTTAATATTCCAGATCCTAAATCCAAAGTTTTGGTACCATGTTGGATTTAGGATCCCATGATAAGGTCCTGGAGAAGAGGGTGAAAGAGAGGAGAGGAAGAAGAAGAGGAGAAGAAAGAAGATGAAGAAAGAAGAAGAGAGAAAGAGGGGGACAACTAGAGAGAGATGGAGTTTGAGAGAGCTTGGGAGAAGAGAAAAAGGCAAGGGAAGGATTTGAGGGAAGAGGGGAGACTTGAATGATCTACCCCTTACCTTCAGCCTCTATTCATAGTTTATGGTGGAAGGTTAAAAAGAAAAGACATAAGTTGGCATACATCATCTTACATAATTACACCATTGTGTCATCCTTATAAGAAGAACACTTTATCGCCCTTTGTGCCAACTCCTTGACATTGGCAAGGTTACTAACTTGATGCCACTTGAGGTATCTTCCAATAGGGAAGATGGACTTACCTCAGAGGACTGAAGACTGAAGGACTGAAGAAGGTAGCTTATTAATAAGGTAGTTGTTGGAAGATAGGGCCCAAGCCCACACGACCGAGGAAGGTCCACAAATCTAAGTGTATTATATGATGGGCCACACGACCAAGGAAGCTCCACAAGATGGGCCCAAGCCCATAACAAGTACGACCCACCATGATGTTAGGATCCTCACGAGCCATGGATCTTGTCACCCTCCTGTCTTCTCTTCCTTCCATTACCTTGCTTGACGTTGAGATGGAATGATGGAATGGTGGAGATTGAATTTCGGAAAGGAGAATTTCGGAAAAGAATTGGGGAAAAACGGGAGAGAGCTTGAAGGAGCTCTTGACCTGTTTATCTAATTTACTCTAGCTAAAGTAGACTCAATTCATCTCTCTTATTACCCTAGCCATCCCCTTAAATAGGGTTGAGGACGCCCAAAACACTAAAGACCCCTTGGGTCAATGGTTCAAACCAATAAATGCTAAACCAACCCAAACCAAAGACAAAACCAAACCAAAAACAATTACATGGAAATTAAAAAACACATTCATTAATTCCTATGCCTGTTGGTAACTCGTGATGCTATAGAGTCCATAACATCACCCCCCTCCTGGAGAAAGAGTTTGTCCTAAAGCTCGAAGGAAGGATATAGGAGTCAAAATGCTGATAACGGCTCCCATATGGTGTCACTGGGGTCGGCATCTGCCCACTGGACGAGAATTTCCCAATCACCTTGAATGTGGCGTGCTTTTGCCACCTGAACTGCAATAGAAAGGACTCTGCCCTCATGTAGTGGCGGCAATGGAGTGTGCAGTAGGGGCGAGTCACCCTGGAAGGGCTTCAATTGGGAGACATGAAATACATTATGGATCTTTGATTTCGATGGTAGCTGCAAGCGGTATGCCACGAGCCCAATTTTGTCCAACACCTGAAATGGACCATAATATTTTGGAGACAGCTTATTGCGCTTGGATGCAGTCAAGGATAGCTGGTGGTAGTGTTGAAGCTTTAATCACACATATTCTCCAGGGAAATTAGATACCTCCCGGTGCTTCTTATCATAATAGCGTTTCATAGAGTGTTGGGCCTCCTGTAGATTAGTACGTACCTCAGTGAGCATAGCGTCTCTTTCAGCTAACGCCTAGTCCAAAGTGATGACTTTGGATGCCCCAGGTTCATATGGTAATAGACGAGGTGGATCTCTGCCATAAACTACCCTGAAAGGTGTAGTTCCCAGTGTTGTGTGGTAAGATGTGTTATAGTAAAATTCTGCCCATGAAAGCCATTTCACCCACCGTCTAGGTGCATCCCCCACAAAACAACGAAGATACATTTCAATCATGCGATTGACGACCTCTGTTTGTCCGTCTGTTTGTGGATGATATGCAGACGAAAATGCCAATTGGGTGCCCTATAATTTGAATAATTCCTTCCAAAAGATACTGGAAAAAATGGCATCCCTGTCACTGATAATGGATGAGGGAATTCGATGTAATCGGACAATGTTGTCCATAAATAATTGAGCGACCTGAGCAGCAGTATATGGATGCGCCAAAGCAATGAAGTGACCATATTTGGAAAACCGATCAACGACGACGAATATCACAGATTTACCTGATGAAACGGGAAGGCCAGCAATGAAGTCCATGGAAATGTCGGACCAGATTTGAGATGGTAGTTGTAGAGGTTGCAATAGGCCGGCTGGACTTAAAGATTCGGCCTTGTTTCATTGACAAATCTGACAAGCAGCTACATAATCAGCAATTGTGCTCTTCACGCCCTTCCAGTAAAAGTCCCGACTGATTCGGAAATATGTTTTTTGTCGACCCTCATGTGTGCTATCATGGATAGAGGATAGGATGGTGTGAAGAAGTGGGGACTTATGATGCATAATGATCATGTTTTTATAGAGTATGAGACGATCCTGAATCGTCCAATGAGGAGTTGTTGTCCCCTGTTGAATATCCTGATATAATGACATGAGATCCGGATATTGATGTACTTCCTCATGAATAGAATCTAATACCAATGAACGTGGGTGACTGATAGCATAAACTTGTGTGGCTGAATTATCCCGACATGATAAAGCATCAGCCCCCAAATTCGAACTACCTGGCTTATAGTGAACCGTAAAATCGAAGCCCATGAGTTTAGTTAACCAATGCTGCTGTGGGGATGTGGTGAGGCGCTGTTCAAGAAGATACTTGAGGCTACAATGATTTGTACGAATGAGAAATGGTCGTCCCTAGAGATAAGGTCGCCAATGTTGGACAGCCTTGGCTAACCCAATCAATTCCCTCTCATATGCAGCTAATTTATGGTGGTGTTGTCCCAACTGACGGCTGAAATAAGCAATGGGGTGTCCCAATTGTTGTAACACTGCCCCTATACCTCCCCCGGATGCATCACATTCTACCACAAAGTCTCCCTCAAAATCTGGTAATTGTAGGACTGGCGCTGAGGCTAAGGCCTCCTTTAACAGGTGAAAGGCCTGTTCCGCTGAACAAGACTAGCGGAAGGCATGTTTTTAGAGAAGGTTGTTGAGTGGTGCTGCTATTTGGGCATAAGATTGGATAAATTTTCTGTAATATCCCGTTAGGCCCAAAAATCCCCTTAATGCTGTGATGGAGGTGGGAATCGGCCAATCTATTACTGCTTGTATCTTGGTCTGGTCAACTTTCACGCCCACAGCTGATATGACGTCGCCCAAATATGCCACCTCAGATGTACCCATAGAACATTTTGATTTATTCAAAACCAAATGATGAGAGCGTAGAATGGTAAATACATGATGGAGGTGGTGGAGATGCTCTTCCCAATTTTTGCTATAGACCAGAATGTCATAAAAAAAGACTAACACATAGTTGCGCAGAAGTGATGAAAATACCTCATTCATGAGGGCCTGAAAGGTGGAGGGTACATTGGAGAGACCGAAGAAGTCGAAATGACTGTGATGTGTGCGAAACGCAGTCTTCTCCACATCCACTGGGTTGTTAAGCACCTAGCCAATACTACCCAAAGGGCGGGGTACTATTAGGGTCCTGGGTTAAGTACCTATGTCTTCCGCTCCTAACAGGCCGGTCTTTTGGGTAGTATTGGCTAGGTGCTTAACATTTGGTATTAGAGCTAGCGCTGCATCCCGACTTTGAATCCCGGCACCCCCAAAAATGGATGCGGGTGGTCACGCGCCTGGACTGACCAGGGTTCGACCCGGCTCCGGTTGAACTGTTGTGGTAGCCTCCGCAGTCGTCGGCTCAGGGAAGGGCGGGGTATTGTTAGGGTCCTAGGTTAAGTACCTATGTCTTCCGCTCCTAACAGGTCGGTCTTTTGGGTAGTATTGACTAGGTGCTTAACATGGGACTAGTCGACTCGGGAAGTACACACAATTTTCTGAGTTTGACAGCCGCACAACATCTCCAACTCCAGATACACACTCATCTAACAGCCACCGTCTCAGTGGCCAATGGCAAGAAGGTCCGTAGCTATGGGATTAGTAAGGCAGTAACTTTTTCCATTGAATTTACTTCATTTAATGGGGAATTTTTTGTTATTCCTCTAGCGGGATTTGATATGGTATTAGGCATTAAATGGTTACAAATGTTGGGTCCATTCTGTGGGACTTTTCGGCTTTAACCATGAGCTTTGATTTGGGAGGAAGTCGGGTGCTCTTACAGGGCTGTTAGGTGGACAGGGCCCACTGCAAGCACACTTTGCAGACACAGAATCAGCTTGACAGTACTAGTGATGGTCTGGTTGAGGAGTTCTCTGACCTCTTCCAGGAGCCTTCGGGGTTGCCTCCCATGAGGCACTGTGACCACAGGATCTGTCTAAAACCAGGTTCTGAGTAGTGGTCGTCCGACCATACCATTACCCACATCTTCAGAAGGGTGAGATAGAGCGTCAGTGCCATGAGATGTTGAAACAAGGTCTTATTCGTCCCAGCCGCTCCCCGTTCTCTTCACCCATCTTACTTGTGAAGAAACATGATCGGACATGAAGGTTCTGCATGGATTATCAGGAGTTGAACTTGCAGACAGTATAAGACAAGTTCCTGATTCCGGTAGTGGATGAGCTTCTGGATGAGTTACATGGGTCATGGTTATTCACTAAACTCGAGCTCTGTTCGAGATACCATCAGGTCCGGATGCACCCCCCCCCCCCCCCCCTGATATCGAGAAGACGGCGTTCCACATGCACCATGGCCATTTTGAGTTCGTCGCCATGCCATTCGGGTTATCCAATGCACCCTCCACTTTTCAAGCTTTGATGAACGAGGTATTTAGCCCCTATCTTGGAAATTTTGTTCTTCTATTTTTCGATGATATTTTGATATATAGCAAGTCGTTTGAGGAGCACTTGGCACACTTGAGGATTGTTTTCGACTTGTTAAGAGCACATTAGCTCTATTTGAAACATTCCAAGTGTTCTTTTGCGGCTTCACATGTGGGGTATCTGGGACACATTATCTCACATGAGAGGGTTATGGTGGATCCCGAGAAGATCCGAGCTATTCACGAGTGGCCTCAGCCACAGTCGTGTTCTGTATTAAGGGGTTTTTTGGGTCTTGCAGGCTACTACCGCAAATTTATTCAGAACTATGGGCCAATGGCAGCACCATTGACGAGTCTACTGAAGAAAAACTCCTTTATTTGGAATGAGGGGGCTACCACGTCGTTTGTGGCACTCAAAACTGCCCTCACATCTGTGCCAGTATTACTACTTCCCAACTTTGACGAATTGTTCGTGGTAGAGTGCGATGCTTCGGGCGTGGGCATTGGGGCCATTTTACAGTAGTTGGGCCATCCTATTGCGTATTTTAGCAGACAGTTGGCAGTCCATCATCACAAGCTGGCAGTGTATGAGCGCGAATTGATTGGGTTGGCCAAAGTGGTCCAACATTGGAGGCCTTATCTCTGGGGCTGCGCTTTTCTCATACGCACGGATCACTACAGCCTTAAATTCCTACTAGAACAGCGTTTGACAACATCGCCACAGCAGCACTGGATCGATAAGTTTTTGGGGTTGACTTCTTGGTGGAGTATCGTGCTGGGAGATTAAATAAGGCGGCAGACACCTTGTCACGGTGTTTTGAAGATCAGCAGTCGGTCTATTCTATCAGCCAGCCGAGATTTCTCATTCTGTACTTGGTGCGAGACGCACATGCCACTAACCCCGCACTGTAGGAACTGCATCAGAAGATCTCGGAAGGGGCAATGAATTTGAAGTGGTCCATCCGGGATTCACTTATTTATTACAAGCAACGGATTTTCCTTCCACCTGAGTCCGAGTTGATTCCAGCTATTCTCTCGGCCTACCATGATAGTACACACGAGGGGATCCAGAAGACCTTGCACAGAATTCGAGCTAATTTTTACTGGCAAGCCATGAAACCCTCTATTGCGACTTATGTGGGCGACTGTCAGGTATGCCAGCGCAACAAAGCCGAGCACTTGAGTCCAGCCGGTCTTCTCCAGCCTTTGGCCCTTCCTACGCAGGTTTGGACCGACATTTCAATGGATTTTGTGGAAGGCCTACCCCTGTCCGCCGGCAAATCTGTACTTTTTTTAGTGGTTGATAGATTCTCCAAGTATGGACATTTTATACCGATGGCTCATCCATATACAGCAACTCGGGTTGCTCAGACTTTCCTAGAGCAGATAGTCCGCTTACATGGCATTCAAGAATCCATTGTGAGTGATAGAGATGCAGTTTTCACGAGCACCTTTTGGTGGGAACTGTTTCGCTTGAGTGGGACGAAATTGAAGTTCTCCTCCGCCTATCATCCATAGACAGATGGGCAGACATGGTGAACCGCACCATCGAGATGTATATACGGTGCTTGGTGGGGGATCATCCGTGGCAATGGGTTCAATGGCTTCCGTGGGCCGAATACTGTTACAACACTTCGTTCCACTCTGCCTTGCAATCCACTCCTTTCCGGGATATATATGGTTGGGATCCACCTCGCCTTCTCTCGTACAACCCAGGGTCCACCCGTGTGGACGCGATTGATCAAGCACTCATAGACCGGGATCTGCTGCTACAGAATATCACAGAACGGCTACAACACGCCCAAGCTCGGATGAAGGATGTCTACAACAGAGGCCACCGTGAGGTCTCTTTTGAGGTTGGGGAGTATGTGTGGCTACGACTCCAGCCCTACCATCAGCAGTCACTTGCGAGACCTCCACGTCATAAGTTCTCACCTAGATTTTTTGGGCCGTTTCCCATTCTTCGACGTGTGGGACCAGTCACCTATCAGCTCAAATTATCGGACATAGCCAGAATTCACGATGTGTTTCATGTCTCTCTTTTGAAGCCGCATTCCAAAGCACAGCCTACATCAACTCCATTCCTACCACTGGTTGATAATGGCGTGGTTATTCTTAACCCAGTTGCGGTGTTACGCGCGCGGCTGACCAATGACCATTGGGAGATTCTAGTTCAGTGGATGGACACTGACCCGATGCTACAACATGGGAATGTGTGGACATCTTCAAACAAGTCTACCCAGCTTTTGAGCTTGAGGACAAGCTCTTTCTCCATGGGGAGGTAGATGTTGTGGACTCGATAGCACACCGAGTCACACAACGAAGGAGACAACAACAACTCACTCAATAGGATTTATTTCTTATATTTCGTTGAGTAGGATTTATTTCTTATATTTCTTTGAGTAGGATTTATTTCTTATATGGTTTTAAGTAGGAGTTATTTCTAATTACTTTTTATGTAAGGGCATTATGGGGAATTATTGTAACCCTAACCTTAAAACTCTTTGACGTGACCTATTTAAGGGAAAGGTATGAATGAAATAGGAAGCTTTGAGATTTTAGAATAACCTAGTCTAAACAGGTTGAGATCACCTCTTGATCTCGAGTTTAGGGTTTACTCCAAAAATCTAACCTACCCTTCACCCTCCATTGCCATCCATCTTCACCCAAATTCATCCCACATCATCCATACTAAGAAAAGGAGCTTCCTACCCCTTTTCCGAGCCCAGAGATAGGATCTTCTCTCACCACCAGCATCAACAACAAGTTGGGATCAATTTCCCTCTTGACGAGCAGCAAAAGAGGAAGAATTCTGGTTCTTGCACGTGAAGGATTAGAACAACTCTTCTTGCTGGGAATTCATCACAGAAATAGAGCAAGGACAGCCATCAACATGAGCCAAGGCTGCCCCCCCCAAGCTAGGCCTTCAAGTCCTAGAATGAGGTGCATCAAATCAGGGTTGAAACCCTGATTAATGTGAGAGAACAGGTATTCCTCCATTCTCTCTCCACCTGAATTACTTCCATTCTAGCTATAACTTTAGCACTAGAATGAGATCATAAAAAGGGAGACTGATCACTGGTGGAAGAATACCCAAAGAAGGGATCTTAAACCCTCCTTACCGAGTCCAGCAACTCAGTACCAGTGTGGGATTCTCAACTACCACGCCGTGTTACTAGATCCATGACCCGGGACCGTAACACTCACCCACGAACTCACCAAGAGAACCAAACACCCCAAGAACCAGAACTAGGCTCTCGGCAAAGAAGACTACTTACCCTAAATTAATCTAATTTCGAACTTGCTTTATTTCCCTTTCCTTATCCCTTAAATAGGGTATTTCACGTCATGATAGTTTAGGGTTATAAATCCCAACTATACTCCTACGTCCAAGCTTATAACATAATCTATGAAAATTGAAACTAAAAGCAACATAAATAATGAAAGTAAAAGTAAGTGACTCAGTGAGTAATTACCTCCTCCTCTGAGTGGCTCGGTGTGCTATTGAGTCCATAACATCTGCCTCCCCTTGGAGAAAGAGCTTGTCCTCAAGCTTGTAAGCTGGATAGAGCTGTTTCAAGGTCTCTAACCGCTCCCATGTAGCGGGGTCCGGGTCTGTAATGGTCCACTACACGAGAATGTTCCACTGATCATCAGTCAAATGAGCTCATAACACTATGTAGGGTGTCAGAATGACATGGCCATTGTCCACTGGAGGAAGGAAGGGAGGGAAAGTAGGTGGCGACCCCTTGTGAGGTTTTAGGAGTGAGACATAAAACACATCATGCAGATTCACCGTGTCAGGCAATTGTTGCTAATGTGCCGCCTGCCCTACATGTCGAACAATGGAGAAAGGCCCAAAGTACTTGGGGGAGAGCTTATGGCACGACGGCCTCGCAAAGGACTGCTGCAGGTACTGTCGGAGGCATAGCCAAACATAGTCGCCTACCTCGTAAGAGACATCCCGGTGTCCCTTGTTGTATGCACTCGTCATCTGGTCCTGAGCCTGTTGTTGATGGTCTGTAATAGTCTTCAACACCTGATCTCGATCCATGAGCACCTCATCAATGGCGTCCATGCGGGTGGAGCCTCTAGTATAAGAGAGAAGCCATGGGGAACCCTCCCATAAGGAACCCGGAAAGGAGAGGACTGCAAGGCTGAGTGGAATGAAGTGTTGTAACAGTATTCTACCCATGGGAGCCACTGATCCCATTGTTTTGGTCGATCTCCAACAAAGCACATGAGATACATTTTGATGGTTCGATTAACCACCTCGGCTTGACCATCCGTCTAAGGATGATATGCGGAGGAAATTTTCAATTTAGTGCCACTCGGACGAAAAAGTTCCCTCCAGAAAGTACTCGTGAATACTGCATCCCGATCACTGACAATAGATTATGGGATGCCATGTAATCGGACAATATGCTCTAGGAAAGTATGTGCCACTTGAGCTACCGTGTAGGGATGAGCCATCGGAATAAAATGACCATACTTGGAGAACCGATCAACCACCACTAACAAAACTGATTTCCCGGCTGAAAGTGGAAGACCTTCCACAAAGTCCATCGAAATATCGGCCCATACCTGAGTAGGGAGGCCAAGAGGCTGTAGAAGACCCGCTGGACTCAAATGCTCAGATTTGTTTCGTTGACATACCTGACAGTCGGAGACATATGTGGCAATGGAGGTCTTCATAGCCGGCCAATAGAAATCTGCCCGAATACGCAGCAACATTTTTTGTAACCCCTCATGGGTAGAATCATGATAAACCGAGAGAATGACTGGAATCAACTTGGACGTGGGAGGAAGGTATATCCGTTGTTTACAAAAAATGAGTGAATTCTGAACGGACCACTTAGAATCCATCTGCCCTTCTAAAATCTTGTTGTGCAACTCCTGTAATTTTGGAAGTGTGACATGTGCATCGCACACCATGTCTAGGATGAGGAAACGCGGCTGGCTGACTGAAAATATGAGTTGCTGGTGTTCAAAACGCCTGGACAAGGCATCCGCCGTCTTGTTTAATCTTCTTGCACGATACTCAACCGAGAAATCAAAACCCATCAACTTAATGATCCAATGTTGTTGTGGTGAAGTAGTGAGGCGCTGCTCAAGTAAGAACTTGAGACTATAATGATCAGTATGGATGAGAAAATTACGACCCCATAAATAAGGCCGCCAATGTTGGACCACCTTGGCCAATCCGATCAACTCTCATTCATATCCAGCCAATTTCTGATAACAAGAGGCCAACTGTCGACTGAAATAAGCAATGGGGTGTGAGTGCTACAATAACACGGCGCCAATGCCCCCCGCCCCCCCCCCCCGAAGCATCGTATTCCACCACAAATAAGTCATCAAAATTTGGAAGTTGTAAAACACGTGTAGATGCAAGAGCACCTTTAAGTGCGTCAATGGCCTGTGTGGCCTCCTCAATCCAATGGAAGGAATTCTTCTTGAGGAGGTTTGTCAGTGGTGCTGCCAAAGGACCATAAATCCGAATAAATTTTCAGTAATAGCCTGCCAAACCCAAGAATCCGTGTAATGCTGAGCAAGACTGAGGTTGTGGCCACTCACTAATGACCCGAATCTTCTCGGAATCAATAGTGACCCCCTTCATGGGAAATAATGTGGCCAAGGTAAGCAACATGAGTTACCCCAAAGGAGCATTTGCACTTCTTCAAATACAATTGATGTGCTCATAATAAGTCAAACACAATCCGCAAATGGGCTAAATGGTCCTCTCGAGACTTGCTATATATGAGTATATCATCAAAAAATGCAAGTACGGATTTCTGAAGGTAAGAGCTAAATACCTCATTCATCAGCGCCTGGAAAGTGGAAGGAGCATTTGACAACCCAAAAGGCATGACCACAAATTCAAAGTGGTTGTGATGTGTTCGGAACGCCGTCTTTTCAATGTCTGCAAGATGCATGCGAATCTGAAGATAACCAGACTGTAAGTCGAATTTGGTGAAGACCCAGGACCCATGTAGCCATCGAGAAGCTCCTCCACCACCGGAATTGGAAACTTATCTTTGACTGTCTACGTGTTCAATTCCCAATAATTAACACAAAAGCGCCAAGTCCCATCATGTTTCTTCACGAGCAGAACGGGTGAAGAGAAGGGGGACTTGCTGCTACGAATAAGGCCCTGTTGTAGCATCGCCTGGCACTGTCTCTCGATCTCATCTTTCAGGAGGTGAGGATACCGATACGGTCGAACAACTACCACATCAGAGACCCTAGTTTCAAACATATTCGGTACTCACAGTGTCTCAAGGGGGAGCCCTGTAGGCTCACAGAAAAGGTCGGAGAACTCATCAATAAGACTATCAATAGTGCTCTCTGAATTATCCGGGGTAGTCAAAGAATGAATGTGATGTTGTTTATCCGTTTGAATTCCTTGAGGAGTACTTGGCTATCGCGAAGACAAAACTCATAGTCAATGCAGAGAAGTCTGTTATGGGACATCTTGGTTATGGGCCTGGGTTAATTACCTATGTCTTTCGCTCCTAACAAGCAAGTCTTTTGAGTAGTATTGGCTAGGTGCTTAACATTTGGTATCAAAGTCAACCCTCGGTCGCGAGTTCGATTCCCGGCAACGGTGCAGAGGCTGGATTTAAATATTGGTAGGCCGTAGGATAAAAACCCAAGTCGGGCCAATGTTGCTGCGTCACGTACAAAGGCTGGATTAAAATACAAGTAGGCCATAGGATAAAAACCTGGGTCGGGCCTGTGTCATTGCGCCGCCGTGGTCATCGGCTCGCGAAGGGGGGGTGATGTTATGGGACATCCTGGTTATGGGCGTGGGTTAAGTACCTATGTCTTCTAATAGGTCGGTCTTTTGGGTAGTATTGGCTAGGTGCTTAACAAAGTCCCACAGAATGGGTCCCAATGTTTGCAACCATTTAATTCCCAACACAATATCAAAACCAGCCAAAGGAATAACAAAAACCAAATCCCCCAAAGGGTTGCTATAAGCCGGAGGACCAAAACGGAGAGAGCATAAATTCTTAAATTCATCCCAATCTACCGCCGCTCTATCAACGTCAACCTGCTGGTACCAGAGTTGTGCTTCCCCTAGTAAGTGGAAAACAGCCAACTATACTCTATCATAGGTTGGGACTCTCTAATGGCTAAAAAAATTTTTGAACGGATACAGCCATATCAAAAGGTCTTCTGACCCATTGTAAGTAGGGAATTCAAGTTTAGTATACCTGGGAACAGTGCCTCCCCCCTTGTTGAAGTGTCCTTGCTGGCCAGAGAAACTTGTGTGCCCAATAAACTCTTCTCCCCCCTCTGTTATGCGAATGGTCTCCTCCTCTTTGCTCTGGAATGGTGTTCCTTCCAGTAGTTAGACCAATATCCACGCTATCCATCCTTCCATTCAATGTCTCCATACCGAGCTCAAGTTTAGAGAACCTTTCATTGAATCCTTACTGGCCTTTGAGGATTGCTTCAAGCAATTCATTGGTGCTGGTCTCTACCGTGTTACCGTGCTCTGGTACCAAGTTGTTATGGTCCCTAGCCATGGATCTAGTAACTCGACGAGGTCCTGATGAATCCAGCACTGTTTGAGGGTTTTTATCACGTTTTTGTGAAAAGAACTCTCTTATCTTTCTCCTTTCATGTTAGGGTTGAAAAGGAGTTTCCTTTTCTCAATTATAGATTCAACCAACAATTTAAAGAACTGTTTAAGAACCCAGGTATGAAACCCCTCTTTTATGGTTCACGTCAAGAGGTAGGGTTTCATAATTCATGAATCTACTGTTCATATACGTAAAGAAACAAATTATAATCCTTCTATACTCTGAAAAGGAATGATAAATACCTCTTTAAGAACACACCACACCAGCCAACTGAAAGCCTTCAACTTTGATGAAAAAGACTCACGCAAAACCCTCTTTCTCTTCTTATTGTTAGGAGAAAGAGGAAGGATTCTCTTGTAGCTCAGATGACAGATAAATCCTCTTCTTCTTTCTCTCCCAATCATCCTAGCTCACCCACGAACTCACCAAGAGAACCAAACACCCCAAGAACCAAAACTAGGCTCTCGGCAAGGAAGACTACTTACCCTAAATTAATCTAATTTTGAACTTGCTTTATTTCCCTTTCCTTACCCCTAAAATAGGGTATTTTACGTCATGATAGTTTAGGGTTATAAATCCCAATTATACCCCTACGTCCAAGATTATTACATAATGTTGGAAGATGAGCTCAAGCCCACGATCTCAAGACAAGAAGCCCACACGTCTAAGGAGTGGCATATGTGTAAAATATGGTACTTTCCATAAAGATGGCATAGAAGTGTAAATATGTGCTCCTTTTATGTCTTTTGTTTTATCAAGTTGTAGCCTTAAGGGCATTTTAAAACTATAAATAAAGTCATTGGCTAAGAGGTAGGGCATTGAAGCACTCTCCTCTCTTTCCACAAATTCGTCCAGCCCTCATTTTTCTTTTTGACGCAACCCTCTTCTCCCTTAATCCAAACTCTGTCCTTCCTTGTTCTTCTTCTTCTCTTCTCCTTCTCTCTTCTTCTTCTTCTTCTTTCTTGTTGATCTAAATTTCCTTTCATGAGATCCTAAATTCTACATGGTATCAAAGCAAGGAGTTTAGGATCTCTCTTCATGGAGTTATTATGAAATCTATTCAAGAAGTTGTAAAAGGAGTTCAGTCATGAAGAGATAAGTTCATGCTCTTCTTATTTACGTTTTTTTTTGTTTCCTTTTCTTATTTACATACTCCTTTTTACTGTTTTTCTTTACTTCTTGAATTTTGTGTCACATCAAGTCAAGATAAATCTTTATATGTTGTAAAGATTTATTTCTATGACTAAATAGATGTTATAATCTTGACTCCTTGTAAATCAATTACAAGAGTGATCAAGATCATTTTTTGTTTGCATCTTATTAAGATTGATGGGTGAAATTCAATTACCTTTATGTAATTTGGATCCATCTCATTTGAGGTAGAATTCCAGCACATGATGCTGTAGCTTCTCCTACTTAAGGTTGCTCATGGGTTTGTATTATGTTGTTGGATGCCCATTATATGTTTGATGAAATTCCAGCAGTCATTTACCCTTTGTAGTTTCGTTTTTTTTAACTTCAACAATTGAATTTTTTTTTTACGTTGAAGTCTCCCATGAGCTGAAGATAAATCTCTTCCAAGTGTCTTGGTTTGCCATTAAATCTTCTCTAAATTTTTATCTATTGCTCGTTTGTGTTGGAGTTTGGATTAAGGGCTAATCGGTTGCATCTACTTTCTTCTCTTTGTTCTTATCAATACAAGAGAAGTTGAGTGATGGCACAAATTTGTTGATAATTTGGTGCTTGCCCTCGTGAAACAAATTGGTTCTTGTTCTCTTTTGTTGGTGATTGATTTGGTCTATGGGTTCTTCAAATTACATTGAGTAATGGTTCTTTGAAGAAGGCCTCATAAAAATAAACTTGATCCACGGTCTATGAGGTGCATTTTTTTGGGTACTCTCGCACCCAGAAAGGTTATGTCTATTACAATCCTACCCTTCGGAGGATGTTTATCTCTAGGGATGTGACTTTCTTTGAGGAAACCCCCTTCTACTCCTCCCATGATGCTCCTCCAGGATGGATTTGTCCTTCTACTACTCCTTGTCCATTTGTGCTGTTCAATCTTGAAGTGGATCCATCCCCTGATGCACCAACCATACCTTCACCTGTGGAGTTGTTGGATCCACCTGAGGTAAGTCCTTCTCCTCCTATGTATGGGCCTGAATTTGATAATCGGCCTATTACTTTAATAAAAGAATGCCGCTCCTGTACTACTTCACATCCTATCTCAAATTTTATGTCTCACCATCGCTTGTCTTCCGAGTGTTTTTCAGTTTCTTGTGTCCCTTTCTTCTACTTCCGTTCTGCAGCCGTATCAAGAGGCCCTGAGACATCCAGGATGGAAGGCAGCTATGGATGAAGAAATGCATGCTTTATACGAAAACCAAACCTGGTACTTAACATCACTACCGAAAGGTAAAAGATCAGTTGGTTGTCAATGGGTTTTTTCGGTGAAACATAATCCGGATGGATCGGTTGCTCGTCTTAAAGGTCGACTAGTTGCTAAGGGTTATACACAGTGCTATGGGATAGATTATGAGGAGACCTTCTCTCCTATTGCAAAATTGAATTCGGTACGCATCATCTTATCTATTGCTGCTAACTCCTCATGGCCCGTCTATCAGTTGGATGTTAAAAATACCTTTTTAAATGGTGATATTGGTATGGACTCAATAACACTGAGTCATCTACTTTACTTTTATTATTTATGTTGCTTTTAATTTCGAATTTTATTGATTTGTAATAAGACTTAAAGGTAGGGGTAGAATTGGGTTTTATAACCCTAACCTATGTTGATGTTAATTACCCTATTTAAGGGGTAAGGATGGAGAAATAAAGCAAGTTCGGAATTAGCATAAACTAGGGTAATTTAGGCTCTTGCTAGGCTCCCTATTCTAGGGTTCTTGGCGCGAACTCTCTTGGTGGTTTGCTGCATCCATTAGGAGTCTTTGAGGAGATCTTGGAAGGAAAAGGAAGAGGAATCACCCTTCTCTTCCAAGCTGCAAGAGCAATCTACCTCTGCCATGAACCAGTAGCAAGAGGGGGAGGTTTGCGTGAGCCTTATCATCAAAGGAGGAGGCTTTTGAGTTGCTGGTTGGAGGAGATCTTCAAGAGGTATTTCTCATTACCTTTTCCGTGTTTGGAAAGGTCTTCTCTGGTCTCTTTTATGTATAAGACAATAGATGCATGGTTTTAGGGATTTATACTTGTTGACATAAGTTATAAAATAGGGGTTTCATATCTGAGTGGTTAAACATTCCTTTAACTTGCTGGTTGCATCTATAATTGAGAACAGTAAACTCCTTTTCAATCCTAACGTAAAAGGAGAAGTAGAAGAGAGTTCTTTTCACAAAAACGTGTTAAGAAACCCTCAAATAGTGTTGGATCCTTATTCAACTCATCGAGTTACTAGATCCATGGCTAGGGACCATAACAACTTGGTATCAGATCAGGGTAACCCGACAGAGAGAAGCACCAAAGAATACTTTGAATTGCTTGAAAGAAAATTTGATATAGTCCTAGAGAGGTTCTCCAAAATTGATATCGATATGGAGACCTTGAGGGAAGGATGGATAGCATGGAGACTGGTCTAACTACTGGAAAGAAATTTGCTACATTGGAGGAGAAGTTCACTCTCAGTTTGGAAACCTTGAAAGGAAGGATGGATAGCATGGAGACTGGTCTGAGCACTGGCAATAACCCAATTTTGGGGGACCATTCGCAGATTAGAGGGGAAGAGGAGTTTACAAGACACACGAGTTTCTTGGGTCAGCAAGGACCCTTCATTCAGGGGGGACACCTCAACCAGGGGAGAGGCACTGTACCTCTCATTCCAGATCAGAGAGGAGGGGACCATTCGTGTACCAGAGGGGGGGATGAATTTCCTAGGTGCACAAGTTTCTCGGGACAGCAAGGACCCCTCATTCCGGGGGGACACTTCTACCAGGGGGGAGGCACTGTTCCGAGGTATACTAAAATGGAATTCCTACTTATAATGGGTCAGAAGACCCTTTGATATGGCTGTATCGATGCGAAAAAAAATTTAGCCATTAGCGAGTCCCAGCCTATGACCGAGTCAACGTGGCTGTTTTCCACTTATTAGGGGAAGCACAACTTTGGTACCAGCTAGTTGAGGTTGATAGCGACGTGGTAGATTGGGAGAAATTTAAGCGACTGTGCTCTCTCCGTTTTGGTCCTCCGGCTTACAGCAACCCATTGGGAGATTTGGTTTTGTTATGCCAAACTAGGGTCGTGGAGCAATATCAAAAATTGTTCTAGGAAAAATTAACACGAGCCAGTAGTATCGTAAAAGTGGATCAGCAAGTTGCGTTGTTTACAGCAGGACTGACTGAGGGGTTAAAGCTTGAGGTGGAGCTCTATGCACCTGTTGACTTATCCAGCGCTATGAATATAGCTCGTGCTTTAGAACTGCAACAGAAGGCACAGCACAGACGACCTCCATGGTCAGGGGAGCGGAGCGCTCCATCCACGAGGCAAGGGGAGCGCATTCCTCCGAGAAACAACCCGGGTATTACTTTGACAGGGGATCCGAGATCTAGTCATCCTACACCTCCTTAAATAAAAAAATTGACAAGTGCTGAGATGGCGGAACGACGGGCTAAGAATCTGTGTTACGACTGTGATGAACCATATCGGGCTGGGCATCAGTGCAAAAGATTGTTTTTGATCGATAAGGTTCAAGATGAGGATATCAAGGTGACAGAGGATATGATAGAGGAAGAACCACCAGACATCTCCCTACATGCCATTACTAGACTGCAATCGGCCACAACTACGCAGCATGGGAGCTGCAAGAGGGGGCAGATGTTATGGACTCATTAACACTGAGTCATCTACTTTACTTTTATTATTTATGTTGCTTTTAATTTCGAATTTTTTTATTTGTAATAAGACTTAAAGGTAGGGGTAGAATTGGGTTTTATAACCCTAACCTATGTTGATGTTAATTACCCTATTTAAGGGGTAAGGATGGAGAAATAATGCAAGTTCGGAATTAGCATAAACTAGGGTAATTTAGGTTCTTGCTAGGCTCCCTATTCTAGGGTTCTTAGCATGAACTCTCTTGGTGGTTTGCTACATCCATTGGGGAGTCTTTGAGGAGATCTTGGAAGGAAAAGGAAGAGGAATCACCCTTCTCTTCCATGCTGCAAGAGCAATCTACCTCTACCACGAACCAGCAGTAAGAGGGGGAGGTTTGCATGAGCCTTATCATCAAAGGAGGAGGTTTTTGAGTTGCTGGTTGGAGGAGATCTTCAAGAGGTATTTTTATTACCTTTTTCGTGTTCGGAAAGGTCTTCTCTGGTCTCTTTTACGTATAAGACAGTAGATGCATGGTTTTAGGGATTTATACTTGTTGACGTAAGTTATAAAATAGGGGTTTCATATCTGAGTGGTTAAACATTTCTTTAACTTGCTGGTTGCATCTATAATTGAGAGAAGGAAACTCCTTTTCAATCCTAACATAAAATAAGAAGTAGAAGAGAGTTCTTTTCACAAAAACGTGTTAAGAAACTCTCATACAGTGTTGGATCCTTATTCAACTCGTCGAGTTACTAGATCCATGGCTAGGGACCATAACAGATATTAGTGAGGAAGTTTATATGGTTCAACCACCTGGTTGTGGTTGAGGGGGAGTCAGTATGCCGATTACAAAAGTCTTTATATGGGCTTAAGCAATCCCCTCGGGCTTGGTTTGATAAATTTAGTCAAACACTCCTACGGTTTGGTTTTCATCGGTGCTCAGTTGATCATTCCGTATATTATAAAGATACGGTCAAAGGGAAAATATTATTGGCCGTATATGTGGATGATATTATCTTAACCGGTGATGATGCTTTGAGCATACAAGAGGTGAAGCAGATGATATGTCAGGAATTCAAGACTAAAGACCTTGGTATGCTTAAATATTTTTTGGGTATAGAAGTTCTTCAATCCAAACATCAGATAATATTGTCTCAAAGGAAATATGTCTTGGATCCTCTTGAACAAACAGGAATGAAGGGTTGTAGACCAGTTGACACACCTATGGACACAAATGTAAAATTATGTGCCACAAATGAAGAAGATATTGATATTGGCAAATATCAAAGACTCGTGGGAAAATTGATTTATCTCACGGTAACTAGGCCACATATCATATGTTGTAAGTGGGGTGAGTCAATTCATGCACAAACCACAAATTACCCACTGGCAGGCTTTAGAGAGAATATTACGTTATCTAAAAGGAGCTCCAGGAAGAGGATTGTTGTATAAACAACATGGGCACTTCAACATAGAAGGCTTCTCAGATGCAGATTGGGCTGGATCTCCTGATGATAGAAAATCTACATCAGGAGGAAACTTGGTTACATGGAAAAGTAAGAGGCAAAATGTGGTTGCAAGATCTAGCGCCAAAGCAGAATACAGAGCTATGGCCCATACCGTTAGTGAACTTTTATGGGTCAGGACCCTTTTTACCGAACTAGGTTTTTATAAAAATGGGTCCATGAATCTGCATTGTGATAATCAAGCAGCCATTCATATCACTTCAAATCTAGTTTTTCATGAAAGAACTAAACATATTGAGGTGGATTGTCATTTTATATGGGAGAAGTTTCAAGCAGGAATAATCTCTCTCAAACATGTGTCATCTCAAGAACAATTAGCTCATATTCTCACTAAACCCGTTACATCTAAAATTCTATCATTTATATGAGGCAAGTTGGGTATTTATGATGTCTTTTCTCCTCCAGCTTGAGGGGGAGTGTTGGAAGATGGGCTCAAGCCCACGAGCTCAAGACAAGAAGCCCATAAGTCAAAGGAGTGGCATATGTGTAAAATATGGTACTTTCCATAAAGATGGCATAGAAGTGTAAATATGTGTTCCTTTTATGTCTTTTGTTTTATCAAGTTGTAGCCCTAAGGGCATTGTAAAACTATAAATAAAGGCATTGGCCATTGAAGCACTCTCTTCTCTTTCCACAAATTCGTCCAGCCCTTATTTTTCTTTTTGATGCAACCCTCTTCTCCCTTCATCCAAATTCTCTCCTTCCTTGTTCTTCTTCTTCTCTTCTTCTTCTCTCTTCTTCTTCTTCTTCTTTCTTGTTGATCTAAAGTTCCTTTCATGAGATCCTAAATTCTACACATAATCAATGAAAATTTAAACTAAAAGCAACATAAATAATGAAAGTAAAAGTAGGTGACTCGGTGAGTCATTGCCTCCTCCTCTGAGTGACTCGGTGTGCTATTGAGTCCATAACAGGCCCCTTCATGCATCGCTGCCATTTGTATTTCTCTTTCGAGTGTGTCAAGTTTCTACTTCAGAATTGGCAATTGTTCCAACTACTGCATGATTTGAGCAATTTTTTTGTCAGTCTCTGCCTGTGCCTCCTGACCTATGAGCACCACTTCCCTTAACTCATTAATGTTGTTCTCCACCGTGTTACCCTACTCTGATACCAAGTTGTTACGGAATCGGATCTCACACATGGTTTTGTAGGGAGGAAGAACAGAAAGATGAAAAATTGAGCCAAAGAGAAGCTTGAAAACCCAAGGTTTTTTTAGGAGAACGCACACCCCTGAGCTCATTGAGGAGAACTCAAAACCCTTATTTACTCTAAATCAATGCTTGTCTTTCTCATTACTCGTACCCCTTAAATAGGGCTCACCCTTATAAGGTTTAAGAAAAAATATTACAAAAATACTCCTGTAAATAAAATATTCCAAAAATGACTCTATGGCCTATTAATTCTTTAACTAAAATAAAATAAAGTACATTAAAGAAAACAATTAAAATAATAATGTTATTGCTTATATAACAGGTGATCATCGAGGATCATCAGTTGCTATAGCGAGAGGTTAGAGAAAAACACTTGAGTGTGTGTGATTTATCTTGTAAAGTACTTCATCATCATAGTGAATTATTAAAGCGGCAAAAGACAGGACGTATTCTCACCTTGAGGCAAACCTGTTAAATCTTGTGTTTTTTCATACTTGATTATTTCTTCTTCTATGATTGTTATTGCTCTCATAAGTATTGAATTAGGGTGTCTAATTCCTAACACAACATTCTTCTCATTATTAACTGAGGCTTGTTTGGCAGTGACCCAGTCCGGTTTGCCATGAAGCTTCTAGCAAGTATCCACTAGTTGGCCCAGTCTACCACAATGAGTGCAGACCTTGTTATCTAACCTTGAAGGACCAAAGCCACTTCTACTATCTCTTGCTCGGCCTCTGTATAATTTCTACAGATCCCTCAAGTGGTAGAAGATGTAACCCTACTTCCTGAGTACATAAAAAATGATACTTCAATATGAGAGGTGGAGGAAGTATCTGGTATCCCAAGTATGTTGCACTGATGTTATCGAATGATGGAAGTACAGAGGAGCTAAGGATTTTGGCCACTTCAAGATATGGTTTGATATTTGACAAGTAGAAAGCAGTTGCTAAGGCCTCCCTTTGCTTTTCTTGAATCGATATATCGATTGAAAAGGTCTGAGCAAGATTCCACTCCTTAATCAGCCCTCTAAATCTAGCCAAGAACTCTGTTATGGACTCCATAGCATCACGAGTTATCCAAAGGCATAGGAATTAAATTATGTCAATTTACTTTTCATGTAATTTCAATTCGGTTTGGTCAACTTTATTTGGTTTGGTTTACTTTGGGTTGGTTCAGTGTAATGTGGCGTGAACCACTTGACCTATGGGTCATCTTTGTATTTTCGTCCTCAACCCTATTTAGGGGGATGTGAAGGAAAAGAGAGGCAAGTATTGAGACAATTATATTTTATAGGTCTGATTCTCCCTCAGAGGTCAAGGTCGGATTCTCCCTTTGAGGTCCAAGGTTGAGCTTCGTCCAAAGCTCCTTCATTCTGATTGAGTTTCACCATTACTCGTTCAAGAAACAAGGGTTCTCTTCCAACGTCAAGATCATCCATGGAGGGAAGAGAGGAAAGAAGGGTGACTCGATCCATGGCAAGGGAAGAACCTAACATCTTGGTATCAGACAGGTCCACCCTTGGGGATTCCTCTTCCCCTGATGATTTGAGACAGTTAGTGGAAGATACTAGGCAAAAGACAGATAACCAGACTCATGCCGTGGAAGAGGTGCGTCAAACAACCTCTGATTTGCGTGAGGCAATAAAATCAATGGATGCTGCCATCCAAGCTATCCTCCGGCAACAAGAGGACAATGAAACACGAGCCCAACATCCAGTTGCCCACTCTCCACCGGCCGAACACCATCCATTCCACCCACCACCTCCCCCACAACCACCAATGCGTCAACACCATTCCCATCTGGGGCCTACCGTTCAAGGACCAAACACTGTGCCCAGGTATTTAAAACTTGACTTTCCTACGTATGATGGGTCTAAGGACCCTTTGATTTGGTTAGCCAAGTGTGATCAGTTCTTTTACCATCAAAAAACACCTACGAATGAGAAAGTGTATTTGGCCGCCTACCACATGCTCGATGAAGCGGTTCTATGGTACCACCAATTCCAAAATGACCAAGTGGTTCAGGATTGGGCAACTTTTAGACAGTCTTGCATAAAGAGATTTGGTCCTTCTGCTAGTAGCAATCCATTGGGCGAATTAATCAATTACAAACAAACTGGAACACTAGAGGTGTACCAAAAGACCTTCCTGGAAAGGGTAGCCCGAGCAAACCAGTTTGTTAGACACACACAGTATGTTCATATTTTTACTGCTGGTTTGACAGAAGCTCTGCGTTTAGAAGTTGAATTACATGCTCCTACAGATTTAGACCACGCTATGAATTTAGCCAAGGCAATTGAGCACAAGCAGCGTGTTCTAAAGGAGTCACTGGTCAGAAAACCAGCTTGGCCAGGGAGGCACAATGCCTCTGTGCCAAACTCTTCCTATGGACCTCCAAGATTTAGAGACAGTGCAGCCCCACGCCCAGACATCTCTAATTCGGCTCCACCTGCTCCTTACTTCAAAAAACTTACTAGACAAGAAATGGACCAGAGAAAGGCCAAGGGCCTCTGTTTTAACTATGATGAACAGTATGTCTTTGGTCACCACTACAAATGACTATTCAATATATGTTTGTGGGAGGATGGAGAAGAAATACCACCAGAGGAAGAACTTGTGGAAACTGACCAAGAAGGTCCAGAGATTTTCCTTCATGCCATGACTGGTCTACGCAGTGCAAGCACAATGCAGGTTAAATGTTAGGCTCTCTAGCCATGGATCGAGTCACCCGGCGATCTCCTCTAGCTTCCAGATTGAATGACGAAGAAGGGAAGGATTTGGGGTTCCTGGAACGCCCAATGGTGAATGATGTGAGCCTTGAAGGGAGCTCCAACCCTAGGCCTCTTCAGAGAGAGAACCTGATCTCATTTAGACTAATGATCAATACTTGTTTTCATTCAATCACTTGATGCCCTAAATAGGTCAAGGAAAACATCAAAGGTTCTATAATTACAATTAGACCCTTATGGAACTTCAAATTACAATTAAACCCCTAAGGTACTGAAATATAAGTTTACTCCATCTCTTCTCTTCTCCGGTTAGCCACTCTTGATGCTATGGAGTCCATAACATCACCCCCCTCCTGAAGAAAGAGCTTGTCCTCAAGCTCGAAAGTGGGAAATAGAGTCTAGAAGGACTCGAGTGTCTCCCAAGAGGCTTCTATCAATTCCTTTTTATGGGACATCCTGGTTATGGGCCTGGGTTAAGTACCTATGTCTTCCGCTCCTAACAGGCCGGTCTTTTGGGTAGTATTGGCTAGGTGCTTAACATTTGGTATCAAAGTCGACCCTCAGTCGCGAGTTCAACTCCCGGCAATGGTGCAGAGGCTGGATTTAAATACTGGTAGGCCGTAGGATAAAAACCTGGGTCGGGCCAGTGTCGCTGCATCGCGCTCAAAGGCTGGATTAAAATACAGGTAGGCCGTAGGATAAAAACCCGGGTCGAGCCTGTGTCGTTGCGCCACCGTGGTCGTCGGCTCGCGAAGGGGGGTGTGATGTTATGGGACATCCTGGTTATGGGCCTGGGTTAAGTACCTATATCTTCCGCTCCTAACAGACCGGTCTTTTGGGTAGTATTGGCTAGGTGCTTAACATTAAAGCCAAATTACATCATTTACAGTTAATGACTTTAGTTGACTCAGGTAGTACACATAATTTCATCAGTCAGCAGGCGGCAGAACAACTTGGGTTAGTAGTACAGCAACAGAATGGCCTTTCTGTATCAGTAGCCAACGGGGCTAAATTTACTAGTGTAGGCATATCACCAGCCACTCACTTTGATATTGAGGGATATGAATTTGTTGCAGATTTTTTGGTGATTCCACTATCAGGATTCGATTTGGTGCTAGGAATTAAATGGCTACAATTGTTGGGACCAATACTATGGGATTTCCAAGCTCTGACCATGTCTTTTATAGAGGACCAACATCATATTATATTGCATGGCACACAAGCACCACTCACCTGCACACTACAGATTGCCCAGGTCCAGTCCACAAAAACATGTAAGTTATCTCACTTACTTATAGAATATGAAGATATCTTTCAAGACCCTACTGCCTTACCGCCACTTAGGCACTGTGATCACCGTATCCATTTGAAAACGGGTACCGAGCCGGTAGTGGTACGTCCGTATTGTTACCCTCACTTACAGAAGAATGAGATTGAAAGGCAGTGCCAGCAGATGTTAGCACAAGGTATTATTCAGCCCAGCAGGTTTCCTTTTTCTTCACCGGTATTACTAGTCCGCAAGCATGATAAGTCATGGAGGTTCTGTGTGGATTACCGACAACTCAATGCCCATACAATTAAAGATAAATTTCCTATTCCAGTGGTGGACGAGCTGTTAGACGAGCTACATGGAGCTACTATTTTTACTAAACTCGATTTGAAATCTGGCTATCATCAAATCCGTGTTCATCCATCAGATGTGGAGAAAACAGCGTTTCGCACGCATCACGGCCATTTTGAATTTCTCGTAATGCCATTTGGTTTGTCAAATGCGCCTTCCACATTCCAGGCCCTCATGAATGAGGTATTTTCCCCTCTCTTGAGAAAATATGTATTGGTCTTTTTTGATGATATTTTGGTCTATAGCAACAGCTGGGAAGAACATCTTCAGCACCTTCACCAGGTATTTTCTCTTATTCGCTCACATCATTTGGTTTTAAATCGGTCAAAATGTTCTATGGGCACATCAGAAGTGGCATATTTGGGCCACGTTATTTCAGCATCAGGGGTGAAGGTAGACCAGAGTAAGATACAAGCGGTCACAGATTGGCCTATTCCTACATCTATTACAGCCTTAAGAGGCTTTTTGGGCCTAGCTGGATATTATAGAAAATTTATTCGTAGCTATGGCCAACTTGCAGCTCCGCTCAACAATCTCCTCAAGAAAAATGCTTTTACCTGGTCAGAGACAGCAGCTCATTCCTTTCAGCAATTCAAAGACGCCTTATCATCAGCCCCAATTTTGCAGCTCCCCGACTTTGAGGAGTCCTTTGTAGTTGAATGTGATGCTTTGGGGGGCGGTATTGGTGCAGTTTTGCACCAACAGGGCCACCCGATTGCTTATTTTAGCCGTCAACTAGGCCTACACCACCACAAGTTGGCAGCTTATGAGAGGGAATTGATTGGATTGGCGAAAGCTATACAGCATTGGTGCCTTTATCTTTGGGGACGTTCTTTTTTTATTCGCACTGATCATTGCAGCCTCAAGTATCTTCTTGAGCAGCGTCTCACTACTTCACCACAACAGCATTGGTTAAGTAAGCTTATGGGTTTTGACTTTTCTGTCGAGTTTAAACTGGGAAGTTCGAACGTAGGGGCTGATGCCTTATCTCGTCGGGACGCTCCAGAGCTGCAATTAAACACCATCAGTCAGCCCAGAGCTCTCTTGTTGGATTCTATATGGGAAGAGGCACAACAGTATCCGGATATTATCTCCTTATGCCAGGATATCCAGCAGGGCACAATGGCACCACAATGGACGGTTCAGGACAATCTCGTCATCTACAAAAACAGAATTTTTCTACAACACACATCCCCTCTGATTAACAGCATTTTAGCCTCCTTCCATGATAGTACACATGAGGGCCGACAGAAAACATATTTCCGGATCAGTAGGGAATTTTATTGGAGGGGCATGAAGCGCAGTATAGCTGATTATGTGGCGGCTTGTCGGACTTGTCAACGGAATAAAGCTGAAACATTAAGTCCAGCGGGGTTGCTCCAACCACTTCAGCTTTCGTCACAGGTCTGGTCTGATATTTCTATGGACTTCATAGATTGACTTCCCTCTTCATCGGCTAAATCTGTTATCCTTGTAGTGGTGGATCGTTTCTCTAAATATGGGCATTTCATTCCTCTGGTACATCCTTACACTGCAACTCAGGTCGCTCAACTTTTTATGGATAACATTGTACGATTACATGGGATGCCTAATTCAATTACCAGTGAAAGGGATGCAATCTTTACAAGTACCTTCTGGAAAGAACTCTTCAAGTTACAAGGCACAACGTTAGCCTTTTCTTCAGCCTACCATCCACAGACTGATGGTCAGACAGAGGTCGTCCACAGAACCATTGAAATGTATCTCCGCTGTTTCGTGGGGGAATCACCTAAGAGGTGGGTTAAGTGGCTCGCCTGGGCTGAGTTCTATTACAACACCTCCTACCACAGCGCACTCGGCACAACCCCATTCAAGTTGGTATATGGCAGAGAACCTCCCCGTCTATTCGCCTATGAACTAGGGGCCTCTAAAGTCGCCACTTTGGACCAAGCATTAGCTGAAAGAGAAACATTCATCACTGAGGTGCGCACTCATCTACAGAAGGCACAACATTCTATGAAACAATATTATGACAAGAAGCACCGGGAAGTCTTCTTTTCTCCAGGAGATTATATTTGGTTGCGTCTCCAACACTACAGGCAGGCTGTCGTTGACAGCCTCCAAACGTCACAAGCTCTCTCCAAAATAGTATGGTCCCTTTCAGGTGATGGACCGCATTGGGACAGTGGCCTACAGATTGCAGCTTCCGCCAGAGGCAAGAATTCACAACATCTTTCATGTCTCACAATTAAAGGCATTCCACGATGATTCGCCTTTGCTGCACACCCCACTGCCACCACTCCATGAGGGACGTGTACTTTCTACCCCGACACAGGTATTGCAAACTCGCCGTATTCAGGGTGATTGGGAGATCTTAATGCAATGGGCAGATGCTGACCCCAGTGACACGACATGGGAGCCATTAGCGGTGTTTCACACCCTCTACCCATACTTTGAGCTTGAGGACAAGCTCTTTCTCCAAGGGGGGGGGGGGGGGGGGGGGGGGGGGGGGGGTGATGTTATGGACTCCATAGCATCACGAGTTATCCATAGGCATAGGAATTAAATTATGTCAATTTACTTTTCATGTAATTTCAATTCGGTTTGGTTTGGTTTACTTTGGGTTGGTTCAGTGTAATGTGGCGTGAACCACTTGACCTATGGGTCATCTTTGTATTTTCGTCCTCAACCCTATTTAGGGGGACGTGAAGGAAAAGAGAGGTAAGTATTGAGAAAATTATATTTTACAGGTCTGATTCTCCCTCAGAGGTCAAGGTCGGATTCTCCCTTTGAGGTCCAAGGTTGAGCTTCCTCCAAAGCTCCTTCATTCTAACTGAGTTCCACCATTACTCGTTCAAGAAACAAGGGTTCTCTTCCACCGTCAAGATCATCCATGGAGGGAAGAGAGGAAAGAAGGGTGACTCGATCCATGGCAAGGGAAGAACCTAACAAACTCATGCAAGTTCTCTCCTTATTTTGTAGTAAACATGTTATGAAACACATCATATAATTTATTTAAATTTTTTGTGCAAGAGTACTATGTTAGGTTCTTCGCTTGCCATGGATCATGTCACCCTTCTTTCCTCTCTTCCCTCCATGGATGATCTTGACGTTGGAAGAGAAACCTTGTTTCTTGAACGAGTAATGGTGGAACTCAATTTAGAATGAAGGAGCTTTGGAGGAAGCTCAAACTTGGACCTCAAAGGGAGAATCCGACCTTGACCTCCGGGGGAGAATCAGACCTGTAAAATATAATTTTCTCAATACTTGCCTCTCTTTTCCTTCACGTTGTTATGGACTCCATAGCATCACGAGTTATCCATAGGCATAGGAATTAAATTATGTCAATTTACTTTTCATGTAATTTCAATTCGGTTTGGTTTACTTTATTTGGTTTGGTTTATTTTGGGTTGGTTCAGTGTAATGTGGCGTGAACCACTGGACCTAATGGGTCATCTTTGTATTTTTCGTCCTCAACCCTATTTAGGGGGACGTGAAGGAAAAGAGAGGCAAGTATTGAGCAAATTATATTTTACAGGTCTGATTCTCCCTCAGAGGTCAAGGTCGGATTCTCCCTTTGAGGTCCAAGGTTGAGCTTCCTCCAAAGCTCCTTCATTCTAAATATAGTTCCACCATTACTCGTTCAAGAAACAAGGTTTCTCTTCCAACGTCAAGATCATCCATGGAGGGAAGAGAGGAAAGAAGGGTGACTCGATCCATGGCAAGGGAAGAACCTATCATCTTGGGCTGCCTAAGTTCAAGGACCAAACACTGTGCCCAGGTATTTAAAACTTGACTTTCCTACGTATGATGGGTCTAAGGACCCTTTGATTTGGTTGGCCAAGTGTGATCAGTTCTTTTACCATCAATCTCATCCAAGTGTGATAAGTTCTTTTAGCCAAGTGTGATCACTGCCTTTCAATCTCATCCTTCTGTAAGTGAGTGTAACGATACGGACGTACCACTACTGGCTCGGTCCCCATTTTCAAATGGATACGGTTATCACAGTGCCTAAGTGGCGGTAAGGCAGAAGGGTCTTGAAAGATATCCTCAAATTCTGCAAGTAAGTGAGATCACTTACATGTATTTGTGGACTGGACCTGGGCAACCTGTAGTGCGCAGGTGAGTGGTGCTTGTGTGCCATGCAATATAATCTGATGTTGGTCCTCTATAAAAGACATGGTGAGAGCTTGGAAATCCCATAGTATTGGTCCCAACAATTGTAGCCATTTAATTCCTAGCACCAAATCGAATCCTGATAGTGGAATCACCAAAAAATCTGCAACAAATTTATATCCCTCAATATCAAAGTGTGTGGCTGGTGATATGCCTACACTAGTAATTTTAGCCCCATTGGCTACTGATACAGAAAGACCATTTTGTTGTTGTACTACTAACCCAAGTTGTTCTACCGCCTGCTGACTGATGAAATTATGTGTACTACCCAAGTCAACTAAAGCCAGTAACTGTAAATGATGTAATTGGGCTTTAACCTGCATTGTGCTTACACTGCATGGACCAGTCATAGCATGAAGGGAAATCTCTCGACCTTCTTGGTCAGTTTCCACAATTTCTTCCACTTGTGGTATTTCTTCTCCATCCTCCCACAGACATATACTGAATAATCGTTTGCAGTGGTGACCAAAAACATACTGTTCATCACAGTTAAAACAGAGGCCCTAGGCCTTTCTCTGGTCCATTTCCTGTCTAGTAAGTTTTTTGAAGTAAGGAGCAGGTGGAGCTGAATTAGAAATGTTTGGGTGTGGGGCTGCACTGTCTCTAAATCGTGGAGGTCCATAGGAATGGTTTGGCGTAGAGGCATTGTGCCTTCCTAGCCAAGCTGGTTTTCTGATCAGTGACTCCTTTAGAACACGCTGCTTGTGCTCAATTGCTCTGGCTAAGTTCATAGCGTGGTCTAAATCCGTAGGAGCATGTAATTCAACTTCTAAACGCAGAGCTTCTGTCAAACCAGCAGTAAAAATATAAACATACTGTGTGTGGCAAACAAACTGGTTTGCTCGGGCTAACCTTTCCTGGAAGGTCTTTTGGTACACCTCTAGTGTGCCAGTTTGTTTGTAATTGATTAACTCACCCAATGGATTGCTACTAGCAGGATGACCAAATCTCATCATGCAAGACTGTCTAAAAGTTGCCCAATCCTGAACCACTTCTTTATTTCGGAATTGGTGGTACCATAGAAGCGGTTCATCGGGCATGTGGTAGGCGGCCAAATACACTTTCTCATCCGCAGGTGTTTTTTTATGGTAAAAGAACTAATCACACTTGGCTAACCAAATCAAAGGGTCCTTAGACCCATCATACGTAGGAAAGTCAAGTTTTAAATACCTGGGCACAGTGTTTGGTCCTTGAACGGCGGGCCCCAGATGGGAATGGTGTTGACGCAGTGGTGGTTGTGGGGGAGGGGGTGGGTGGAATGGATGGTGTTCGGCCGGCAAAGAGTAGGCATCTGGAGGTTGGGCTCGTGTATCATGGTCCTCTTGTCGTCGGAGGAGAGCTTGGATGGCCGCATCCATTGATTTTATTGCTTCACGCAAATCAGAGGTTGTTTGACGCACCTCTTCCAGGGTATGAGCCTGGTTATCTGTCCTTTGCCTATTTTCTTCCACTAACTGTCTCAAATCGTCAGGGGAAGAGGAATCCCCAAGGGTGGACCTGTCTGATACCAAGATGTTAGGTTCTTCCCTTGCCATGGATCGTGTCACCCTTCTTTCCTCTCTTCCCTCCATGGATGATCTTGACGTTGGAAGAGAAACCTTGTTTCTTGAACGAGTAATGGTGGAACTCAGTTTAGAATGAAGGAGTTTTGGCGGAAGCTCAACCTTGGACCTCAAAGGGAGAATCCGACCTTGACCTCTGAGGGAGAATCAGACCTGTAAAATATAATTTTCTCAATACTTGCCTCTCTTTTCCTTCACGTCCCCCTAAATAGGGTTGAGGACGAAAATACAAAGATGACCCATTAGGTCAAGTGTTTCACGCCACATTACACTGAACCAACCCAAAATAAACCAAACCAAATAAAGTAAACCAAACCGAATTGAAATTACATGAAAAGTAAATTGACATAATTTAATTCCTATGTCTATGGATAACTCGTGATGCTATGGAGTCCATAACATACAACTTGGAGCAAGTGTCCCATATCTGCTTTGTGATCTCCAGGTGGATAACATTAGTTACCACATGTTCCTCCATGCTGTTAATGAGCCAAATAATGACAAGGGTGTCATTTCTGAGCTATTTGATATATGAACTATCATCCTCATCTATGGGTGGAGTTGGTTTAATCAAATGTCCTAAGAGATTCTAGTGATAAGGAATCTCTTAACCGACTAAGCCCAATTCAAGTAATTTGATAACCCCGTCAAGGGTATTGTGGTAATCATAAGTAAGTCACTTTTACCAATCATATTCACGTAATCTTCACCCATCACTAATGAATATTCAATGCACTATTTTACCAACTCGAACCAAACCAACTACTCCAAGCAATTGACCTAGCCGAGAGGAGAAAGAGGAACCAACCCGAGCTTGACTATAATCAACAATCATTAATCAAATAAAAAGAATCCTTATCTAGAAATTATCATGCTGGCTTTTATCTGGAAAAGTGGATCTCATATCATTCTAAGCATGAAAAGTCGTAAATCCTCATGCATTATCCCTTAGCCGAGCAAGGAAGGAGTACTTATTTCAGGTATCAAATGAGAGATACTTAAGGTGAGTTGCATGCAGCATCCATCTTGACTTATGCAAGCATTCAAAGGTGGAAGGTTTGGGTAATTCACATATTATCATACCATGTAGGGAGATACTCAATATTCTAAACAAAATTAACTCCAAATCAAATCTCTTTTAAGAAGGAAACTTTCCTTCTAAGTTGGACACGCCAACTTGCATGCCACCTTTAACTTTGCTTTCTCTTTCAGAGATTTTAGGCATGGTGAACTAGGAAACAACTCAATCATGGGAGGTTTGAATTTTTTTCTTGATTCAAGATTTCCTTCCACAAAAACAAAAGGTCTCGACAGCTTATAACCAAATCAACAACTAGTGTTTCATGGATGAGCAACATATAACCAAATCAACAACTCAAAAAACACATCAGATCAATGAGCTTTGATTATGTAAACCATAAGAGCTTGTTCACACGTATTTTCCAAGCAACCAAATCAACTTCTATGCACAATATAAGTAGCATAACCGAGTTTGATTAATTGACCAAAACTTTACAAATCGAGTATAAATATGCGATGAAAGAGATACCACCAAAGCAAAAGAAATAACTTTCAAACTCTCTATCCAGATTAATCCATAATCATCACCCCTTGCTCAGCTTTCAGAGATCAAAGGCTTGGTACCAATGACATTGGAAAGAAAAAAAATAACAAGGATGATGAACTTATCTTGGTGCTGCCTAATCCTTGCTTCTTCAAAAATGCTTCACATGAAGCTTGACAATCTTAATAACCATCTTAATGTTAGGACCCTAAAATCACAACTCAGATACCATGTAGGATTTAGGATCACATGACAAGGTCTTCTACTAAGGTGGTGAGAGAGGAGAGGAAGAAGAAGAGGAGAAGCAAGGAGAGGAAGAAAGAAGAGGAGAAGAAAGGAGAGAGATGGAGAGAGACCTTAGGAGAAGTGAGAAAGGTTAGGGATGAATTTGAGAGAAGAGGGGAGATTTAATGATCTACCCCTTGACTTGAGCCTCTATTTATAGCTTATGAATGAAGGTTACAATGACTACAATGCCCTTAGGGCTACAATATTTCAAAAGGAAAAGACATAAGTAGACATACATCACCTTCTTTAATTACACCCTTGTGCCATCCTTATGAGAAGAGCATTTAATTACTCTTTTTACCATCTCCTTGATGTGGGTAAGGTTATTACCTTAATGCCACTTGAGGTGTCTTCCAACACTTAGGAAATAATATTCAACAAGAAATCAAATCAAGGAAGATCTTCCTTCAATCAACCACTTTCAAAAATAAAATTGGAAACCTTCTTTTAGTGTCTTATGCACCACTTCACCAAATAAATCTCAATCCTTGACTTGTCTTAAATATTTTAGGCAAGGAGATAATTAACCAAGACAATCAGTAATCATACCAAAAATAAGATCTCAGAAAATTTGGAGATCTTTTAAGAAGGAAACTTTCCTTCTAGTAGTTGGATGCCAACCACCAACCTAAAATACCAGCCTTTGCTGCCTTTTTTTCCTTGAATCTTTTGGGTAAGTCTATCTAGTCTCTTCCTTACGTGGGACACAACCCAATGAGAAGATCAAACAATATATTCTCTAAGGGGAAAAACACTTTCAGCACTTAACCAAAATAGTCTTCCATGAGTTCAAATATATATCTTCTTCTTCTCATCAACTTAACACCAAAACAAAGATCCTTGACAGCTTTTAATCACGCATGCATGGCCTCATGAACAACATCATAATCTCATGAAATCATTAATAGCCAAGCATGGATTCGATCAATAATACTATCATTCCATAATCATAAACTACTTATACCAACTTGAGAAAGGAACATGAAGTGATCATATCAAAGAAGTCATTACTAGACTGTAGTTATCATGAAGAGAACAATAATTCCAAATTTCCTTGAGCAAAGAATGCTAGAGAATCCCAACTTTCTTAGTCATGCATCAACAACCATAAAAAACTAAAAATATGAGGAGAAGTTATTATCTTTCACCGAGTAAAATGCACTTCTATTCCACCAAGAGGATTGATTCTTCCTCAACACTTCTATCCCACTGAGAGAATTAACATAACTTGATCTTAAACATTACCACTTTGGGATCCAAAACCTAATGCTCTGATACCATGTTAGATTTAGGATCCTATGTAATGAGTAATAACCTAATTAGTTTACAGAGAAAATAGTTACAAGAAGAAGAGAGAAAGAGAAGAAGAGGAGAAGACGATTGATTGAGAGTGACAGAGATAAGCTGAGAGAGATAGTGAGAGAAGAGGGAAGGAGGATTAAAGTTAGGTGACATGCCAAATCCTCCCCCTGAACTTGTATTTATAATATGGAACATCTTACAAGTTATATCGATGCCCTTTACATTAAGAGGGGAGGAAAGGGATAACAAATAAAGACAATTTATATCATTTCCACTATACAAGGATTATATCTTTCAACAAAGATTTTAACCACTATATGCAGCAAGCTGGGTATCTACGATGTATTCTCTCCCCCAGCTTGAGGGGGAATGTTGGAAAACATCTCAAAGTGGCAACAAAGTAATTACCTTTCCCACGTCAAGGAGGTGGCAAAGGAAGTAATTTAAAAGTCTTCTCATAAGGATGGCACAAGGGTGTAATTTATAAGATGATTTATGTCTACTTATATCTTTTCTTTTTCAAAGCTTATAGCCCTAAGGGCATTGTACTCATTGTAAAGTTCCTTCCATAACTATAAATAGATGCTTAAGGCATGGGGTAGATCATTAAGCCTCCCCTCTTCTCTCTCAAATTCATCCTTAGAAATTGTCTGCTCTCCCAAGCTCTCTCCCACTTCATCTCTCTAGCTAAGTTCTCTCTTCTTTCTCTCTTCTTCTTTATTCTCCTGCTTTTCTTCCTCTCCTCTTTCACTACCTTGGTCGAGGACCTTGTCATGGGATCCTAAATTCAACACTTTTCAATAAAAAAAAAAACAATGATTTGTTGTGAAAAGCAGTGATTCTCAGTGAAAAGCATTGCATTTTAGGGGAAATATTGCTTTTTAGGTAAAAATATTGATTTTGTGAATACCAATGATAAAAAAAAAATTTGATTATCTTGTTTTGGGACAAAAAAGCTTGCTTTGCAATTTGTGATAACTTGAATGAATGTCTAAAGCATCTACACCTTCCAATAATAATTTTGAGAAAAATGTACAAGACAACTCCAATCCATTTTTGTCCAACTGTACTAATCATTTGCATTCTATGAAACTAATAATCAACAAAGCTTAGTTAGTAGCACATTTTGTTGTGTTTTTGAGAAATGTAGTTTGACGCCTAATGGGGTCGAGGAAAATTGTTGAACCTAAGTCTTAGTTTATAGCGGTTGTAGAACTATAACTTTGTAAGCATGAAAGTGTTTCTTTCTAGGAAAATAAAAAAAAATGAAGAGTTGCCATAAAAAAGAGAGGAAACTTATGCAAACCACTACAAGACATCAATAATGAAATGCATAAGTTTCCCAACTTAAAAAAGTAGAGAAAAATGGAAGAAATAGACATCAAACCTACTAAATCTGGAAAAAGCGATTCTTTTTGTGGTTGTTCTCCTACTTGTTCTTGCCAAAAAAAAATTCTCTTTGGCTCTCTTTATT